>NC_138774.1:15219837-15470143 GCF_965119305.1 Pelophylax lessonae
AAAGATTCAAGAGAAAGGGGGGGGGGCAGGGCCTTCTTACCGAATGGGCACGCTGGGCAGTTGCCCCGGGTCCCCACTTGCCCGGGGGGGCCCCACCTGCCCAGCGACCCAGCCCCAGCCAAGCATTAGTCCCGATTCCCGTGTGCATCCCACCGCCGAACTTAGCAGGTGGCAAGCGCCTGTCGGCCCTGTGCTGCTGTCAGGCCACTTGGGCCGCGGAGGGGGAGCCCACAACTGCAGGAATGCCTGTCCACCTCCATGGGAAAGGACGCACACAGGACAGTCGAGTCTGACTCCCGTCCGCATGTGTGTTCACCTTATCGATAATTTGCATTTTTATTCTCGTGGGTGATTGAGTAGGCAGAGCCCCAGTGCACCGCATTGCCTGGGGCCCTTTAATTCTCTTAGGTTGCCCTGGCAGAAGAGATAAAAGAGAGGATAGAAAGCAAGAAGGAAGACAGTATTTTTTTTTTTTTTTTTAAGTCTCATTTAAAAGGTTTTCTAATACTGTTCCATAACTTCACATACAGCTTCAAGGCACCCGAATCATGTTATCTATAGGATTTGTGCATTTCCAATGTTGTTCAAGTCTCAATAACCACTTGAGCTCCAGAAGAATTTACCCCCTTCACGACCAGGCCATTTTTTGCTATTTAGCACTGTGCTAATTTAACTGGCAATTGCGCAGTCATGCAACACTGTACCCAAACAAAAATGTATATCATTTTTCACATTAATACTCACACAATAAAGGGGCACAATTCCTCCCAATGACACCAACGATAGGGAGGTTTGTAAAAGTTGATGGGTGGATCGGTGTATGGGCATGGAGGGGCATGTCTGTTTGGATGGGTGGATAGGTGTGTGGGTTTGGATGGATGGATGGATGGGTTTGGATGGGTAGGTAGATGGATGGAAGTATGTGTGAGTTTGGATGGATGGGTGTGTGGGGATAGATGGATAAAGGAGGTGGATGGAGGAATGAGAGGATATGTGGATGATGGTGGATGGTTGAGCAGATGAATAGGTGGGTGATGGGTGGAGGGTTGGTAGGTGAATAGGATTAAGGGATGGAGGTATGGAGGGATGGATGTGTGTTGGAAGGTATGAGTGCATGTGGTGATGGATGGATAGATGATTGGATTGGTTTGGATGGGTGGGTGGGTGTGTGGGAATGGATAAAGGGGTGGATGGAGGAATGAGAGGATAGGTTGATGATGGTGGATGGTTGAGCAGATGAATAGGTGGATTGATGGAGTGGAGATAGGTGATGGAGGCATAGGCGTGCAGAGGGGGTATGTCAGGTGTGTCTGGGCAAACCCTAATCACCCCGTGCGGTGCAGATTCCCCCTGCCGATATTTCACCAAAGCCCCCAACAGAGCTCCTGTTTTGTATTTAAAAAAATGCAAAAATAAAATAATATAAAAAAAAAAAAAAAAAACTACTGACACGTCCACTGCTCTACTGACACAGTCCAGGTTTTAATACATTTTCATTTTTTTTTTACAGGTATAAGAGGATAGGTGGATGGTTGAGCAGATGAATAGGAGGATGATGGGTGGAGGGTTCATAGGTGAATGGATTAAGGCAGTGGTCCTCAACTCCGGTCCTCAGGGCCCACTAACAGGCCAGATTTTAAGTATTACCTTGGGGAGATGCAGACTGGAGTACTGCAATCACTGAGCAACAAATGATATCACCTGGGATGTATTTCAGTTATCTTGCAAATCTGGCCTGTTAGTGGGCCCTGTAGGCCAGGGTTGAGGACCACTGGATTAAGGCTCCTTTCACACACTCCGTCCGTTGGACGGAGTCCGTTTTTCTCAGCGGGGGATCGAGCTGCCGATCCCCCGCTGAGCAGCAGGAGGACAGCTGTGTCTCCGTGCTGTGCGCGGAGACACAGCTGTCATTTCCCCATGCATCTCTATGGGGGAAATCGGATGGGAATGGACCGTTGGTCAGATGCCATCCGATCCGATCCGCTGGACGGATGGAAAATAGGGTTTCCATCCGTCCAGATTTGACGGATCGGATCGGGTCGGATGTCAGCGGACATGTCTCCGCTGCCATCCGATGCCCCATAGGAATGCATGGGGGGGACCGTTCAGATCCGCCAAAAAAACGGACAGGCGGATCTGAACGGTCCGCCTGTGTGAAAGGGGCCTAAGGGATGGATGTGTGTGGTTATGAATGGATGGATGATTGGATTGGTTTGGATGGGTAGATGGAGGGGTTGGTGTCCAGGGATGGAAGTGTGTGGGGAGGGATGGAAGGATGGGTTGGGATCGTTATATATGGATGGGTACGTTTGGATGAATGGGTGTGTGGGGATGGATAAAGGAGGTGGATGGAGGAATGAGAGGATAGGTGGATGATGGTGGATGGTTGAGCAGATGACTAGGTGGGTGATGGATGGAGGGTTAGTAAGTGATTTGATTAAGGGATGGATGTGTGTAGGGAGAGATGGATGGATGGGCTGGGATCGATGGATGGATGGGTACTTTTGGATGGGTGGGTGTGTGGGGATGGAGGAATGAGAGGATAGGTGGATTATGGTGGATGGTTGAGCAGATGAATCGGTGGGTGATGGATGGAGGGTTAATAAGTAAATGGATTAAGGGTTGGATGTGTGTGGGGAAGGATGGATGGATTGATGGAGGGGTGGATGGATGCCCATGGTCATTGTTGCACAGCGTACTCATGTGCACAAGCCTAAAGGGTTAAATCTGGTTAACATTAAAGTAAGTATTCAGTTCCTCCTTCCCGGTGGCCATTGCAATCAGAACTCTGGGTTCTCTATGTAGAATGAAATGAGCCCACTGTTGCTGATCACGCCACAATTACTTAGAAAACCTTTTTAGTAATATACATTAAAGCCACGGCAAGGTAATAGAATGAAGGGACGGTATATGCGGCGGTTGCTATGACGCGTGGCGGAGCGCTATGAGCACTTTAGTTGTGACTTACAAAGACCCTTAATGAATAAGCCTCACATTGTGGGAGGCTGGAAAATTAGCATTTGATGCGAGCAGCGGCATCACAAATAAAGCGCGGTGTAATTGCCAATTTAAAAATAGCACTTGCATGGAGACAGACGCCCAGGGTGAGCGGCAAGTGCTGATACGGCGGTCTGATGGTCCGTGAAAGCCTTAAAACCAGTGATCCTTTTTATGCCGTAGTCATTGCCTCATTAAAATACTGGACTAATAAGCCTGGAGCACATTAAAGCCCCACCGAGAGAAGCATTTAAATTAGAGCCGACAAACTTCCAACATGGGCGTCCTCTATAAAAAAAAAAAAAACGGCCAAGGATTCCGGTCATGGCTGTTAACCCTTTAGAGTCTTCGAGTACCAAGCATACATAGTAATGAGGAAAGTCTGGGAGCCAAAATCCACCGAAAAATAAAGCAAACATCACTTGACCTGTCCTCCCCTTTCCCCTGGTGGCTCATCGCTTTCTCCTGCTGTTGCACTGGCCTTCCATTAGGAATGTCACCCTCTTGCTGTGAGCCCAGGTTATCATGGACACGCCCTTTGGGGGGGGGGGGGGTCAATATTATACCACCCTGGTTTCACAGTACTGGTGTACAGGAGTAGGGACCGCCCACTCAGGGCTGCTGATAGGGCAAGGACCACCAGTCCTCCTGTAGGGGGCCCGGGCACACAGGGGGGCCCAAACAGCACGGGGAATCGATGCAGTCGGGTGGAGGGGCAATTACTGAAGGAAGCCTTGTGTGGCTCTCTGCAGCAGCTGAAAGGGAGTTTCTCCCCCTGCATACAGCTTTCAGCTGCTGCAAAGAGAGACACAGACACGGGGCATCATTCCTATAATTGCTTCTCCAACACCAATCCCCCTCCCTGTTCTGCCTGCTTCTGATCCCCCCCCCTCCCCATGTGCTCCCTTTTTTTCACTGTGCACCCCTCCCCCCCACAGCACTGCAGGCTTATCTGTCCTGTAAAAAAAAAAAAAATTGTAAAAAAAATAATAATAATTAAACATTGTAATAAATAATTTAAAAAAAATTGTAAAATAAAATAGTTGTAATTTTTTTTTACATATTTAGAAAAAAAAAAAAATAATATATATATATATATATATATATATATATATATATATATATATATATATATATATTCGTGTGTGTGTATATATATATATATATATATATATATATATATATATATATATATATATATATTATATATATATATATATATATATATATATATATATATATATGTGTATGTGTGTGTCAGGTAGGCTGAACAGGGCCCCGTGATTTCTAACAGCAGCCCTGCGCCCACTACAGGAGGGAATAAAAGAGTGGGACCCTCATTTTATGTGACCAAAGAGAAGACAGCTAAGAAAAATTGATATTTATAAAAAAAAAATGTTTTTACAAAATGTCTGGGGGGAAGAGGCCAGGGCTGGGGGGCTGGGGGCCTGGGTGGGGGCGCCCAACCCAAAAGTTCTTACAACAAACTTAAAAATGGCCTTTACACCTATTATTTAAAGTAATAGTTTACTTGAACCAATAGAGCATGCCAGTGTAGCCCTACCCGCCAGCCTGCAACAAACCGAATTGTCCTAACAGTTCGCGCTTAACTAGCAGCCGACCAGCCACCGTACATTTACTGCGGCAGGTCGGCTCGTTCCCATGAAACAACCTACCCGTACGTTACTTTGCAGGACCGCGAGTGGGGGTGCGCGCACGCCACCAGAGGCGCTCGCGCGCGTGCCCATTTGCCGCAGGGGTAGCTGATCTGTGTGTCCGGCAGCCTTGATTGCTCCCCCTGGAGACAGAACGGCAGACCACTGTTCTGTCAGCAATGAACACAGAGCTCCTGTCTTCCTCCTATTTAGGAACAATTTAGGAACACAGGTCCCTGTGTTCATTCCATAAGCCCATCCCCCACACAGTTAGAAAACACCGCCTAGGCACACATTTAACCCTTTGATCGCCCCTGGTGTTAACCCCTTTCCCTGCCAGTGCCATTAGCACAGTAACAGTGCATATTTGTAGCACTGATTACTGTAGTAATGTCACTGGTCCCCCCCCCCCCCAAAAGTGTCAAAAGTGTCAGTTAGGGGTCCGATCTGTCTGCCGCAATGTCGCAATCCCGCTAAAAACGCAGATCGCCGCCATTACTAGTAAAAATTAAATAAATAAATAAAAATGACAAATCTTTCCCCTAGTTAGTAGACACGATAACTTTTGCGCAAACCAATCAATATACAGTGATTGGGTTTTTATTTACCTGAAATATGTAGCAGAATACAAATTGGCCTAAAATTATGAAAAAAATTAGATTTTTAAAAAATTTTATTGGAAAGGTTTTATAGCAGAAAGTAAAAAATACTGTTTTTTTCTTTTTTTCAGAATTGTCGTTTATAGCGCAAAAAATAAAAACCACAGAGGAGATCAAATACCACCAAAAGAAAGCTCTGTTTGTGGGGAAAGGACATCAATTTTATTTGGGTACAGCGTCATGCAATCGTCAGTTAAAATAACCCAGTGCTGAATCGCAAAAAATGGCCTGGTCATTAAGGGGGAAAACCTTCCGGTCCAGAAATGGTTAAATACAAGGGGTTAGATTTGCACTCTGTTTTTCCATGTTCAATTTTCAATAAACTGTATGGGAAAAAAAAAAGATTTGCACAGGTTGAACAAATAGATGTATAAGCTGCAGAGGCCGCGTCACGGCACCCCAATGTATTGCAGTCCTAACTCTAAAATTTGGAGAGTCTCCCAAGTTGGAGCACATATATAAGAATGAATGATTTAACCGGTTGCCAACCGCCGCAAGCACATATACTGCGGCGGTCAGCCCCGGCCAGGCAAAGTGACGTACCGGTACGTCACTAGCCTGTCACTGGCTTGTGAGCCAATAGCGGGGCGAGCGAGCGCGCGCCCGCTGAGGCGCGCGCCCGCCCGCCCCGGCTCGTTCCCTAACAAGTCAGTGGGTGTGACCGGCGGACCCGATGTCTGCCGGTCACTCGCGATCGTTCGCCGTGAAGGGAGAAAGGCAGGCGGCTTCTCCCCTGTGTAAAAATGGAGATCAGATGGTTCTACTATGTAGGACTGTCGATCTCTGTTTTTACACTAGTAGCCATGTCCAATCACAGTTAGAAACACGCCCCTAGGACACACTTAACCCCTCCCTCTCCAATACAGTTAACCCCTTCCCTGCCAGTGTCATTTTTGCAGTAGCAGTGCATATGTATAGCACTGATTACTGCAGTAATGTCACTGGTAACCCCAAAAGTGTAAAAAATGTCAGTCAAGGGTCCGATCTGTCCGCCGCAATGTCGCAGTACCGCAAAAACAAAAAACGCAGATCGCCGCTATTACTCGTTAAAAAAAAAAAACACCAAAAAATGAAAAAAATCTTTCCCTTTGTTAGTAAACGTGATAACTTTTGCGCAAACCAATCAAAATACACTTTTTGCGATTTCTTTTACCAAACATAGGTAGCAGAAAACAAATTGGCCGAAAATGTTGAGAAATTTAGATTTTTACATTTTTTTGGGGGGGAATTTCATATAAAAAAAATGTGAAAAATATTGTTTTTTTTGCAAAATTGACACTCAGTTTTTTGTTTATAGCGCATGATCAACAAATCGCAGAGGTGATCAAATACCACCAAAAGAAAGCTCTGTTTGTGGGAAAAAAAGGACGTCAAATTCGTTTAGGTACAGCTTCGCACGACCACGCAATTGTCCGTTAAAGTCACGCAGTAAAAAATCGCAGAAAACCCCCTGGTCAGGAAGGGGGTAAAATCTTCCGGGGCTTAAGTGGTTAAGGGCAGGTATGCCTGGAGGGAGCCCATCCCTCCTTAATCCCTTCGCACCTAAGGGTAAAAAAAAATCTTAATGCCTAAGCACAATTTTGCAACTTTGACATGTGTTAGTAAAACCGTACATATCATCACAAATAATTAGGGTATCCATCTGGGTTATACAGTGTTTTTTTTTTTTTTTTTTCAGGACAAATTGGGCTTTCATTTGGTGGTAAATAGTTATGGATATCTTCAGATTTTGTTTATTTTTTATTATTATTATTATCAAAGAAAACCTGGCCCAAAATGTTTTTTTTTTATTTAAATGTGGCTGTATATTTCTTGGTATTACCATAACCTATCACCAAAGAACAACCCAAATAGAATTTTCCTTCTCCTGACGATCGCAGCGATATCACATATGTGTATGTTAGTTGTTGTTTGTACCCGCAGTACAGCCCAAAAACAATAGTGTGCATTTTATTTTTTATTTTTTTTTTATTATCCTGCCTAAAACACACTGACACTAACACTAAAACTAATTTAAAAAGAAAAAATTCTGTTCAAAAAAATACTGACCCTGACCATGACCCAAACACTAACCCTGGCACTGGCCTAGATTAAGCTTTGATCTAGGTATTTTTTATTTTTATTTTTTTGTATTTTTTTTTTCACTTTTTTTTTTTTTTTGCTCTGCAAGAAGAAAGAAAGATACGATGCATCTATCTCCTCCATTCACAGAGAGAAAACACGGGGGTAGGCTTCACAGTGACTGATCACTGTGATTGCCAATCGGAGACTATCACAGCAACCGTTAGTATGGGGCACGCGGCTCTACGAGAAAACCCTGGTCTGTGTGCTGGGAGAGCCCCATGCGGCGCGATCCCAGCACGAAGGGGGATACGCATATTTATGTTAGGTTTACACAGGCAGGGAAAATACACCAAACGCTTTCTCAAGGCTCAAAGGCAACAAGATCCGGCAAGGACAGGAAGGGGAAGTGGGTTTTTATATGATTTGTACTTGATTGGACCAGGCACCAATTAGTGGTGCACTGGCCCTTTAAATCTCAATGCAGCGGCGCGCGCGCGCCCTAGGGAGCGGGTCCACGCGCTGGGAGGAGGACAGGAAGGAACCCGGCGTGGGCCGGGAGGAAGAGATGACGGGACCCGGCGGGTAAGTTACTGGAGATGCAGGGAAACAGCGCTCACGGTCGGGGAGGATGACCGGAGCGCTGCTGCCCGCAGGATGCCTCGAGTGCTCCGGGGAAGCCGCGGGACCCGGAGCACTCGGCATTACAGTACCCCCCCCCCTTAGGCCTCCCCCTCTTTTTGGAGCCCAAATACCTGTGGATGAGCTCCTTGTCGAGAATATTGGACTCCGGCTCCCATGACCTCTCTTCAGGACCACAATTCTCCCAGTCAACAAGAAATTTTTTTTTACCTCTGACGACCTTGGAGGTGAGGATCTCTTTCACTGAGAAGACGTCAGAGGACCCAGAGACAGGAGCAGGAACGGTGACCTTGGGGGAAAATCGGTTAAGAATGAGGGGTTTGAGAAGGGATAAATGAAAGGAGTTAGGAATACGGAGAGAGGGAGGAAGATGGAGTTTGTAAGAGACCGCATTAATTTGGCTTTTGATTTTAAAAGGCCCGAGATAACGTGGACCCAGTTTGTAGCTGGGGACCCGAAACTGGATGTATTTGGCAGAGAGCCACACTCTGTCCCCAGGGGCAAAGACAGGAGGAGTTCTTCTTTTTCTATCTGCATGTCTCTTCATGCGAGAAGAGGCCAGGGTGAGCGACTTTTGAGTCTCTTTCCAGATGGAGGAGAAGTCCAGGGTCAAGTCATCAACGGCAGGAACTCCAGAAGAAGTGGGAATGGGGGGGCAGCGGGTGACGGCCGTACACCACAAAAAATTGAGATTTGGAGGATGACTCAGAATCTCTGAAGTTGTATGAGAATTCGGCCCAGGGCAACAGGTCGACCCAATCGTCCTGACAGGAGGAGACGAAGTGTCGCAGATAGTCACCAAGGATCTGGTTAACCCTCTCCACTTGTCCATTGGACTGGGGGTGGTAGGCGGAAGAAAAGTTCAATTTGATTTTTAATTGGGTGCAGAGAGCTCTCCAAAATTTTGAGATAAACTGAACGCCTCTATCAGAGACGATATGTGTTGGAAGACCATGGAGACGAAAAATGTGCAAAAGAATTGCTTCGCCAGCTGTGGCACAGAAGGGAGACCAGGAAGCGGGACGAAATGTGCCATTTTGGAAAACCTGTCAACAACCACCCATATGACTGTGTTGCCATGGGATATGGGAAGGTCAGTGACGAAGTCCATTGCTATGTGGGACCAAGGCTGTTCGGGCACTGGTAGAGGGAGGAGAAGACCTGCAGGCCTCTGGCGGGGAGTTTTGTCACGTGCGCAGACAGTACAGGCCCGAACGAACTCCGTTACATCTTTCTCAAAGGAAGGCCACCAATAGTGTCTGGCAATTAGCTGAGTTGTCTTTTTAATTCCAGCGTGACCCGCCAGGTGAGAGGAGTGACCCCATTTGAGAGTCCGGAGGCGAAGACGTGGAGGAACAAATGTTTTCCGTGGTGGAACTGGTGCCAGTGAAGCAGGGGCAGTTGAAATTAGACACTCAGGAGGAATGATGTGTTGAGGAACGGTTTCATCTTCGGAGGCATCGGTGGAGCGTGATAGGGCATCCGCCCTAATGTTCTTATCAGCAGGATGAAAATGGATTTGGAAAGTGAATCGGGCAAAGAACAATGACCACCTGGCCTGGCGCGGATTAAGGCGCTGGGCAGACTGAAGGTACGAGAGATTTTTGTGGTCAGTGTAGATGGTGATAGGATGAAGGGATCCTTCCAGGAGATGTCTCCATTCTTCTAGTGCCAACTTAATGACTAGTAGTTCACGGTCTCCAATGGCATAGTTCTTTTCAGGAGGGGAAAAAGTTTTTGAGAAGAAGCCGCAGGTGACGTTTTTTCCTTTAGCAGACTTTTGAAGAAGGACCACTCCGGCTCCAAAAGAGGAGGCATCCACCTCCAGGAAGAATGGTTTCAGAGGATCGGGTCTATTCAAGACTGGAGCGGAGGCGAAGGCGGCCTTAAGGCGAGTAAAGGCTTCTTCAGCTTGGGGAGGCCAGGATTTCGGATTCGCTTCTTTCTTGGTTAGTGCCACAATAGGCGCCACGATCGTTTAGAAGTGGGGAACAAACTGGCGGTAGTAATTGGCGAATCCAAGGAAGCGCTGAATAGAGTGAAGTCCCGAGGGGCGTGGCCAATCCAAGACTGCAGAGAGTTTGTCGGGGTTCATTTGAAGACCTTGTCCAGAAACTAGGTATCCCAGAAACGGAAGACAGTTACGTTCAAAAAGACACTTTTCCATTTTGGAGTAAAGATGGTTAACACGGAGACGCTGGAGCACTTGACGAACATGGCGACGGTGTTCCTCCAGAGTGGAGGAGAAGATTAGAATGTCGTCAAGATAGACCACTACGCAGGTATACAACATGTCCCAGAAGATCTCGTTGACAAAGTCTTGAAAGACTGCAGGAGCGTTGCACAGCCCAAAGGGCATGACGAGATATTCAAAGTGGCCATCTCTGGTATTAAAAGCGGTTTTCCACTCATCTCCTTCACGGATTCTGATGAGATTATAAGTGCCCCTGAGGTCAAGCTTAGTGAAGCTTTGCTCCGCACAGACGGTCAAAGAGCTCCAAGATGAGAGGCAAAGGGTAGCGATTTTTTACCGTGATCTTGCTAAGACCGCGGTAGTCAATACATGGGCGTAGTGACCCATCCTTCTTGGCAACAAAGAAAAAACCTGCTCTGGCAGGAGAAGAAGACTTCCTGATGAAACCTTTCTTGAGGTTCTCCTGAACGTACTCTGACATGGCCTTGGTTTCAGGAGTGGAGAGAGGGTAAATCCTGCCACGAGGTGGTGTGGTATCGGGAAGCAAATCAATGGGACAGTCATAGGGTCTATGTGGTGTTAAGACCTCCGCCTGTTTTTTGCAAAAGACGTCAGTAAAGTCTTGATAAGCCTTAGGAAGGCCGAGCAATGGAGAGGAGACGGAGACTTGTCTAGTAGGTACCGACTTGAGGCAACGAGTGTGGCAGGTAGGCCCCCATGATTTAATGTCCCCAGAGGTCCAGTCGAGGGTAGGAGAGTGGCGCTGGAGCCAGGGCAAGCCAAGAAGGACGTCAGAAGTGCAGTTCGGTAAAACAAAAAATTCAATCGTCTCTTGGTGGAGGACCCCTATGGTCATGAGCACGGGTTCTGTGCGATAGCGCACGGTACAGTTCAGATTCTCTCCGTTAACTGTAGTAATGAAGAAGGGTTTGACAAGACGGATCACAGGAATGCTAAAGCGGTTGATGAAGGAGGCTTTAATGAAGTTTCCTGCAGAACCAGAGTCCAAGAAGGCCTCCGCAGGGAAGGAGACTTTAGCGGCAGAAGAAATCCGTACTGGAACAATCAAGCGTGGAGAGGAAGAATTTACACCCAGCGACGCCTCTCCCACGTTCACTAGGTGCGAGCGTTTCCCTGACGCTGAGGACGAACTGGACAGTCCTTTAAGAAGTGTTCGGAGCTCGCACAGTATAAGCATAAATTCTCGTTCCTCCGGCGAGACCTTTCTTGCTGGGTCAGGCCAGCCCGATCCACTTGCATGGCCTCCTCGGCGGAAGGCACAGTAACCGGCTGCAAAGGTTGCTGGAAGAGAGGTGCCAGGCGTGGATATCGCCTGTTGCGAACAAGATTCTTTTCCTGGCGAAGTTCCTGACGTCTTTCAATGAAGCGCATATCTATGCGAGTAGCCAACTGGATGAGTTCCGTCAGGGAGACAGGTATCTCTCGTGCGGCCAGAGAATCCTTGATATGGCTGGATAAAACTTTTTTAAAGGTCGCACAGAGGGCGTCGTTGTTCCAAGTCAGTTCGGAGGCCAGAGTGCCAAACTGTATAGCATATTCGCCTACTGTAGCGTCTCCTTGGACGAGGTTTAGCAAGGCTGTTTTAGCTGAGGAGGCACGGGCAGGTTCCTCGAAGACACTGCGGACTTCAGAAACGAAGGACTGGAAGGACTGGACGGAGGCAGTGGCAGGATCGTTGCGGTCCCAGAGCGGCGTGGCCCAGGCCAAGGCCTTCCCAGACAGTAAACTGACCATGAAGGCCACCTTAGACCGTTCCGTAGGAAACTGGTCGGCCAACATCTCCAGGTGCAGAGAACATTGGGACAAGAATCCCCGGCACATCTTAGAATCCCCATCAAACTTGTCCGGGAGAGACAAACGGACTCTAGCGGTGGCGGCGGCCACCGGCTGCGGAGGTGAAGCCGAAGTAGGCGGTGGAGGCGGCTGCTGCCGTGCTGGAAGAAGCTGCTGCAGCATGGCGGTCAACTGTGCCAGCTGTTGACCTTGCTGAGCAATCCGCTGGGACTGCTGGGCAACCACGGTAGTGATGTCAGCGAGACTAAGCAGGGGCACATCAGCGGGATCCATGGCCGGATCTACTGTCAGGGTCCGGACTGGCGGCCAAAGAAGACACTAGGGGTGGATCCTCTGTGTCAGTGAGGGAATGGCGTGGACCGTACCAGGGGACCGGTTCTAAGTTGCTACTGGTTTTCACCAGAGCCCGCCGCAAGGCGGAATGGACTTGCTGCGGCGGTAGCAACCAGGTCGTATCCTCCGGTAACGGCTCAACCTCACGGACAGCTGATTCAGGCGTGGTACAGAAGGACAAGGCAAAGGCAGGGTCAGACGAAGCAAAAGGTCAAGGCAGGCGGCAACGGTTCGTAGTCAGGGGCAACGGCAGAAGGTCTGATACACAGGCAGGGAAAATACACCACACGCTTTCTCAAGGCTCAAAGGCAACAAGATCCGGCAAGGACAGGATGGGGAAGTCGGTTTTTATATGATTTGTACTTGATTGGACCAGGCACCAATTAGTGGTGCATTGGCCCTTTAAATCCCCAAGGGAGCGGGGCCGCGCGCGCCGGGAAGAGGACAGGAAGGAACCCGGCGTGCGCCGGGAGGAAGAGATGATGGGACCCGGCGGGTAAGTTACTGGAGATGCAGGGGAACAGCGCTCACAGTCGGGGAGGATGACCGGAGCGCTGCTGCCCGCAGGACGCCTCGAGTGCTCCTGGGAAGCCGCGGGACCCGGAGCACTCGGCGTTACAAGTCTGCAAACGTCTGGGGACTGAGGAGAAGTTGCCCAAGTTTAGGAATAGGAATTTTGTCCCATTCTTGTCTAATACAGGCTTCTAGTTGCTCAACTGTCTTAGGTCTTCTTTGTTGCATCTTCCTCTTTATGATGCGCCAAATGTTTTCTATGGGTGAAAGATCTGGACTGCCGGCTGGCCATTTCAGTACCCGGATCCTTCTTCTACGCAGCCATGATGTTGTAATTGATGCAGTATGTGGTCTGGCATTGTCTTGTTGGAAAATGCAAGGTCTTCCCCAAAAGAGACGACTTCTGGATGGGAGCATATGTTGTTCTAGAACTTGGATATACCTTTCAGCATTGATGGTGCCTTTCCAGATGTGTAAGCTGCCCATGCCACACGCACTCATCCAACCCCATACCATCAGAGATGCAGGATTCTGAACTGAGCGCTGAGAACAACTTGGGTTGTCCTTGTCCTCTTTAGTCCGGATGACATGGTGTCCCAGTTTTCCAAAAAGAACTTCAAATTTTGATTCGTCTGACCACAGAACAGTTTTCCACTTTGCCACAGTCCATTATAAATGAGCCTTGGCCCAGAGAAAACGCCTGCGCTTCTGGATCAGGTTTAGATATGGCTTCTTTTTTGGCCTATAGAGTTTTAGCCGGCAACGGCGAATGGCACGGTGGATTGTGTTCACCGACAATGTTTTCTGGAAGTATTCCTGAGCCCATGTTGTGATTTCCATTACAGTAGCATTCCTGTATGTGATGCAGTGCCGTCTAAGGGCCCGAAGATCACGGCATCCATCATGGTTTTCCGGCCTTGACCCTTACACACAGAGATTGTTCCAGATTCTCTGAATCTTTGGATGATATTATGCACTGTAGATGATGATAACATCAAACTCTTTGCAATTTTTCTCTGAGAAACTCCTTTCTGATATTGCTCCACTATTTTTCACCTTAGCATTGGAGGAATTGGTGATCCTCTGCCCATCTTGACTTCTGAGAGACACTGCCACTCTGCGAGGCTCTTTTTATACCCAATCATGTTGCCAATTGGCCTAATAAGTTGCAAATTGGTCCTCCAGCTGTTCCTTATATGTACATTTATCTTTTCCGGCTTCTTATTGCTACCTGTCCCAACTTTTTTGGAATGTGTAGCTCTCATGAAATCCAAATTGAGCCAATATTTGGCATGACATTTCAAAATGTTTCACTTTCAACATTTGATATGTATATTCTGAATAAAATATACGTTTATGAGATTTGTAAATTAGTCCGTTCCCTTTTACTAATTTGTGTCCCAATTTTTTTGGAATCGGGTTTGTGTATATATATATATATATATATATATATATATATATATATAGAGTGTGTGTGTGATATATATATGTATATATATATATATATATATATATATATATATATATATATATATATATATATATATATATATAGAGTGTGTGTGTGATATATATATGTATATATATATATATATATATATATATATATATATATATATATATATATATATATATATATATTGTGTGTGTGTATATATATATATATATATAAATACAAACTGTGTGTGTGTGTGTGTGTGTGTGTATATATAAATATATATGTGTGTGTGTGTGTATATGTATATATGTCCAATCAACTGAATTTACCACAGGTGGACTCCAATCAAGTTGCAGAAACATTTCAAAGATGATCAGTTGAAACAAGATGTACCTAAGGTCAATTTTAAGTGTCATGCCTAATACTTATGTACATGGGATTTTTTGTTTTTTTATTTTTAATAAATTTGCAAAGATTTCAAAGAAACTTATTTTACATTGTCATTACGGGGTATTGTTTGTAGAATTTTGAGAAAAATAATGAATTTAATCAATTTTGGAATAGGGGTGAAACATAACAAAATGTGGGAAAAGTGAAGCGCTGTGAATACTTTTGGGATACAATGTATAGTTCAGCTTTAACAAAGTTTTCTTTTCCTATGGTGCCTTGAGTTACAGCTGATAATATTGTACAATCTTTATTGTTAGGGGAAAAAAAGTAACAACTTAGTGCATCATTCAGAATGAAGCCAATGATCCTTTCATCAATTCATCTGAAAATCATTAGCATAATCTACATTACAATGCATTAGGGTTCGCCTGGACAGGAGTGCGCACGAGTCCGGTTCATTTGTTCCTTGTTAGGGGTCAGACTCTGATGCGTATTATTCACCGCGACGCCGCTGCGATTAGCATTTATGCCGTTACCGCCGTCTGATGGAGAACTAACCCGGTTTATAATAAGAGACCTCGGGTCATTTATTTAAAAAAAAGAAAAAAAAATTGTTGCATCTTTTTAAAAGCTGTTTATGTAGCTATACATATCTGTAACAGCTGAATGTGCGTTACGAGCGGTCTGGAAAATAGATATAAAAGTCCCAGAGAACTGCGCAAAAGTCCAGCTCCAACACCCGTACGCCCCCCTATGGACCAGAACAATTTCTGCTATGGGCCTGTTTATCAGCAATAACTTTGCCATTACTTATAGCACTAAAGTGCATGGGCGTCCACATTGGGGGGCAAGTGTCCCCCCGGAATCTCAACTTCCTGTTTAAAGTGGTTGTTAAGCCACTTTATAATATCCTGCCTGGTCTGTTTAATAATCCTGTGTGCCCGTGCCCCTGTGTATCTATTTTAAAGAAATAAGCTGTTCTTTACCAGTTTTCAGAACGCCGAGCACCGCTCACGTGACCCGCCAGCTCTCTCCTCTCCCTGTCTGACAGCTGCCTGCAGCGGGCAGGGCCGAGGATTCCCCACTGACATCAGTCAGAAGAGGAGGGGAGGAGGAGAGGCCGAGAGGAGGAAAGAGCTGGCAGGTCACGTAAGTGGCTATCAGCGACTGACGTCAGTCGGGAGGGGAGGAGGAGAGGAGGAGATAGGCGGCGGGTCACGTGAGCAGCGATCAGCGCTCTTAAAACTGGTAAAGAGTTGCTTATTTTTTCCCCTTTAAAAATAAATACTCGCAAGTCGCAGCTTGCGCGGTGACTGACATCAGCAGCCGCGCAGACCACTGTCCTCAGCCCCAGGCCCCGGTGCTATCATTCCAGGAAAGGGGGAGCCCCGGGCAAGGAAATTGAGGAGATTTGTTTCCCCATGCACAGAGGCACGGCATGTGATGTCACAGCACAAAATGACGCATGCGCCTAAGCACAAACCCAAAACAGAGAGGGTCAGCTTTGCTTCTGCATTAGGTTTCTCAAACCTTTGAATGCCTGCGCTTTATGTGATAATGACTAAGCCCCTCCCCTTCATGACATTGTTGAAAAAGGGGCGGAGCATGGCTGACCTTAAAATGATGCCCCCCCTGAAAAAAGTTTTGCGGACGCCCATGCTAAAGTGTGAGCATGTGCATGATGAAAAAATTTTGTTTCGTTTTGCTTAGATTAGTTAATCTAGTTATTTAGTTTAGGCAAATTCGGTTGATTCGTTAAATCGGTATTCGGAATTCCTTTTATGTCTTTTTCAAAATTTTTTTTTTTTTTCGAATACACCGATTTTTTTTTTTTCAATTCTAAATGTTTGAATCAATAAATTTTGAATCGGTAGAATTGAAAACTTTTTTTTTGGATTTGAATGTGGCAAAGTGAACAAACAAAAGAAAAATCTTCATCAAGTGATTACAATGACTCTTTAACCACTTACAGAATATCGCCGTAGCTGTACATCGGCTGCAATAAGTGTCTGTACCGGGGTGATGCGGCAGCTAGAGGCATCATGCCGATACCATTTTTTTAGAGCCGGCGGTCAGCTTTCAGGCGGTAATGACCGATGTGGCTCCGGAGCCGCTCGATCGTTATTCCCACGAGTGGGAGGGGATCTGCGGCTCTGCCCGGGTCTCCCATCCCACCGGGAGACCTGAGCAAACAGCCGGCACATCGGCTGGCTGGTTGGAGTCCCGATCAAAGCCGGATGTAGCTTCGATCAGGTCTCCGATGACGTAACCCGGAGGCGGCGTCCATGACGTCACGTCCAGGTTTCTCAGCTGCTAAAGGCGCCAAATTTAAAAAGTGACTGTATTCAAAAATGCAGTTTTCGGCATTTTGAATACATCGAAGTGCAGTGGAGGGGTTTGGGGTGGTTTAGACCTCGGATCCCTCCATAAAGAGTACCTGTCACTGCCTATTACTGTCACAAGGGATGTTTACATTGCTTGTGTCAGCAATAAAAGTGATCAGATTGTTTTTTTTTTTTTTTTTAAAAAACCTGCGCTAAAATAAAAAAAAATTATAAAATAAATAGGAAAAAAAAATGTTTAACCGCCCCCATAGGCTCACGCACGAAAGAAAACGTATACGGAAGTCGCGCCTGCAAACTAAATTGCTGTTCAAACGCCACATGTGAGGTATCACCGCGAACGCCAGAGCGAGAGAAATAATTTAAAAGTAAAAAAAAAAAGAGCTACTCTGTACCTCTAAATTGGAAACTGTTAAAAAATTTTAAAGCGTCGCCTATGGAGATTTTTTTGACCGTAGTTTGTCGCCATTCCTTGGGTGTGCGCAATTTTAAACCGTAACATGTTGGGTATTTATTTACCCGGCGTGACATCATATTTCGCAATATATTTTAAAAAATGGGCTAACTTTACTGTTTAGTTTTTTTTAAATGCAGTGAAATGTAATTTATCCAGAAAAATGGCGTTTGAAAGACCGTTGCGCAATTACCGCGTGTCAAAAAATATTGCAATGAATATATATATATATATATATATATATATATATATATATATATATATATATAATATTTGGGGTTTCTAAGTAATTTTCTAGCAAAAAATACTGATTTTAACTTGTAAACGACAAGTGTCAGAAATAGGCCTGGTCCTTAAAGCGGAGTTCCGGGCACAGAAGCCATTTTTTAATAAACATACCCCCGGGACAGTCAGGGCTAGTACATTCCACAATGGATAGCCTCTGATCTGTCCCGGTTCGCACTTACCTGCAAGAAGAAATACTTACTTATAAAATTTCTTCCACAGCGTTTCCATCTCTCTTGTGGGCATATGAAGCCGGAGCTATCCTCTTCGGCGTCTTCTTCCGCGTCTTCTTCTCCCAGAATGCGCCTGCACCGGCCCCGCTCGTCACTTCCGGGGCGGCGCCGCATTCCTTCACAGCTTCTGGGCATGCCCAGAAGCTATTTAGCAGGGAATGCGGCGTCGCCCCGGAAGTGACGAGCGGGGCCGGTGCCGGCGCATTGATTCCTGGGAGCGATGACGTTCAGCTCCCAGGAATCATTGCAAGCCCGGAAGTGACGGCGGAGCCGCAGCACAGAGGGAGGAAGTGAAGAATAGGTGAGTATCTTCGATCTACAATTATAAGGTGAGTACAAAAAAAAACCTAACTATCCAATTCTGTTTGAGGTGAAGGTGAACAAGCGGACGGGCACAAAAAAAAGATCGATTTCGTGCCCGGAACTCCGCTTTAAGTGGATAAATCATCTTTGGCTTAACAAAAACAGCATTAAATCGAAACTGATACTCTAAGGCCCCTTTCACACTTTTTTCAGGGAGGGCATCATTTGAAGGTCACCCATGCTTTGCCCCTTTTTGATAATGTCATTAAGGTGACTACAGTCACTGCGCGAGCCCCGAGTTGCGAGTATTTATTTTTAAAGGGGAGACGGCAGAGTTTATATTTAAAGCTTTGTTAACATAAAAAAAATATTGATTCTGTTCCAATAAAACAGGGATCATCAAACTATGGCCCTCCAGCTGTTGCAGAACTGCAAGTCCCATGAGGCATTGTAAAACTCTGACATTCACAGACATGACTAGGCATGATGGGAATTGTAGTTCCTGAACAACTGGAGGGCCATAGTTTGAAGACCCCTGCCTTAAAGTGGAGTTCCGGCCTATTTTGCAACTTTAGTGATTCCTGGAGTGCTCGCTATGCTGATCAACAATTGGGCATTTTCAATTTTTTTTGGGGGTCCCTTACCTTATTTTCAGGGCAATTGATTGTACTTCCTCCTTCTCCCCCCACTGACATCACTTCCGCCTTTGCATTGCATCCTGGGAGCTGTTTGTCATCACTCCCAGGAGGCTGGAATCAGGAAGAACTCCCAGAACACTCCCTAGAATCAGGAAAAAAGGACACAACAAATTACACTGCGGCTTCAGATGCCCACATCCAAGATGGCCGTGCCCAGACAGCGTTTTTAAAAGTAAGATTTTGACTAAAATCCAATACTGTACACCTTGTAAGTATGAGAATAGCGGTTCTGTAAAGGGCGATGAATTAGTATTATAGGGGTATTTTTAGTTAAAAAAGTTATTTGAGGCTGAAACTCCACTTTAAAGCATGTTATACAGCACAGTGCTTATGTTGTGTAATTTGGCCCCTTCTATCACCTAAAATACCTGGCTGACCCTTCCTGGCTATGTCCTCCCCTCTGTAAAATGACCACGGTATACCAGGGCTGCTGAGCCCTGACACCGTAGTCAGTCTACGTGCCTCCATCATCCGCAGCCCTCATGTCCTCCTTTGTCCCCTCTCCCCCCTCCCTCCCTCCCTGCCTGTCTGCTCCTGTGTCAGTGCCCGCCCCCCTCCCCTCCTGCTGCTGTAGTTTCATTTAAAGTTTCATATCCTGTCTACAGTCTGTTTAATAACCCTGTGTGCCCCTGTGTATGTGTTTTATAAAAATAAGCCATTCTTTACCAGTTTTCTCAGAGCGCCGAACGCCGCTCACGTGAGCCGCCGCCTCTCTCCTCCCCAACTGCTGCTGTAGTTTTATTTAAAGCTTCATATCCCGTCTATAGTCTGTTTAATAAGCCTGTGTGCCCCTGTGTCTGTGTTTTATAAAAATAAGCCATTCTCTACTAGTTTCCTCAGATTGCCGATCGCTGCTCACGTGACCTGCCACCTCTCTCCTTACCTCCTGCTGCTGTAGTTTTATTTAAAGTTTCATATCCTGTCTACAGTCTCTTTATTAATCCTGTGTGCCCCTTTGTATGTGTTATTTAAAACAAAGCCATTCTTTACCATTTTTCTCAGAGCGCCGATCGCCGCTCACGTGACCTGCCTACTCTCTCCTCCCCTCCTGCTGCTGTAATTTCATTTAAAGCTTCATATCCTGTCTACAGTCTGTTTAATAATCATGTGTGCCCCTTTGTATGTGTTATTTAAAACAAAGCCATTCTTTAACAGTTTTCTCAGAGCGCCGATCGCCGCTCACGTGACCTGCCTACTCTCTCCTCCCCTCCTGTTGCTGTAGTTTTATTTAAAGCTTCATATTCTGTCTACAGTCTGTTTAATAATCCTGTGTGCACATATGTATGTGTTTTATAAAAATAAGCGTTCTTTACCAGTTTTCAGAGTGCCGAACGCCGCTCACATGACCCGCCGCCTCTCTCCTTCTCTAGACCTCTCCTCCTCCCCTTCTTCCCTCCCGACTGATATAAGCGGGGAATCCTCGGGCCCGCCCACTGCAGGCAGCTGTCAGACACAAAGAGGAGAGAGCCGACGGGTTACGTGAGCGGCAACCGGAGCTCTGAAAACTGGTAAAGAACTGCTTATTTTTTGTAAAACACATGCACGTGCATGGGCATGGGCACAGGCACACAGGATTATTAAACAGACCAGACAGGATGGTATGAAGTGGCTTAACAACCACTTTAAAGGGGAAGTTGAGATTCCAGGGAGTGGCACTCGCCCCTCTTGCAGACACCCATGCCCCCAACCCTAAAGGGCACCAGGCCCCCCAAGGTCTAAATCTGGCCCTACATGTACTGGAACACTTGCGCCAAATGCTACCAAAAAACAATCTCCTGATCCTGAAAGCAGACATATGCCCTAGATCAGTGATGGTGAACCTTGGCACCCCAGATGTTTTGGAACTACATTTCCAATGATGCTCATGCACTTGCAGTGTAGTTGGGCATTATGGGAAATGTAGTTCCAAAACATTTGGGGTGACAAGGTTCTCCATCACTGCCCTGGTGGATGATGCTCTACTGATGTACGCTCCTTTTATTTCTGAAGTTCATTCCTTACCCTTTCCTGCGAAGGTTGGATTTGCTAGTTTGTGGGCATTTCTAAGTGGTACGCAAAAAAAAAAAATAAATGAAAAAGATAATTTACAAGAAAAATGAAACCCAAACCAGAAGTTTGCTGCATACGCAGTGTTGATCCATCACGTTCTTCGTTCTGTCACGCAGGACGCGATGATAACTTCTCAGAGGACGACAAATGGCGTCTCTTTTTGATTTGGAATTGCTCGGAATTAATTTGACAAACACACAAAGCCAGAAGTGAACAGTTGTAATTATATCTGCGCACAACAAACCGCGTTTCGCTGCCAGGATGAATTTAGTAGCTGTAATCTGTCAAGTTTATTATTACCATGTATTTCGTATTTTCTATTATTTATTTAATGTATTTTCAGAGAAGAGGAGTTTGTGGTGGTGGTGGGGAGGGGGGGTAAAGTATAAATAACAAAGATAGCGTAAGGGGAAGAGAGAATGCCGCATAAATAGTGTATGTGAAACTGGAAGGAAATGTCAATAGATAGAGCGGTAGAAAAATTCAGCCGTACAATTCCCCACACTAGACCCGGTTTAAATGGAGACGGCCAAATCCAGCAGCTAAGACAACGTAAGATAGATTCAGGATATCGGAGTGGAGATGACAGAGAAAGTTTCTGCAGAGTTTAAATTGTTAGAAATTATCAAAGCGCACCATATACTTCCCAACTTCTCCCGAAGTGCAAAGATGAGAGCAGATTGTGCATCTTTTTCCAAGCACCAAAGAGAGGGGCGATGTTGTGTTATCCAAAACATAAAAAATAAAAAAATATAAATAAAAAATTGTCCAGGAGTTCTACTCGCTATATTGAATATAGAGGTCCTACCCATAAAAGTAACGAGGGGTGTGCAAAATCAATAATAAGCATAGTAATTGAGAAAAACAAAAAAGAAGAAAGGGATGAACATACCCAAAGGTTACATCAAAAGATTATTGTAGACAATATCGCTAATACAACAATACACAGCATCCAGGACCACAAAACCCATCAGAAACCTCTCCTCATGCTACACTCCACTAAAGATACCGTCTAATCCCTATCGGTTCCTCCACTCCCGGATCCAAACTCATTCATCTCATGGTGGGGCGACCCTGAGGACCTGGTGCCAACAAGCAGCAAAGTCCATCTCCACCATCAGGAGTTCTGGTGAACACCGGTTGGCACTTAGACTCTGAACCTCAGGTTAGCCTGCGTCTTCCTCCAGGGTGACCCCTATACACATTAGGCTCAGCTACAGGAGGCATGACACAATGCTACACTCCACTAAAGATTTACAACAATACACAGCAGCATCCAAGACCAAAAACCCATCAGAAACCTCTCCCCATGCTACACTCCACTAAAGATTTACAATACACAGCATCCAAGACCACAAAACCCATCAGAAACCTCTCCACATGCTACACTCCACTAAGGATTTACAACAATACACAGCATCCAAGACCACAAAACCCATCAGAAACCTCTCCCTCTTGCCTCATGCTGAAGGGAAACCGACCCAGTAACCCATGGCGAAATCCCGTACGAGCCCCCAAATGTAGCAGGATTCCCAGCCATTGTGCTGGATATGGGTCCGCCTGGGTTACCGCTAGTAACAACGGCACATTTAAGCATGTTCTCCAACTGTGAGCACTGAGACAAGAAACAGTCCGGCATCTTTGTTTTTTTTTTTTTGTTTTTTAGGAACTTAGATGGGAAAAGGGAATGAGTGGGATACTCCTCTGGCTCGACTATACACAATAGAATGGGACTCTGAGAAAAATGCCTCTTGACGCTGACTTGACGCTGGCTGAATACACTCCACTAAAGATTTACAACAACAATACACAGCATCAAAGACCACAAAACCCATCAGAAACCTCTCCAAATGCTACACTCCACTAAAGATTTACGCCAACAATACACAGCTTTCAAGACCACAAAGCCCATCAGAAACCTCTCCCCATGCTACACTCCACTAGAGATTTACAACAATACACAGCATCCAAAACCACAAACAAAACCCATCACAAACCTCTCCCCATGCTACACTACACTTAAGATTTACAACAACACACAGCATCCAAGACCACAAAACCCATCAGAAACCTCTCCCCATGCTACACTACACTTAAGATTTACAACAACACACAGCATCCAAGACCACAAAACCCATCAGAAACCTCTCCCCATGCTACACTCCACTAAAGATTTACAATACACAGCATCCAAGACCACGAAACTCATCAGAAACCTCTCCCCATGCTACACTCCACTAAAGATTTACAACAACAATATACAGCATCCAAGACCACAAACCCATCAGATACCTCTCTCCATGCTATACTCCACTAAAGATTTACAACAACAATACACAGCATCCAAGACCACAAAACCCATCAGATACCTCTCCCCATGCTACACTCCACTAAAGATTTACAACAATATACAGCATCCAAGACCACAAAACCCATCAGAAGCCTCTCCCCATGCTACACTCCACTAAAGATTTACAATATACAGCGTCCAAGACCACAGAACCCATCAGAAACCTCTCCCCATGCTACAATCCACTAAAGATTTACAATATACAGCATCCAAGACCACAAAACCCATCAGAAACCTCTCCCCATGCTACACTCCACTAAAGATTTACAATAGACAGCATCCAAGACTACAAAACCCATCAGAAACCTCTCCCCATGCTACACTCCACTAAAGATTTACAATACACAGCATCCAAGACCACAAAACCCATCAGAAACCTCTCCCCGTGCTACACTCCAGTAAAGATTTACAACAACAATACACAGCATCCAAGACCACAAAACTCATCAGAAACTTCTCCCCATGCTACACTCCACTAAAGATTTACAACAATACACAGCATCCGAGGCCACAAAACCCATTAGAAACCTCTCCCCATGCTACACTCCACTAAAGATTTACAATACACAGCATCCAAGACCACAAAACCCATCAGAAACCTCTCCCCATGCTACACTCCACTAAAGATTTACAACAACAATACACAGCATCCAAGACCACAAAACCCATCAAAAACATCTCCCCATGCTACACTCCACTAAAGATTTACAACAAAATTACACAGCATCCAAGACCACAAAACCCATCAGAAACCTCTCCCCATGCTACACTCCACTAAAGATTTACAACAACAATACACAGCATCCAAGACCACAAAACCCATCAAAAACATCTCCCCATGCTACACTGCACTAAAGATTTACAACAATACACAGCATCCAAGACCACAAAACCCATCAGAAACCTCTCCCCATGCTACACTCCACTAAAGATTTACAACAACAATACACAGCATCCAAGACCACAGAACTCATCAGAAACTTCTCCCCATGCTACACTCCACTAAAAATTTACAATAATACACAGCATCCAAAACCACAAAACCCATCAGAAAGACAGAAACCTCTCCCCGTGCTACACTCCACTAAAGATTTACAACAACATTACACAGCATCCAAGACCACAAAACCCATCAAAAACCTCTCCCCATGCTACACTCCACTACAGATTTACAACAGCACACAGCATCCAAGACCACAAAACCCATTAGAAACCTCTCCCCATGCTACACTGCACCAAAGATTTACAACAATACATAGCATCCAAGACCACAACACCCATCAGAAACCTCTCCCCATGCTACACTCCACTAAAGATTTATGACAATACACAGCATCCAAGACCACAAAGCCCATCAGAAACATCTCCCCATGCTACACTCCAGTAAAGATTTACGACAATACACAGCATCCAAGACCACAAAACCCATCAGAAACCTCTCCCTCTTGCCTCATGCTGAAGGGAAACAGGCCCAGTAACCCATGGCGAAATCCCGGATGAGCCCCCAAATGTAGCAGGATTCCCAGCCATTGTGCTGGATATGGGTCCGCCTGGGTTACCACTAGTACCAACAGCACATTTAAGCATGTTCTCCAACTGTGAGCATTGAGACAAGAAACAGTCCAGCATCTTTGGTTTTTGTATTTAACCCTGCACCTTGTATAAAGCCCCAGTTTAAAAGTAATATGAGGAAGTATTACTTTACTGAGAGAGTAGTGGATGCATGGACTAACCTTCCTGCAGAAGTGGTAGCTGCAAATACAGTGAAGGAGTTTAAGCATGCATGGGATAGGCATAAGGCTATCCTTCATATAAGATAGGGCAAGGGTTTATTCATAGGATTCAGATATATTGGGCAGACTAGATGGGCCAAATGGTTCTTATCTGCCGACACATTCTGTTTCTATGTATTTATTTTAGGAACTTAGATGGGAGAAGGGAATGAGTGGGATACTCCTCTGGCTCGACTATACACAAAAGAATGGGACTCTGAGAAAAATGCCTCTTGACGCTGTCTTGACGCTGGCTGAATGCCGGTCAACACCCGTTGGCACAAGTTAACGCTAACTTGCTGTCTGTGGACTTGAACTGACTTCTGACACTTCCTTGTGATTTAAAAGTCCTTTGTACTGCTCCCTTTAGCCTTCCTGGTTTAGGTAGCTACTTGTATACTGCTGCAACTCTTAACGCTTCAGGGCCAACACTGGCGCCCTCTTTCTCTTCAGGGCTTGGACACTGGCACCCCCTTTCTAAGCCTCCTCTACTGGCTAGCTGGCTCCTGGATCCCTCTGACCTTCTGGAGTGGTCCCCTATCATAGGCAGACCCCTGGGCAGTTTACAGTACTCATGACACTGCTTTCCTGTAAACTCCGGCCCCAGCAGCTCCGCTTGGTCCTCAGCACACTGGATCCCTCTCTGCAGCCCAGCTCAACCGTCTGTCCTGTTAGGCTGACCGCTTAGGACCTCTTGCCTCACGCTGACAGGAGGAGAGACAGACATCACCTCCGTCCTGGGACTCTGCTTCCTGCCAAAGACATCCTGGCATGTGCTCCCCTCAGATTTATACCCCCTCCCAGGATGCATTGCCGCAGAATCTGCCCTCTGGGATAGATACTAGCCTAGCTGAACAATTAGGCCCTTCTGATCAGCAGACAAGGCCCCCTTTATAGTTTACCTAGCACCTACCTGGGAGGGTGCTACACAATGTATACAGACTGGGCCGGAAAAGAATACAATGTATACAGACTGGGCCAGATAAGAATACAATGTATACAGACTGGGCTGGATAAAGAATACAAATGTATACAGACTGGACCGGATAAAGAATACAATGTATACAGACTGTGCCGGATAAAGAATACAATGTATACAGACTGGACCGGATAAAGAATACAATGTATACAGACTGGGCAGGATAAAAATACAATGTATACAGACTAGGCCAGGTAGAAATATAATGTATACAGACTGGGCAGGATAAAGATAACAATGTAAACAGACTGGGCCGGATAAAGAATACGATGTGTACAGACTGGACCGGATAAAGAATACAATGTATACAGACTGGGCAGGATAAGAATACAATGTATACAGACTAGGCCAGGAAAAGAATACAATGTATACAGACTAGGCCAGGTAGAAATATAATGTATACAGGCTGGAGCGGATAAAGAATACAATGTATACAGACTGGGCCGGAAAATAATACAATGTATACAGACTGGGCCAAATAAGAATACAATGTATACAGGCTGGACCGGATAAAGAATACAATGTATACAGACTGGACCGGATAAAGAATACAATGTATACAGACTGGGCAGGATCAGAATACAATGTATACAGACTAGGCCAAGTAGAAATATAATGTATACAGGCTGGACCGGATAAAGAATACAATGTATACAGACTGGGCCAGATAAGAAAACAATGTATACAGACTGGGCCGGATAAGAATACAATGTATACAGACTGGGCTGGATAAAGAATAAAATGTATACAGACTAGGCCAGGTAGAAATATAATGTATACAGGCTGGACAGGATAAAGAATACAATGTATACAGACTGGGCAGGATAGAATCAGGGGCGTAACTACAGGGGTTGCAGGGGTCGCTACTGCAACCGGGCCCCATGCTCCAGGGGGCCTGTGCGGCTCATCTGTACACCTGGATAGGAGGGGCAGCGGGGGAAGCATGTAGAGAAATCACTGTCCTCCTTTTTCCTCCTGTAGCTGCAGGAGGAAAATGGAGGAGATTGGTTCCTCTGTATGCTGCCTGTGCCACTCCTCTTATCCAGTTCACATGTGTTCTGCTGTCTCTGGGCCCCTGTGTGCTCCCCTGGTCCCCCCACTGTGCTTCCGGATTCCTCCCTCCCCTCTCCTGCCGGCTGCTGCAGGGGATGTGTCGCAATAGAGAACCAGGAAGGGGTCGGTAAATATGTTCCTTTTCTGAATGGACAGAGTCGTAGTCAGTGACAAAAACTGACTAAAAAATTATGAAAAATAATACAATTAAAATACCAAACAATAAAAACTGCTGACACCAGTGGGTGAACTTCCAGGATCACAAAGGTCACACTTGCGACTGGGCCCTGCCATTCCACCACCGTGGGGAGGCCCCAAGATGGCAGGAAGGGGGGCCCACTGTAGAACTTGTGAAAGGTCCCGCTGCGGGACTGTAATAAAGGGCCTCTCGATGAGAGTAAAGGGCCCCAGGATCAATCGGAAAAGCCCCAGGGTTAAAGGGAAGGGCCCTGGCCAGGGGTCTAGTGGGCCCTTCATGGTTTCTTGCACCAGGGCCTGAAGGTTCTAGTTACGCCTCTGTTAAAGAATACAATGTATACAGACTGGACCTGATAAAGAATACAATGTATACAGACTGGACAATTTTGGCAGAAGTTTAGGGTCCCCACAGCCAGGCAGCACTGGTGTATCTGGAGCACACTTGATCGAATGACCTGCTATTCTGTCTGGCTTTTGAGAAGTGTTTGCAGATGAAGAGGACACTCGCACAGCAGCATAAGTGGTTTTTCAACGGTGAGCCCACCGCTCCTCATCCAGAGTACTTGAAAGACAGGGAACAGGAGATGTGGATGCAGACAGCTCAGGCCTAATTCTGGAGGTATGGGTAGGTAAAAGAACATCTTCCTCTGAAGGCTCAAACTGTTGCTCAGCATCGCTATCAGACCATCTCCCACCAAAGGACACAGTGTCGGAAAACATTTCAGAAATTCATTCATACAGGATATCAGAATCTGACTGTGGAGAACTCTTCAGCCGGGAGTAGGTTAGGTTTTGAAAGTGTAGCAGCAGATTTTCCTGACTCTGCTCCCATGGTGGCTACAGGTTTCCCTGTCCCAACAGGCAAACTGCCCTCACTCACATCAGGCTTACCCAGCTTAGAAGGCTTCTCCCTAGGAGGTTCCACCAGCAGGGAATGTAGGAAACATCGTCCGCGGGAGGTCACTGAGGCACCTGGCTTTGAAGCAGTCACCGTAGGTGAAGTAGCGGCCACTTCAGCAGACAAAGTAACGCTGGCAGTGGCCACAGGAGCCGGTTCAGTGGTGGCGACACACTTGACCCAGTAAACTTGTAGCACCCTTGGTGGTAAGGCCGGTGAGACTACGTCTAGTAGCGATTCCCCTCAGTGTCAGCAGGTGATCCAGAGCCAGATATTGCTAGCCAGTCCTGAGCACTTTGAACACAACAGCCCGATTTGCTTCGTAGCCTCCTACGGTGTAGAGCGCTAGGTTACCTTTGGGGATGTAATGCAATACAGTGTCGGTAATGACCTCATTCAGCCCGACCAGGCCAGGACCGATGCCCGGTGCAAAGACTTTCAAGTCGGAGGAGAGACTCCAAGATGCGCCATGCTTCTTACTCTGTAGCAGTCTCGCAGCACGTGGATCAAAAATGCGATTCCATTCTCTTCACGTTGGAGCAGTAACCCCTCCCCCCGCCAAGGGATTAGTCCGGCTGCTCTGCAGGAACTTCAGCGCTCGCCTCTTTCTTCCAGCAGTGTGCCGAAACTCTTCTGGAGTCTGCCTTAAACCTCTTAAGCACTGGTGTAAAGTGACAAAAGACCAGCCTGATACACTAGCAAGAGCAAAAAGACAATTTGGTTCTTTCCCACATGGTTCAAAAGGACAATAGCACGGTCTCTGAGGCACAAAGATATTACTTGCTACTTTACCATGGAGCCAAATGAAATTTCTGTGTAATTGCAGTCTATTGCTAGGGGCGACCAAAGAAAAATAACGTCAAGCCCCATGTTGGGCGCCAAAATGTAGCACCCCACCCCAACCTCCAGAGGCCTGGTGGTGACCCCCAAAGACAGGCAGGGCAGACATTCCTCCTCAGGGTGCAGGTTACCAGGCATGGTGGGTGGTGTACAAGGTAGAAAGCTGGGCGCCAGTCACTTTTATGCTTGAACAAAGAGAAGTTTATTTCTCACTATAGGAAAAAATGTGGGAGAGAGGTGTAGGGCACAGGATACCCTTAGTCAAAAAACGCAGATTGGCAGACTCCTTAAACAAAAATGTAGAAAAGGTAGACAGCAGGACAGGAAGAGCCTTTAAGCAGCACTTTGTAGCATAAGATGTCCCCTATAGCAACAATATTCAACTTTTAGCATTGTACGAAATTCTCCAAGCCACTTCATAGTCTGGTACTTCCTCAGGACTTCATCCTTCTCAGTATTGCCTCCAGGTAGTGAGCAGGCTCTCCCTTGCAAAGCCTTGAGCACATGGCTAGGCCTCAGGCTTTAGGC
This sequence comes from Pelophylax lessonae, assembly GCF_965119305.1. NCBI lineage: Eukaryota > Metazoa > Chordata > Amphibia > Anura > Ranidae > Pelophylax > Pelophylax lessonae. The sequence continues at coordinate 15,249,517 of NC_138774.1, forward strand.
CTACTCAGCAGCAGATGTTCCTCACACACCCACCCAGACCGCAGTCTGGGTGGTAAAGGACAAAGACCACCTGACTGCCTCCAAATAAATACCTTCTCCCAGCATGCTCAGTGATCAGTATGATTGGCTGAGAAAAGTATACATATCCTTAACCCAGACTCACTGTAATTCATCACACAAATGCCAAAGGTAATAGTGCCACCTATTGACAAAAGGGAGAAACCACAACTAAACCAGGCTTAGGAGGAAAATCCAATGATCACAAAGACTACATATTAGCCAGGCTAGCTACCACCTAGCACAGCTACATTTATTAGCACCCCTGTTTAGGACTAGGGTGCTACACAAATATCTCATCAAATACAATGCAGTGAATATCTGCAATTTGCTCTCAGGCACTGTGTTGTTTTTTACAAAGGCAGGATGGATTTGAAAAGCACGTGAGTTGAGTTGGCCCACCCTTTGCAGCCATGACAGCTTCAACTCTTCCGGGAAGGCTGTCCACAAGGTTTAGGAGTGTGTCTATGGGAATGTTTGACCATTCTTCCAGAAGCGCATTTGTGAGGTCAGGCACTGATGTTGGAGAGAAGACCTGGCTTGCATTCTGCTCTAATTCATCCCGAAGGTGTTCTATCGGGTTGAGGTCAGGACTCTGTGCAGGCCAGTCAAGTTCCTCCACCCCAAACTAGCTCATCCATGTCTTTATGGACCTTGTTTTGTGCACAGTCATGTTGGAACAGGAAGGGACCATCCCCAAACTGTTCACACAAAGTTGGGAGCATGAAATTGTCCAAATTGTCTTGGTATGCTGACGCCTTCAGAGTTCCCTTCACTGGAACTAAGGGGCCAAGCCCAACCCCTGAAAAACAATCCCACTGTGTGCAGACCAGTCCAGTTCCTCCACCCCAAACTCGCTCATCCATGTCTTTATGGACCTTGCTTTATGCACTGGTCCAAATCATTTGATGGAGGGGGGGTTATGGTGTGGGGTTGTTTTTCAGGAGTTGAGCTTGACCCCTTAGTTCCAGTGAAGGGAACTCTTAAAAGCGTCAGCATACCAAGACATTGCAGTTCAGTATTATTATTCAATATTATTATTATTACTAGTATTCAGTATTATTATTCACCGTTGTTATTATTAATGTTAGGATTCAGTGATATTATTTTATTATTTAGTATTATTATTAATATGATGATATTCAGCATTATTGATAATAAAAATAGTTATAATTTAGTATTAATATTATTATTTTATTATTATTATTATTACTATTATTATTATTCAGTAGTAGTATTCATATTATTTTGTTATAATTCTGTATTATTATTATTATTTAGTTTAATATTGCAGTTCAGTATTATTTACTAATATTATTATTATTATTAGAATTCAGTAATATTATTCACTGTTATTATTAATGTTATAATTCAGTGATATTATTATAATTTAGTACTATTATTATTATTATTATTATTATTACTATAATATTCAGCATTATTGTTATTAATAACATTAATAATAATATTGTTATAATTCAGTAAAATTGTGATGATTCATTATTATTATTGTTGTTGTTATTCAATGATATTATTGGTTTTTAATATTATTATTATTATTATTTTTATTATTATTATAATAATACAGAAATATTAATATTATTGTTGGTATAACCATTATTAACAAATCACAACACTTTACGTTTCCGATCGGTCGGCTATCTTGTGATTATCATTTTGTGATTTTTCACAGCTGGGAGTAGAGGTTCCAGGAGAGGTCGATGAGTCTCTGTCCATCCATTAGGCGGTGTTACGGTGTCACGCAGTCTTCTGTCGCCTTTCCAAAAATGCGCAGCCACAAACACCCCCCAACCCCCACCCCTCCTCACCCCTTCTCACCTGAACAGATATATTGTTTATCATCAGCGGACTAACAGACCTAGACAGCCCGGTGTGAGCCGCCATGGTGAGATTTATTGAAGCGGCCAGCACAGACATATAATTAAAACATCAGCTCATTGCAGTCTGCCTGTCAGCAGAGAATATAATCCATGCTGCAGCAGAGACCTGAGACCTATTAGAGTATTAGCCGGCCTGCTATGGCTCGGCTGTCATTCTCAGCACAGCTCCAGAGGAAACGCTCAGGAGTCTGCAGAGGGGTTTCAGGTGCAACATTTAGTTATAAAAGAAACAAAAGAAGAATGGCTTCCAGGCGGAGCAGAGAACGAGGGGAAAGCAAGTAAAGGAAAAACATGCAGTACATCTCTGAGGCTCCGTTCACACCTCGCAGGCGCAACGCAGCACGCACTCCTGCACAGCGCATGTAGGGCAGCCCGTTCATTTAAATGGTCTTCCTTATGTGTGGGAAACATGCAAAAAGAAGTGTATGCTCCTGTGTTAAAAATCACTCAACACCAAAATTACTGTGCTATATACAGTATCTCACAAAAGTGAGTACACCCCTCACATTTTTGTAAATATTTTATTATATCTTTTCATGTGACAACACTGAAGAAATGACACTTTGCTACAATGTAAAGTAGTGAGTGTACAGCTTGTATAACAGTGTAAATTTGCTGTCCCCTCAAAATAACTAAACACACAGCCATTAATGTCTAAACCGCTGGCAATGTGAAAATGTCCAAATTGGGCCCAATTAGCCATTTTCTCTCCCCGGTGACTTGTTAGTGTTACAAGGTCTCAGGTGTGAATGGGGAGCAGGTGTGTTAAATTTTGTGGTATTGCTCTCACTCACTCATATTGATCACTGGAAGTTCAACATGGAACCTCACGGCAAAGAACTGTCTGAGGATCTGAAAAAATGGATTGTTCCTCTACAAAAAGATGGCCTAGCCAATAAGAAGATTGCCAAGACCCTGAAACTGAGCTGAAGCACGGTGGCCAAAACCATACAGCGGTTTAACAGGACAGGTTCCACTCAGAACAGGCTTTGCCATGGTCAACCAAAGAAGTTGAGTGCACGTGATCAGCGTCATATCCAGAGGTTGTCTTTGGGAAATAGACGTATGAGTGCTGCCAGCATTACTGCCGAGGTTGAAGGGGGGGGGGGGGGGGAAGCACACTGCATCATATGTGTCTGCATGGCTGCCGTCCCAGAAGGAAGCCTCTTCTAAGGATGATGCACAAGAAAGCCCGCAAACAGTTTGCTGAAGACAAGCAGACTAAGGACATGGATTACTGGAACCATGTCCTGTGGTCTGATGAGACCAAGATAAACTTATTTGGTTCAGATGGTGTCAAGCGTGTGAGGTGGCAACCAGGTCAGGAGTACAAAGACAAGTGTGTCTTGCCTGCAGTCAAGCATGGTGGTGGGAGTGTCATGGTCTGGGGCTGCATGAGTGCTGCCATCACTGGGGAGCTACAGTTCATTGAGGGAACCATGAATGCCAACATGTACTGTGACATACTGAAGCAGAGCATGATCCCCTCCCTTCAGGGAGTGGGCCGCAGTGCAGTATTTCAACATAACAACCCCAAACACACCTCCAAGACGACCACTGCCTTGTTAACGAAAGTAAGGGTAAAGGTGTTGGACTGGCCAAGCATGTGTAGCAAGGTTTCCAGGCCTGTGGCCGGATGTTAGTCTGCCATTAGTACCAGAATCCTCTCCAGCCCATGTGAGCTGAGTCCCCAGGTGTGACAATTGAAACAGTGACAACTCCGGCATCGTTATTTGTGGTTTTTATTATAAATTAAGGGAATGGGAGAAGGGAATGAGTGGGATACTCCTCTCGGCTTGAACTAATTACAATTGGGACTTTGATCCTGGAAAAATGCCTGTTGGCGCATCCTTGACGCTAGCCAGCGCCAGCCAATGCTCACTGACTCTGAGAACTCTCTGTAAAACAGAGGAAGTGTTGAATCCCCGACCTATAGTCCAGTAGATCCAAGATTGAGAACTGTAGAAATCCTGACACTGCTTCACTGTGTAAGTCTTTGAATACTTTTCCCCCGCCAGGCACAGCTTGAGGTAGTATTTTGTAGAACTCCCAAAAGCTGTCACTTTAACTGGCACACGCAATACAATTCAGGGCCCAGACTGCAGGTGCCCCCTTTGCTCCTTGAACTCTTCAGGGTCCACTGATTATGTACCCCCTTTACACTTCAAAGTCCTCAACCTAGGTACCCCTTTACAGCTAGCTGACCTTGGATACCCAAACCTCTTCCGGAGTTGTCCCTTCTGACACTAGGCAGACCCCCAGGGGCAATCCGCAGTACTCATGACCTGTGTAGGCTTTCCTGGGACTGGACCCCTCTCTCTCTCTGCAGGCTTTCGGCACACAGGATGCCCCTCAACTCAGCACTTTCTGGACTCTCAGGCGACACCCCGAGACATCCACCTTCCTCAGACAGGAGGAGAGACAGCTGCACTCTCCTTCCTGGGACTCTGCTCTCGCCAAAGACACCGTGCAATGCACTTCCCCACAAACGTATATCCACTCCCAGAATCCCTTGCAGCATAATCTACCTTCTGGGGTAGTTACAAGCTGGGATGTGATTGGGCATCCCACATTGCCCTATGAGAAGCCTCTCACAGGAACCAGTGGGGATACTTCTCCCCTCAGCAGGCTCATCTGGAAACCCTGACACCCTGGCTAGATAAATCACAGCCAGGCTGTTAAGCAGACAAGGCCCACTAGGGTTTTACCTAGCACCTATCTGTAGGGTGCTACACATGTCTCCAGACCTATACCGTATTGAGCATCTGTGGAGCATATTCAAATGGAAGGTCTAGGAGCGCAAGATCTCTAACATCCACCAGCTCCATGATGTCATCATGGAGGAGCGGAAGAGGACTCCAGTGGCAACCTGTGAAGCTCTGGTGAACTCCATGGCCAAGAGGGTTAAGACAGTGCTGGAAAGAAATGGTGGCCACACAAAATATTGCCACATTGGCATTTTAACTTAGGGGTGTACTCACTTTTGTTGCCATCGGTTTAGACATTAATGGCTGTGTGTTGAGTTATTTTGAGGGGACAGCACATTTACACTGTTATGCAAGCTGTACACTCACTACTTTACATTGTAGCAAAGTGTCATTTCACATGAAAAGATAGAATAAAATATTTACAAAAATGTGAGGGGTGTACTCACTTTTGTGAGATACTGAATATATGTGTTTTTTTTTTTATTTTTGTGAGTGAAACAGACAGTGACAAGCATTGTCTTCCTCGGCTGAGGATAGGCAATACTTTAAACGTGTATATGTAGATGTTTATGATGCGTACATATTGCTTTATTAGTAGATTATACTATACCCTGGCTGAGGAGAGACAGTGCCTTAGGCTGGTATAATAGTATTGCTTTATACTACCTTAGAGTATAATATTAGTTAGATAGACAGTTAAGAATATAATATTATTTGTCTATTGCATTTTTCATCTGCTTTCCTGTGTGTATTTGTAACTCAACGTTTATCCTTTCCTATCCACATTTTGCCAGGACATCCACTCCAAGGCTTGAAAGCATATGTGTTTTTTTTTTGCAGACTCCAAGGACATCGTCTCCTTAGCAGGGGGAGAATGTAGCACCCTTATCCTAAACAGGGGTACTAATAAATGTAGCTGTGCTAGGTGGTAGCTAGCCTGGCTAATTTGTAGTCTTTGCGATCATTGGTTTTCCTCCTAAGCCTGGTTTAGCTGTGTTCTCTCCCTTTGTCAATAGGTGGCACTGTTACCTTACAGTGAGTTTAGGTTATGAATATGTATACTTTTCTCAGCCAATCATACTGGTCGCTGGGCATGCTGGGAGAAGGTATTTATTTGGAGGAAGTCAGGCGGTCTTTGTCCTTTGTGTGTGAGGAACAGCTTCTGCTGGGTAGGCCTTAAGCCTGAAGGCTTTTTCAAGGGAGAGCCTGCTCACTACCTGGAGGCAATACTGAGAAGGATGAAGTCCTGAGGAAGTACCAGAGGTGACTCTTCATGAGCCAGGGACTATGAAGTGGCTGGGAAAACTTCAAGAGAGAACTCATCCAAGAGAATTGCATACAATGCTATAAGTTGAATATTGTTGCTATAGGGTACAGCTTATGCTACAAAGTACAGATTATCAACCACGCCCCGGACAACGTCACGTATGACGAAACCGGTCGGGCGGTACCGGACGCACAGCTACCACGCCCCCTAGATGCCTGGCTTCCTTACTACATGCGGGATGCCGTGACTTTTATTGATTTTATTTCTTCTCCATACACATGGTCGTTAATTTGCCTGGAGCTTTGATACAAGAGGTTTTGGTGGAGAAACATCTTTTGCCCTGGTTTCTATAGGAAGGAATATATTGATATTCACATCTTAGCGTGTGTGGCCTGTCCATTAATTTGGAGGCCGTGGCTTCTGGTAAGCAGCCTATCTATATATCTGTCACAGGTGTATTCCTGCTACATCACCTCCTTGGGATTCAAGCCTCCTCTCTGTTATTGTCCATCCTGGGACTTGTGCATTTTTGTTGGATTTCAATATGGACTTTTGCTTACTTTAATGCACGTCTGATGTTTATAATCTCATGCATTATATGGTTCACACTATATCACGTTAGTGTTGCACTATTTATATTATATATTTGTGCATTATTGTTGGATTCACTTTATTGCACGATTCACGGTTCAATTCCATGCATTATACTGTTCACATTATATTACGTTAGCGCTGCACTATTTGTATTTTATGTTTTTGGATTTCTATAGATCAAGTGTATCAGCTGCTTTCACAATCATTATTATTATCACTATTTATTTAGCGCAGGATTCTTTTTGGTTTTTATGTACAAAGTACAGATTGCTGGTTCCAGCTTAAAGGCTCTTCCTGTACTGCTTTCTACCTTTTCTACATTTTTGTCAAAGGAATCTGCCGATCTGCAAGTCTGCTGCTGTTTTTGACTAAGGGTGTCCTGTGCCCTACCCCTCTCTCCCACATTTTTCCCTGTTGTGAGAAATAACTTCTCTTTGTTCAAGCATAAAAGTGAATGGCGCCCGTCTTTCTACCTTGTACACCATCCACCATGCCTAGTAACCTGCACCCTAAGGAGGAATGTCGGCCCTCCCTGTCTCTGGGAGTCAGAGGAAAGTGCATATCGGCCCTCGATATATCGGCTTTGCCGATAATCGGTTGATCCCTAGTGCAAACGAAAGGTAACAGGAGCTCACTGGGGTCACTAAGGTAACTGGATTGTACAGGGGTCACTAAGGTAACTGGAGCGTACAGGGGTCACTAAGGTAACTGGAGCGCACATGGGTCACTAATGCCTAGTTTCTACTGAGCTGTATGGTTCAGTACAGTTCAGTACGGTTCAGAACAGTACACCTTGATCAGGCTTGCGTTTCCACCACCAACAGTACCCTTACATGATAGGCGTGGTGTAGCCAGAAAGTAGCGATCGACATAACTTGATAGGCGTGGTGAACCAATGGTCAGCCAATCAACGTTCTGCAGAGTGTAGCTCCACCCTGTTGGTACGGTACGATTGTGCTTGGTACCCCAACGAAAGGGTCCCAAAGTGGTACGGTACGGTTCGGAATTAGGGTACCATTCACAACATTTGACAATGGAAACGGCAAAAATTGCGTACCGGACCGAACCGTACCACTCAGTGGAAATGAGGCATAAGGTAATTGGAGCGCACATGGGTCACTAAGGTAACTGGAGCGCACATGGGTCACAAAGGTAACTGGAGCACACAGAGGTCACTGCGGTGACTGGAGCGCACAGGGTCACTCGGGTAACTGGAGCTCACAGGAGTCACTAAGGTAACTGGAGCTCATAGGGGTCACCAAGGTACCTGGAGCGCACAGGGGTCACTAAGGTAACTGGAACACACAGGGGGTCACTGAGGTAACTGAGGCACAGGGGGGTCACTAAAGTAACTGAAGCTCACAGGGGTCACTAGGGCAACTGGAGCACACAGGGGGCACTAAGGTACCTGGAGCACACAGGGGTCACTAAGGTAACTGAAGCACACAGGGGTCACTAGTGTAACTGGAGTGCACAGGGGTCACTGGGGTAACCGGAGGGCACAGGGCTAACTGGGGTAATTGGAGCTCACAGGGGTCACTGGGGTAACTGGAGCTCACAGGAGTCACAGCAATAACTCGAGACACAGGATATACTACAGAAGGGGGCTTAGGTTAGGTGTAGAGATGAGTTGCTCAAACCCCTGGGTTGCTCATTGCTTCAATATTTAAAGTCCTCTCCAAACAGAATAACTGTCTCTTGATTGGCCATGGTACCTCTGCTCCAGATGAAACCCATGCACTGGAGATGAGCTCTGGTACTGGAAAGGTGAAGATGTGCATGAGATGTCAGTGCCCAGCATCCAAAACATTTTTTTTTTTTTTTACAAAAGCTTGCAAATTGTCCTTGAAAAGAGGAAGCAACAGACAGCAACATTTGGCTCCTGTAGAATTCAGTAGGGCTGAAGAATATGTTCATGGAATCATGGCCTCCTCGGTGGGTTTGTCTAACCTCCTGCCATATGAACTTTGCTTGGTTCACTCATCTCAACTCTCTGCACCTTTAGCAGCCAAACAGATCGGCAGGGGGAGCAAGAGGAAGGTAAATATAATTGACTGCCACTGCCTGCATTAAAGAGAACCCGTTGCTTTGATCTTCATGGCTTACACACGTATTCACTTTATATGTCAAGCAGAATTCTCTATCCAGAAAGACATGTAAGAGTCTCAGAAGGCACCTTCTAAAAAAAACACATAACCAGCTCCATCGCCTCCGGACACAAGTGCCCCTAACCCAGCATCACTCTGAGCCTCAGGGCATCCAGGGAAAGCTTGTGCAGAAAGAGACTGGCCGGGGATATGAGCAGAAAGACAACAACGGCCTGGACCCTGATCCATCAACCTTCAATGATGGTTAGGAAGTGCTAAAATAACATAAAATTATGGATTAATATGCCACATCAGTATACCTTAAGGACACATGTATCATAAAGAGATCATATCACTAACCTAAAGAAATTGTAGGTAAAAGCACAGAAACATCCGGTATTTTCAATGTTTATTTGCAGCATTTTTCCTTTCCATTAATATTTTTTATTCACTTGCAATGCAGGCATCCCAACCCGCAAAAACTAATTTCAGGGAGGTGGCACTATGCGCCACCGCTGTCGTAGTTACTGCTGGTGGGTAATGTGGGCAGTTACTGCTGCTGGTGGGTAATGTGGGCAGTTACTGCCGGTGGGTAATGCTGGCGGTTACTGCTGGTGGGTAATGCCGGCGATAACTGCTTACGGTTACTGCTGGCGGGTAATGCCGGCGATAACTGCTTACGGTTACTGCTGGCGGGTAATGCTGGTGGGTACTGCTGGTGGGTAGTGTTGGTGGGTAATGCTGGTGGTTACTGCTGGCTGGTACTGCTGGTGGTTGCTGCTGGAGGGTAATGCTGGCGGGTAATGCTGGTGGGTAATGCTGGTGGGTAATGCTGGCAGGTAATGCTGGGGGGTAATGTTGGCGGGTAATGCTGAGGGGTAATGCTGGCGGGTAATGCTGGTGGGTAATGCTGAGGGGTAATGCTGGTGGGTAATGCTGGCGGGTAATGCTGAGGGGTAATGCTGGCGGGTAATGTTGGTGGGTAATGCTGGCGGGTAATGCTGAGGGGTACTGCTGGCACTGCTGGTGGGTAACGCTGGTCATTCAGGTACTGCTGGAGGAAGCAGCGGCTGCAATAGAGAGCACAGCCGCTGCTTCCTGTATGGCTCCTGTCACAGGCGGAGTGCATTTCATATCACTCCGCCTGTGACAGAGCCGGAACTATACAGGAAGCAGCGGCTCTGTCCCTGACTGCAGACATCCTAAGTCTCCCACGGCAGCCGGGAGATCGCACAGCACTTGCCGGCCAAAGGTGGGAGACTCCCGCAAGTTGCGGGAGACTTGGGATGTCTGGCAATGTGCCTTGGAACTTGCTACCAAAAATGACTACTGCAGAAGAAGTCAACTCCCTAGCACATCCCCTTCTTGCAAATCATATCCCTCTCCTCCTCTTCCAGGAGTGCCTAATTACTGTGCGCACTGGCCCAGCTCCTTTGCTCCTCCCCTGACCTCCCTATGTAACCATATTTGTAAATATTAGGGGAGGTGTGACAGGGTTGGTATAGAGCAGGGGTAGTCAACCTTTCAGAGGTTGAGATACACCTGGAGTCTGGACAACAAGGAGGAAATCAAAGATCACCGGGGAACCAGTGAACAGAAACGTGCCGGACTGCAAACCGCAGGCAGAGGAAGTGGCTGTATAATTGCCTCATTCAGGATTCCCGCTAAAGTGACCCTTTCTTTTAGTCATGAAGGGTCACTTACCCCTTCCATGCCGAAGCCTTTTTCTGACATTTGCTGCTTACAAGTTAAAATCAGTATTTTTTGCTAGAAAATTACTTAGAACCCCCAAACATTATATACCTGTATATGTATTTTAAAAGAGAATAAAATGGCGGTTGCAAAATGTTTGTCACATGGTATTTGCGCAGCGGTCTTTCAAATGCAATTTTGAAAAGAAATACACTTTCAGGAGTAAAAAAAAAAAAAAACAGTCCTTCTCAATGATCCTAATGAATCTGAAAATGTTCTTATGACATTTTTGAATTTGTTCAGATTCGGTACTATGTCCATTTGGAAATTCAGATACATCTGAATCTCCAAAAAATAGAATTTATGTAAGAACTTGCCGTAAAACTCTTTTCTCTAGTCCTCCGACAGACGCAGCCTCTCACGAGTGGGTAATGGCTCTCTCTAGGCAGTTTGAAAGGTTAATAAAAAACTTTCTACACTTAGACACACCTCCAGGGGGCCGTCCCTCAGCCATTATCCTGACACAGTTACTACTGTCCTTTAGTTTTGTAGCAAGCAGTACCGGAAGGCAACAACCCCAAAATCCAAAGACAGAGGGGCAAGGGCTGCGACTGTCGGAGGACTCAGAGAAAACAGTTTTACAGTAAGTTCTTTACAAAAACTTTATTTTCTCTTATGTCCACTGACGGTCGCAGCCTCTCATTAAGCCTTCACGAGTGGGACGTCCCAAAGCAGTGCAGGTGTGAGGGATGGGAAGACACAACCTACCGAAAAGGCTATGTAACAACCAGGCCAGAAAAAACAACTGAGCCAACAGGGCACCAAAAGCTCAACAGGAGCTAACCCAGAATAAGACAAAAACCCAAAAAGGAAGAGACCGAAAAAAACATGTCTCTCCAAACAACCGCCGCACTCAAAACCTTGCGGTCAAAGGAAGCATCCGAGGATGCCATCACATCAAGTTTGTAAAATCTTGTGAAAGTGTGCACAGAGGACCAGGTCGCCGCTTTGCACACCTGAGCCACAGAAACCTGATGGCGAAACCCCCAAGAGGCACTGACAGCTCTAGTAGAATGTGCCCTGACAGGGAAAGGAGGAACCTGACCCTTGATTTAATAGGTCTGAACAATCGTCTGTCTGATCCATTTAGAAATCGTTGCCGCGGACGCAGCCAACTCAGACACTCTGCGAGCAGAGCTGACAGCCACCAGAAAGGCAACTTTCTGGGACAACACAATCAGAGGTATTTCTCTGATGTTTTCAAAGGGAGGCCATTGCAAAATGGACAAAACCCAGTTCAGGTCCCATGGAGGCAAAGGAGCCTTCCTTGGGGGGAGCCAGATGTCGCACCCCCTGAATAAAGGTGTGAATCAAGGAATTAGTCGCCAAGGGATGCTGGAAAAGAATGGCCAAGGCCGACAACTGACCTTTAATCGTGGCCAGCACCAAATGCTGATCCTGTAGGAAGGCCAAAACCCTCGCCACCGAAAAGGAGCGGGGATGAAACCCTTGCGACTCGCACCAGTCAATATATACCTTCCAAGTGCGATGGTAAATCTTTCTAGAGGTAGCTTTCCGAGCCTTCAATAAGGTAGGAATGACAGTACTCAGGAGACCCTTGTCTCTCAAGACTTGGCTTTCAATAGCCACGCCGTCAAAGCCAGAGACTGTAAAGCAGGATGGAGGATCGGCCCTTGAGACAGTATATCGTCTCTCGGCGGAAGCGGCCAGGGAGGCTCGACGACCATCTGCACGATGTCTGCGTACCAAGACCGACGCAGCCAGTCTGGGGCCATCAGAATGACCTGCACCCGTTCCGACGCCAACCTGCGGAGGAACCTGGATAACAATTAAATCAGAGGGAAGGCATAAATCAGCCGATACCGGTGCCAGGGCACCACCAACGCGTCCATGGCATTCGGGTTCTGGCCACGAACCTTCCCACCTTTTTGTTGAGACTGGACGCGAACAGATCCATGTCCGTAGTCCCCCACCGGGCACACAAGAGGTGAACCACCTCTGGATGCAGGGACCATTCTCCCTGGTCCAGGGTCTGGCGACTCGCTGGAACGTGCTCCTTGGCCCAAGACAGAATCTCGGCCACTTCCTTGGCCGCCCAGACACTCTTGGTGCCCCCTTGGTGATTGATGTAAGCCACTGCCATGGTGTTGTCCATTTGAGCCTGAACTGGGCAACCCTGAAGCCGAGTTGTCCAATGGAACAAGGAGAGCTTGATCGCTCGGAGCTCCAAGATGTTGATCGGTAAGGAGGCCTCCTCCGCCGACCACGACCCCTGGGCACAAAGTGAGTCCAGAACTCACCCCAGCCCGACAAGCTGGCATCCGTGGTGAGCACCGTCCACAGCAGAGGCCGAAAAGACTTGCCCTGTGATAGAGTTGGCGACAGGAGCCACCACAAAAGATCCGATCTTGCGAGGAGGCTCAGAGAAATCCTCCTGTCCAATGACTGAGGCGTTCTGTCCCACTTGGCAAGAATCTCTGCTTGCAGAGTTCTCATGTGAAATTGAGCAAATGGGATGGCCTCGAAGGCAGAAACAATCAGACCCAGAGACCGCATACAGGCCCGTACAGAGGAGAGATTGTTGTCCCTCAGGGACCTGATCTCGCCCTGCAAGGTCCGGAGTTTGTCCTCCGGGAGAAAGACTTTTGCCTGAGCGAAGTCCAGGACCATCCCCAGGTAATTGAGGTGAATGGGTCAGAGCCGACTTCTGAAAGTTGATGGTCCACCCGAACTCCTGGAGCATCTGAACCGTGACCGACAGATCTCTCGTCAAGGTGGCACATGAGCTCGCCCTTAAAAGGAGGTCGTCCAGGAAAACTGAGGACCACAATCCCCTTTAAACGCAGCAAAGCCAGCACCGGAGCCAAAACTTTGGTGAATACCCTGGGAGCCGAAGTACCCTGAACGAATCAGCCGATCTTGTACCCTGAACGAATCAGTTAGTGAACCCACCTGTCCTGAATTCGGGACAACCATGGTTCCTGAAAGCAATGCAGACGTCCCCCCACCCCTGAAGCAGGTGAGGGCGTCCATTCAGGAAGAGGCGGACTGGGCCTCCGAACCGGCCTGACCAGCCTTGGGCTTACCAGACCATGGTTTCTTGTGACCACCTGAGTTCTTGAAGGATTTTCCTTTATCCTGTGCCCCGAAGGCACGAAAGGACCCACAATGAGCCTTGAAAGAAGGACCCCGCCTAGGCTTGGGGCAAAAGGGTACTCTTACCCCCCGTAAGTCCCTTGATAAGCTCAACCAGAGTGTCCCCAAAAAGACGACTACCCACATAAGGGACATCAGACACAGTCTTTTTGGAAGCGTGGTCAGCCGACCAACTCTTCAGCCAAATAATGCGGCGGGACACAACCCCAACCTCAGAAAACCGTGCAACTAAAGGAGCCTCGTCCAAGGCCGCGTCACACAGGTACATAATGGCCTGGGTCACTTGATCCACCATGTCAAGGGCAGCCAGAGAGGCCGACTCCGCCACCAAGGTGCGCCGAAGCACCCTGGACCATTCCGTGACAGCTTGAGAGACCGTCACCGAAGCAAACACAGGTTTGAGCAGGGAGCCCACCACCAAGTACATGTAGCGGAGTCCTCCACTGGCATCAAGGTGGATTTATTCAACCTAGAAACAGTGTGGTCCACCTTAGGTGACACCGTCCAACGATTGTCTACAGGATCCGCAAAGGGATAACGGTATTTAAACCGCTTAGGCACCACCAGCATATGTTTGATGCGACGCCATTGGTCGTTCACTGTTTTGTGAAACTCCTCGGGGCAGGGGAAAACCTGACCCGACTTCTGGGCTTTGCGGAACCCGCTTACCTGACTGGGAGGGCTCATCGTCAAGATTTAAAGTCTCCTTAATGGAGCTAATGAGTGCATCCACTGCGGCGGGTTCTCGCGCCCCTGTTGAGGAAGACTCCTTCTCCTCCCCATCTGAATGTGAGGACTGGGACCCCTCAGGGGGGACATTGTCCGTGGCAACCAAATCAGGCTCTGAGTCAGAAGACTGAGAGGGCATCAGCCGTGTTTGAGAAGTGCGTTCAAGCATCAGCAGATCCACTTTGGATGCCAAAGTCGCAAGAGCAGCAGATAATGAGGCCACGGAAGAGGATTCAGGGGTTCTGGAAGCACCAACCAGGTCCGTGGGGAATTTGCTATCCTGGGTCTCCATTTTTGCAAAAAAATTTTGGGACGCTGGCCCGTTTAAACGGCGGTTCCCGCGGTCCCACACGGCAAAACTGCACCGCCTGTGGAGACCCCTCAAAAACAGCTATAGCCACAAGAAAAAACAGTTTTTGGAGGAAAATGCCAGAAAAAACAGTTAAAATCCCCCCACAGTGTCACATTGTACTTGCCAACCGCTCACACGCTGCTGCAGTGAAGAGAAGAGAAAAGAGGAAGTGACCTCACACACTAGAGGCCTATGCCCGCCCTGAGCCACAGAATCATGGTGCCTTATAAAAAACCTATGGGAGGAAGCACTGGCAAAATAGTTGCCGCCCTTACTAGGTGGTCACCCACAGCAAAGATGGTGCCCGAACCGGCGCCAAAACGATAAGTTATTTGGCAGCCGTGCGAACGGCGCCAAATAAAGTAAAAAACACATGAGCTGGCCACCACAAGGAATCCCACAGAGAACCCTCGGGATGCAGAAAGCCCCCACACCCCCCAGTCATAGCGGTATTGACCGCAGAGCGCCCCCAGCAGGGGCAGGGAGGAAGGGGGGCCACACCAAATGGCCAGGAAGGGGATACCACAGAAGCCACCTTGTACTGCCATCCCCTAAGAGTGGGCCCACAGAACACCCCCACAGATAACAGTCCCAGAGACACAGGGGTAATATCACTCACCAGTCCAGAGAACGCTGGCACCGCTCTGATACGGAACACCTCCCACCCTGAGTGGGGGTGCCGTCAGCCAGGAAGGATGCTAGCAACTTACGGGGTGCACCAATGAATGACCTGTGACGCTCATTGGCAGGCTGGGACTCCATAAGGATCTATATTATCCAGTGCAAGGCCCAGCTTCGCTGTCGCTTGTAGTCCTCCAGGAATTCCCCTGACTAACTAGCGATAGTGAGTGAAGAGAAGAAATAAAAACAGCTATTTTCAAAGAAAAAAACATAAAGAAACTGAGACACTAGGTCCCAGCTGGGAAGACCTAGTCTACTCCTGACGCTAGGCAGCATAAAACTGAAGGACAGAAGTAACTGTGTCAGGATAATGGCTAAGGGACGGCCCCCTGGAGGTGTGTCTAAGTGTAGAAAGTTTTTTGTTAGCCTTTCAAACTGCCTAACTTGCTCCTGCAGAGGGCGCCATTACCCACTCGTGAAGGCTTAATGAGAGGCTGCGACTGTTGGAGGACGTAAGAGAAATGACATTTTTGCCCATGAACCAAATCACACAGGTCTATTACCTAAAGGAGTTGTAAAGTCAGAAGGTTTTTTTTAACTTAATGCATTCTGTGTGTAGCTGGACATTTTGAACAATTTCATGCTCCCAACTTTGTGGGAAGAGTTTGGGGATGGCCCCTTCCTGTTCCAACATGACTGCACACCAGTGCACAAAGCAAGGTCCATAAAGACATGGATGAGCGAGTTTGGGGTGGAGGAACTTGACTGGCCTGCACAGAGTCCTGACCTCAACCTGATAGAACACCTTTGGGATGAATTAGAGCGGAGACTGAGAGCCAGGCCTTCTCGCCCACATCAGTGTCTGACCTCACAAATGCGCTTCTGGAAGAATGGTTGAACATTCCCATAGACACACTCCTAAACCTTGTGGACAGCCTTCCCAGAAGAGTTGAAGCTGTTAAAGTTGCAAAGTGTGGGCCAACTCAATTCTGAACCCTACAGACTAAGACTGGGATGCCATTAAAGTTCATGTGTGTGTAAAGGCAGGCGTCCCAATACTATTTAGACAATGAAAACAAGAGAAGAGTGCACCGACCCAGTGAAATTCCATCATAACCATTTAAGTTAAAAGATGATACACACAGGGCTTTTTTTGAGGGGGAGCGCAGTTCCGGCACCTCCAACACTGAATGTATTTAAGTGCAAGGGGTTCTTGGGTGTGCTGGACGGTCTATTGATGATGGCCGCTGGGAGACCTATTGTCGCTAGTGGGGATCTATTTTTGCCTGGGGGTCTATTGTTGCTCAAGGCGGATCTATTGTTGCTGGGAGGGATCTTATATTTCTAGGGAGTCAGTTGTTGCTAGGAGGGATCTACTGTTGAGAGAGAGAGATCTATTGTTGCTGGCTGCTGGAGAAATTAATGTTGCTGCTCGAGGTCTATTGTCGCTAGGGAGGATCTATTGTTGCCAGAGATGTATAGTAACTAAGTAGAACTACTTCACTACTGTACTTAAGTACGGAAAGGCGGTATCTGTACTTTACTAGAGTAGAATTTTTTTCTCCTACTTCCACTTTTACTTCACTAAATTTTTTCAATGATTTCAATACTTCTACTCCGATATTTTTTTTTTTTGTGCTGCATAGTTACTCGTTACAATTATAAAAATTACCACTGCCAGAACAGTAGATGGCAGGTTTCATGAAGCTCAAAACATGTGTATTATCAGCGCATACGAAAATAAAAGCTACTGTATGTATAAATAAAAGCTGCATTTGAAATAATAAAAAACAATATGATGTTCAAACTTTTGACTTCTTTCTTTAATAACTACATAGCACAGTACTTGTACTTTTACTTTCAGTACTTGAGTAGCATTTTTTTTTTTCAAAACTACTGGTACTTTTACTTTCAGTACTTAAGTAGCAAAATTTTAAAAAAAAACTACTTGCAATACTTAAGTACAAAAAATGTTGAATACTTTAGTACTTCTACTCAAGTCACTTTTTGATCGAGCACTTCCACTTCTACTCAAGTCACTTTTTGATTGAGCACTTGTATTTTTACTCAAGTATGGGTTTCGATTACTTTATACAACTCTGATTGTTGCTGTGGTGGTATTTTGTTGTGGGGGGGGGGGTATTGTTGTGTGGGTGATCTCTTGTTTCTGGGGGTCTAGTGTTGCTGGCTACAGAGGATTTATTTTGCTGCTTTTCTTGATATAATTACCAAGTTCAATACAAATTCTTAGCACCACAGAATGATACTTGGTTCTGTGTTTTCTAAAAGGGACGGTACTGGGAGGTGGGTAGGGGGTGGGACCAAGGGATGTGGTGGTGGGTGGGGGGCGGGGTCAAGGGGCGACTCAGAAGGGGGGAGTTCCTGCACCTACTCTCTGAGAAAAAAAGCCCCGGATACACATAACACTCACAAATATATGATGTATGCTCGCATGTCAAAGCAAAATGAAGACAAGTTGCCTCCAGGACCGCTGAAATATTCCAATAGTGAAAGGGAATCAGATGGCGTCTGTAAGGGCTTGGCTGACGCGTTTCCAGGGAGAACCCTCTTCCTCAAAGCCAAAAGAGTAAATGACCAATCATGCATTTATATATATATTGTGAGGGGATTAGCTCGGTGGCGGGCGTGGATGACCCCTTTGGGGGGGGTTCGTTACACAGGGAGATAGCCGAGAAGTGGTTGCAAACAACAGTTTGGTTTATTCATGCAATTTTCTTCACACAAGTGCAAGCGTCAAAAACATCCAAAATAAGATAAAACCCAAAATAAATCCTTGCCACTGTGGGCGGCTACCTTCTCACACACAGGAACCTACCTAAGGAAGTCTGTCCCCAACCTACTGTTGGGCAGACTTTGCTGATCCTACAGCAGACATTCAATAGTCCATGTTTTATCGCTTCACACAACAAATGTCCATTGAACATGTCCCTTTTCTCTTCACATTGAACAATCCAAGACCTCACCTTGAGTAGTCTTCACACTTGTTACCCTCCTCAGCGCACATCGCTTCAGGAGGTCTTCCCCTCCCATGCTCACACAGCTTCAGGAGGCATTCCTTCTCCCCAGCTCACACAGCGTCAGGAGGCAGCAATCCTTAGACTTCCTCTGGACAAATTATAGAGGCCTTAATTTCCTCATTCTGAACAGCTGAAGTCTGTTCAACGTCCTTAGGCAGTTATGGCTACCTCTGCAGCCGACACCCTATAGTAATTGGTGAATTTTCTAAACCAGGTGGAAATGTATCTCCTGTCTGTGACTACATCCACAGATTTACCTGACTTCCTGTCACAATATATATATATATATATATATATATATATATATATATATATAGATACACAATCTGTACCGCCCTCCTTCTGTAAATACTTTTGACAATATAGTGTATGTGAACCCAGCCTAAAGCTAATCCAAAAAACTCTATTATGCAATACAATTACAAAAA
The DNA here is from genome assembly GCF_965119305.1 of Pelophylax lessonae. Lineage (NCBI taxonomy): Eukaryota > Metazoa > Chordata > Amphibia > Anura > Ranidae > Pelophylax > Pelophylax lessonae. The sequence continues at coordinate 15,268,168 of NC_138774.1, forward strand.
TATAAAAACAAAAGAAAAAGCTATTTAAAAAATGTGAAGGTCACATCATAAATATACAGCAATAATATGTTCTCTGGAAACCCAATATATTTTCCTTTAAAAAACAGCAGAGCTTTCCCACTTGGAAAAAGTGAAAAAAATCAACATGACGGCCAAGGCGGACATAACAGAAGCTACGGATTCTTCGTCTTCTGACCGTTCCCAAAGCTTGCTTCGTTTAAGAGAGCTGCTCCTTAAGCAGTAGGCGGAGGACCTCTTTGTTAGCTTCTTCCAAAGGAGAGATATTACAGAGGACGAGGAGCCGGAGGACGGAGCAGAGGCAGCGACTGGCCCAATTGATTTTACCACTAATGAGCTTTGGGAGACTTCACCCTGCGAGTTCCCAAACATCAGACAATCGGGGAAAGGTAGCAGATAACAAAAGTAGGAAGAATTGAAGATTGTCTTCTACAGAATTTCACAACAGAGAGTCACAAATCATGTTCTTTGAAAAGCGTACAACTTTGCGGAAAGACAAATTGGACAAGTTTTAAAAAATCTGACCGCCCCCTGGATAGGCAATTTTTTTTTTTACTCGTAGCTCACTCATCATTTAAACTGACTCTACCACTCTACAGTCATAAGCCATTTTTTTTTACTAATGGGCTCCCCAATTTGATCCACCCTCCTTTTCAATACTACCCCCTCCTTTTTTTAAGCTAACCAGCTTTTCATACCCTTTTGCTCACCGACCATACAGTTTCATTTTTCCGCAAACCTCCCCCCCCCCCTTGGCTTTGCCCTTGACTCCACCTCCTTCGCCCTGCCTATGTATGCCTTGGGGGTAAGGGGGGAGATTTTTGCGGCGCCTCTCCATCTTTTGCTTCAGTGGTGGTCCGCAGGCCCACACCTGAGCCTCTGAACCCGGGCCGGAAGACAAATAGTGGCAGTACCGGCTCACTTCCTCACATCAGCCATGGCTATTGTAGTATATAGACAGGTTACTGTAGTATATAGATAGGCTAGGGCAGTATTTGGACAGGCTAGGGTAGTATATAGACAGGCTAGAGTAGTAAATGGACAGGCTAGGGTAGTATTTGGACAGGCTAGGGTAGTATATGGACAGGCTAGGGTAGTATATGGACAGGCTAGGGTAGTATATAGACAGGCTAGGGTAGTATATAGACAGGCTAGGGTAGTAGTATATAGATAGGCTAGGGTAGTATATAGACAGGTTAGGGCAGTATTTGGACAGGCTAGGGTTGTATATGGACAGTCTAGGGTAGTAAATGGACAGGATAGAGTAGTATATAGACAAGCCAGGGTATATATAGACAGGATAGGGTAGTATATAGACAGGCTAGGGTAATATTTAGATAGGCTTGGGCAGTATATAGACAGGCTAGGGCAGTATATGGACAGGCTAGGGTAGTATATGGACAGGCTAGGGTAGTATATGGACAGGATAGGGTAGTATATAGACAGGCTAGGGTAGTATATAGACAGGTTAGGGCAGTATTTGGACAGGCTAGGGTAGTATATGGACAGGCTAGGGTAGTATATGGACAGGATAGGGTAGTATATAGACAAGCTAGGGTAGTATATGGACAGAATAGGGTAGTATGTAGACAGGCTAGGGTAGTATATGGACAGGCTAGGGTAGTATTTAAAGAGGCTTTGGCAGTATATAGACAGGCTAAGGCAGTATATGGACAGGCTAGGGTAGTATATGGACAGGATAGGGTAGTACATGGACAGGCTAGGTTTAGGGTGACCACATTTCCAAACTGCCATTTAGGGGGCCAATTTTGGCAAGAGCCGGGGGGGGGGGGGTTGTCTGTGATTTCGGCGGCAGAGGTGATTTGTCTGGCGAATGGCTGCTGTTAGCACTTAAAACGTCCCAACACCATGCTTGATATGGTGTCAGGATGATCAAATCACATTATTTCTATTACTACACTGTAATATATAATGAATGGTTCAACTAACCATAATGCAGGATCACTGGGAACCCTAAGCTTGTCACTTGCCACCCGATGCAGCGTGCCACCATCGCCTGCCACAAGATGCAGCGTGTCACTTGCCTCAGTCGTCTGCCACCAGATGCAGCATGTCAGTTGCCTCCACCTGCTACCAGATGCAGCATATCAGTTGCCTCCATCACCTGCCACCAGATGCAGTGTATCTCTTGCCTCCATCACCTGCCACCACATGCAGTGTATCACTTGCCTCCATCACCTGCCACCAGATGCAGTGTGTCACTTGCCTCAATCGCCTGCCACCAGATGCAGTGTGTCACTTGCCTCCATCGCCTGCCACCAGATGCAGCGTGTCACTTTCCTCCATCGCCTGCCACCATATGCAGCGTGTCTCTTGCCTCCATCGCCTGCCACCAGATGCAGCGTGTCACTTGCCTCCATCATCTGCCACCAGATGCAGCGTGTCACTTGCCTCAGTCGTCTGCAAACCAGATGCAGCATGTCAGTTGCCTCAGTCACCTGCCACCATATGCAGTGTGTCACTTGCCTCCATTGCCTGCCACTAGATGCAGCGTGTTACTTGCCTCCATCGCCTGCCACCAGATGCAGTGTGTCACTTGCCTCAGTCGTCTGCCACCAGATGCAGCATGTCAGTTGCCTCAGTCACCTGCCACCAGATGCAGTGTGTCACTTGCCTCCATCGCCTGCCACCAGATGCAGTGTGTCACTTTCCTCCATCGCCTGCCACCAGATGCAGCGTGTCACTTGCCTCAGTCGTCTGCAAACCAGATGCAGCATGTCAGTTGCCTCAGTCACCTGCCACCATATGCAGTGTGTCACTTGCCTCCATCGCCTGCCACCAGATGCAGCATGTTACTTGCCTCCATCACCTGCCACCAGATGCAGTGTGTCACTTGCCTCAGTCGTCTGCCACCAGATGCAGCATGTCAGTTGCCTCAGTCACCTGCCACCAGATGCAGTGTGTCACTTGCCTCCATCGCCTGCCACCAGATGCAGCGTGTCACTTTCCTCCATCGTCTGCCACCATATGCAGTGTGTCACTTGCCTTCATCACCTGTGACCAGATGCAGTGTGTCACTTGCCTCCATCGCCTGACACCAGATGCAGTGTGACACTTGCCTCAATCGCCTGCCCCCAGATGCAGTGTGACATTTGTCTCAATCGCCTGCCACCAAATGCAGTGTGACACTTGCCTCCATTGCCTGCCCCCAGATGCAGTGTGTCATTTGCCTCAGTCGTATGCCACCAGATGCAGTGTGCCACTTGACTCAGTCGTCTGCCACCAGATGCAGCGTGTCACTTGCCTCCATCACCTGCCACCAGATGCAGTGTGACACTTGCCTCCATCGCTTTCCCCCAGATGCAGTGTGTCACTTGCCTCAGTCGCCTGCCACCAGATGCAGTATGCCACATGACTCAGTCGTCTGCCACCAGATACAGCGTGTCACTTGCCTCCATCACCTGCCACCAGATGCAGTGTGACACTTGCCTCCATCGCTTGCCCTCAGATGCAGTGTGTCACTTGCCTCAGTTGTGTGCCACCAGAGGCAGTATGCCACTTGACTCAGTCGTCTGCCAGCAGATGCAGCGTGTCACTTGCCACCATTGCCTGCCACCAGATGCAGCATGTCACTTGCCTCCATCACCCGGACGGCTGCTGTCACTCCTAGTCCCTCTGCATGTTGGAGAAGAAGGAGGTGCCAGTGGGTGGAAACAGCAGTGCAGTACTAGGCACTTGCCCTGCTCCTGGCCTCACTCTGATCATCTGTGACATCACTGGTTGTTAGATGCCAAGCGGGGGCGGCCTTAGCAACTAGTTCTCACAATGTAGTTAGCAAGGTGGCTGCATCCTCTATTTCATCCCAAGACACTGTATTGTCCCGGAATGAAGGTGCCTAGGACCCAGGACAGAGATGGCAGGGGTAGTGAGGGGAATAATGTGTGTGTTCGCCCTGCAGGGCAGGGGTAGTGAGGGGAATAATGTGTGTGTGCGCCCTGCAGGGCGGGGGTAGTGAGGGGAATAATTTGTCTGTGAGCGCTCCCTGCAGGGCGGGGATAGTGAGGGGAATAATGTGTGTGTGCGTTCCCTGCAGGATGAGGGTAGTGAGGGGAATAATGTGTGTATGCGCTCCCTGCAGGGCGAGGATATGAGGGGAATAATGCGTCCGTGCGCCCTGCAGGGCGGGGGTAGTGAGGGGAATAATGTGTGTGCGTCCTGCAGTGCGGGGGTAGTGAGGGGAATAATGTGTGTGTGCGTTCTCTGCAGGACGAGGGTAGTGAGGGGAATAATGTGTGTGTGCACTCCCTGCAGGGCGGGGATATGAGGGGAATAATGTATGCGTGCGCCCTGCAGGGGGGGGGGGGTGTAGTGAGGGTAATAATGTGTGGGCGGGGGTAGTGAGGGGAATAATTTGTCTGTGTGCGCTCCCTGCAGGGCGGGGATAGTGAGGGGAATAATGTGTGTGTGCGTTCCCTGCAGGATGAGGGTAGTGAGGGGAATAATGTGTGTATGCGCTCCCTGCAGGGCGAGGATATGAGGGGAATAATGCGTCCGTGCGCCCTGCAGGGCGGGGGTAGTGAGGGGAATAATGTGTGTGCGTCCTGCAGTGCGGGGGTAGTGAGGGGAATAATGTGTGTGTGCGTTCTCTGCAGGACGAGGGTAGTGAGGGGAATAATGTGTGTGTGCACTCCCTGCAGGGCGGGGATATGAGGGGAATAATGTATGCGTGCGCCCTGCAGGGGGGGGGGGTGTAGTGAGGGTAATAATGTGTGCCTGCACCCTGCAGGGCGGGTGTAGTGAGGTGAATAATGTGTGTGGGCACCCTGCAGGGCGGTTGTAGTGAGGGGAATAATGTGTGTTTGCACCCTGCAGGGCAGGGGTAGTGTGGTAAATAATGTTTGTGTGCGCCCTGCAGGGCGGGTGTAGTGAGGGGAATAATGTGTGTGTGCGCCCTGCAGGGCGGGGGTAGTGAGGGGAATAATGTGTGTGTGTGCTCCCTGCAGGGCGGGGGTAGTGAGAGGAATAATGTGTGTGTGCGCTCCCTGCAGGGCGGGTGTAGTGAGGAGAACAATGTGTGTGTGCGCTCCCTGCAGGGCGGGTGTAGAGAGGGGAATAATGTGTGTGTGCGCCCTGCAGGGTGGGGGTAGTGAGGAGAATAATGTGTGTGTGCGCCCTGCAGGGCGGGGGTAATGAGAGGAATAATGTGTGTGTGTCTTCCCTGCAGGATGAGGATATGAGGGGAATAATGTGTATGTGCGCCCTGCAGGGTGGGTGGAGTGAGGGGAATAATGTGTGTGTGCGCTCCCTGCAGGGAGGGTGGAGCGAGGGGAAAAATGTGTGTGTGCGCCCTGCAGGGCGGGGGTAGTGAGGGGAATAATGTGTGTGTGCGCCCTGCAGGGCAGTTGTAGTGAGGGGAATAATGTGTGTGTGCGCTCCCTGCAGGGCGGGTGGAGTGAGGGGAATACAAGGAAAATGTATATTAGAAAGTAAACATTTTCCTCCTGCATACTCGGCAGTATGTAGAGGATTTATTAAACTCTGCCCGTCATCCATAATGCATTATACAGAGAAGAGAACTAGAACAACACTTTGCCCTTGTATATGGAAATAGATTTTGTTGCTGTGTCACTCTCAGCAAAGCCCAGAGGCTTTATAAATAGTGATGAGCGAATCGCTGAGTTCTTTTTTTGTTTGTCTGAATCTATACATGCAGATCTGTGATCTGCGGAGAGTCGTACAATTCATAAATCACATTTCCCCCAATTGTGGGATTCTCTCCAGAGCCGGGAAACTGTTCAAGGATCATAGGCAAAGTGCTTACCATTTCACTATTCCTTCTCCTACCACAGTACACTTTATTGTGAGCCTAGCCTTATATACGGTCACCGCCCACTTTATTGGGTACACCTGTTCAATTGCTTAGTAACACAGATTGCTAATCAGCCAATCACATGGCAGCAACTCACAGGCCCTGTACCAGCCAGCCACAGGCCCTGTACCCTGTGCCAGTCACCCACCCACCACAGGGTGCCAGCCAGCCAGCCAGCCACCACAGGGTGCCAGACAGCCAGCCACCCACCACAGGGTGCCAGACAGCCAGCCACCCACAGGCCCTGTACAAGCCAGCCACAGGCACTGTACCAGCCAGCCAGCCACCCACAGGCCCTGTACCAGCAAGCCACCCACAGCCCCTGTGCCAGACACCCACCCACCACAGGGTGCCAGCCAGCCAGCCAGCCAACCGCCACAGGGTGCCAGACAGCCAGCCATCCACCACAGGGTGCCAGCCAGCCAGCCACCCAAAGACAGGGTACCAGACAGCCAGCCACCCACAGGCCCTGTACAAGCCAGCCACAGGTACTGTACCAGCCAGCCACCCACAGGCCCTGTACCAGCAAGCCACCCACAGCCCCTGTGCCAGACACCCACCCACCACAGGGTGCCAGTCAGCCAGCCACCCACCACAGGGTGCCAGACAGCCAGCCACCCACCACAGGGTGCCACACAGCCAGCCACCCACCACAGGGTGCCAGCCAGCCACCCAAAGACAGGGTGCCAGACAGCCAGCCACACACAGGCCCTGTACAAGCCAGCCACAGGCACTGTACCAGCCAGCCACCCACAGGCCCTGTACCAGCCAGCCACCCACAGCCCCTGTGCCAGACACCCACCCACCACAGGGTGCCAGCCAGCCACCCACCACAGGGTGCCAGCCACCCACCACAGGGTGCCAGCCACCCACCTACAACAGGGATCCAGCAAGCCAGCCATTAAGCATTAAACAAAAATTAACATGTTCAGTACCAAATTTGTGTCAAAAAATTGTCTTTTTTTTTCAAAAGTTTAAATGTACAAAATATCGGCCGATACGGATACGTTGTTACCAAAATATTGGTATCAGTATCGACCCTGAAAAAAACATATCGGTCTATCCCAACTTTGAACATGGTATGGTGTTTGGTGCCAGACGGGCTGGTCTGAGTATTTCTGGGATTTTCACACACAACCATCTCTCGGGTTTACAGAGAATGGTGGGAAAAAAGAGAAAATATCCAGTGATCGGCAGTTGTGTGGAGGAAAATGCCTTGTTGATGTCAGAGGTCAGAGGAGAATGGGCAGACTGGTTCCAGATGATAAAAAGGCAACATAAACTCAAATAACCACTCATTACATCCAAGCAGGTCCAGACTGGCCATAGGGCACACCGGGCCCTTGCCCAGTGGATCGGGGCAGCGGGGCTGGAAGTCCATGCGGGGCCCAAGGCAGCTGGGCTGCTCTTTGAGCCTGCGCCGCTGACCCGGCGTCTCCGCGGCCACCAGGCTGCCAGTTTAGTTAAGGCATCGGCGCTGGGGGGGAACGGAAACATGAAGGGAGAGGAGCTAGAGGAAATACCTTTGGCCTTTCCATGGCCGCACGGCCGCCAGTATAGGTCAGCTGTGTGCGCCGGGGGCATGACCATGAAAGGGGGAGGAGCTAGAGGTTTCGCCTGCACCATTGAGGCGCAACTAGAGGACTCGCCTGCACCTAGAGGACTCGACGACACCATCAGGATCAGGGAGAATGTAAGTGCGGCCCCCCCAGTGATCTGGATAGGAAGAACAGTGGGGGTAGCTGCATATAGAAGGATCATTCTCTCCAATTCCTCCTGCAGCCTCTGAAAGCCTGAGGGAGGGAGAGGAGAAGAAGCAGACATTCAGAGGCTGCAGGAGGAAATGGATAGAATGATCCTTCTATATGCAGCCACCCCCACTGTTCTTCCTATCCTGCTTCTATCTGCTGCCCCCGTGCTTTCTGCCCCCATGCTCTTTGCCCCCCCCCATTTTTTTCCCCACCATGTCCTTTCCACCCCATGCTCTCCACCTCCCCCCAGTGCTCTTCAGCCCCCCATACTCTCCACCTCCCCCCCAGTGCTCTTCCACCCTCCGTGCTCTCTGCTTCCCCCAGTGCTCTCTGCCTCCCCCCTAGTGCTCTCCACCTCTGCCCTGTCCTCTCTGCCTCCCCCCTAGTGCTCTCTGCCTCCCCCTAGTGCTCTCTGCCTCCCCCCTAGTGCTTTCTGCCTCCCCCCTAGTGCTTTCTGCCTCCCCCCATGCTCTCCGACTCCCCCCAGTGCTCTCTGCCCCCCCCCCAGCGCTCTCCAACTCCCCCCAGTGCTCTCAGCCTCTCCCCCATGCTCTCCACCGCTCTCCTGTGCTCTCTACCACCTCCCTTGCTCTCTGCCTCCCCCCTGTGCTCTCTGCCTCTTCCCAAGTGCTCTCCAGACCCCCTTTGTGCTCCCCAGCCCCCTGTGCTTTCCACTTCCCCCCATGCTCTCTGCCTTCCTCTGTGCTCCTCTCCGCCCCCCCCCCCAATCCTCTACGCCCCCCCCCCCGCTCTCCACCACCTGTCTATATACTACCCTAGTCTGGAGAATGGGGAAGGGGCAGGTTAACATGTCACGGGCTGCTCCATTCAAAATGCCTGGGCCTATTTTTTGTCACAGTCCGGGCCTGCATCCAAGGTGTGCAGAATATCATCTCTGAATGCACAACACATCCAGCCTTGAAGCAAATGGGCTACTGGAGCAGAAGACCACATTTGGTGCCACTCCTGTCAGCTAAGAACCAGAAACTGAGGCTACAATTTATTTTTATTTTTTTTGGCCTTGTTGTCCATTTCATCTGGGCGATCACTGGCGAGTCTGACACACTGTTCGCTTGAGGGATTTGGGGTATGATACAGATGACTAAGATCTGGGTCTACATTGTTTAGGATTACCTTATTGATTTTTCTAAATGGTATATTCACATATTTTTCAATTGATATCTGTACTTTGATACTAGTTGTGGATCTATATCTCGTTTACAAATTATACAACTCTCTCGAGTCAAGCTCCTGAAGAAGCGGTGTATCCGCAAAACATGTAGAGTACGATTGGATCTTGTCTGGGGATCCCCCCTTTTAGGGGAGAAACCACAGCCCACACCCAATCCATAAGAGGAGGTGTTGTACGTTGTATTTTCCTAGTTCTGGATCAGGGGCAGACTGGCAACTTTCGGCCCAGGGGGCAAGTACAAACCAGAGGCCCATGGTGCAGCGACTCAGCCCCCTTCCCACTTTCCCTCGCCCCCCCCCCCTCTCCCACTCTCCCAATCCTCCTCCTGACCCCCATTCCAAGCTGAAGCCCTGCTCCAGATACTCGCTACTTACTGGCTGAATCTGGGTTCCTGACCTGGCCAGCAGGGGGAGGTTGGGGGGAGGTGGGACAGCTCGGTCGGGGCTGGCCAGGGCAGAAGAGTCTCCAGTGGGGCATGGAACCGGCCTCTGCCCAGATACAGTTTACACCATCCATTCTGGGGATGGGGGGAGGCCTAAGCTTTGTCCTGGTCTTCAACTCGCAATTTAGTAGGTCAGCGACAGGGACTTTTTACTTCCCTTCACCAGGAATCCTTTAGGCATGTCTGTGGCAGAAGCGGTGCAGTCTTTTTACAGGGCATCAGAGCGGCCCAGGGGGAAATTTCCCCCCTGCCCCCTGGCCCAGTCCTCCCAATCTGGATCCATATTGCAGTGGACAATGTCTGGATTTCTGTGATGTATTTTTATATAATAATGGTTGTTTGTGTGTTGCCCTTCAAGGGGATGTTTTTTACGTGTGTATATATATATATATATATATATATATACAGTGGGTACGGAAAGTATTCAGACCCCCTTAAATTTTTCACTCTTTGTTATATTGCAGCCATTTGCTAAAATCATTTAAGTTCATTCTTCTTCCTCATGAATGTACACATAGCACCCCATACTGACAGAAAAACACAGAATTGTTGACATTGTTGCAGATTTATTAAAAAAGAAAAACTGAAATATCACATGGTCCTAAGTATTCAGACCCTTTGCTGTGACACTCATATATTTAACTCAGGTGCTTTCCATTTCTTCTGATCATCCTTGAGATGGTTCTACACCTTCATTTGAGTCCAGCTGTGTTTGATTATACTGATTGGACTTGATTAGGAAAGCCACACACCTGTCTATATAAGACCTTCCAGATCACAATGCATGTCAGAGCAAATGAGAATCATGAGGTCAAAGGAACTGCCTGAAGAGCTCAGAGACAGAATTGTGGCAAGGCACAGATCTGGCCAAGGTTACAAAAAGATTTCTGCTGCACTTAAGGTTCCTAAAAGCACAGTGGCCTCCATAATCCTCAAATGGAAGACGTTTGGGACGACCAGAACCCTTCCTAGAGCTGGCCGTCCGGCCAAACTGAGCTATCGGGGGAGAAGAGCCTTGGTGAGAGAGGTAAAGAAGAACCCAAAGATCACTGTGGCTGAGCTCCAGAGATGCAGTCAGGAGATGGGAGAAAGTTGTAGAAAGTCAACCATCACTGCAGCCCTCCAGCAGTCGGGGGTTTATGGCAGAGTGGCCCGACAGAATACTTTCCGTACCCACTGTATATATGGGAAAAGTGAGGTAAGGTGGCGCTGCCTAATTGGTGTAATAAATAAGATGTGATATTCTCAAAAATAAGGTGCTATGATGTTGGCTTGCATATAAATAGTTAATCCAAAATATAAAGTGCATATGTGAAGAAACAAAACAAAATTAGTAGCCGAGGTGATCTCCAGCTAAAAGTGTTACAAAGTATTTGGAAGTAAAAAATAAATAAATAGATATTGTATTATACCAGTGAAAGAACACTAGAAAGTACACTCTATAAGTGTGGGTAATATATACCCTGAATACAAGAATTATAATCAGTGCAAAATGGTGCAATAAATAAGTAAATAGTACAATCAGTGCCAATAAGAGCAAATAAAAAATATATATAAATAGTGTTCATGCAGTAAAAAACATAAAATAGTCCAATAGGTAAATCAACAGTCCTTTAGTTGCTGAGTGAATAGGTGGTATAAAAAGAGTGGTATTCCCTAGGCAGTGACAAAGCAGTTATTAAAAATACTGGTGAGGTGATCCCAGTGATCCAAACTTGTTTAGGTGATGGGTGAGACACACAGGTGCACCCCTCCAATTGATCCCGCACTCACCGGAGGTGTATACCCCTACAGGGGTAACAAACCTTAGTGCAGAATCCTCTTAGCCGGTGATATGTGGGACTCCTGGGGGGAAAACCCCTTTACCCGAATACTAGGATCTCCTCTTATTAATCAGTCATTGATATGCAAAGAAGAAGCGCTGATATAGTGATGTACCGTTTTGAAATTACTTTATTAAGTCAAATAAAAGTCAGGTACTCACATAAAAACAGTATTAGCAGGCATCCAAAGCAGTAGGGACCGCTACTTCCGGGACGCTATGCGTGTCAGCGACCAGATCTGCGTTGCAGTGGGGCGGAAATGACGTAATCGCGCACAATATATAATATATATAAACTTTTGTATTTTTATAATACTTTCTCATTGTGAGTTCATACGGTACCATGAAAGTGCCTCCAGTTTGCTAGTTTATTGTTGTGTCCAATTTTAGGACGAAGGCACCGAGTTAATTAATCAGTACCTTGTGTAGCACACACCATATATGAGGCTACAATTCGCACACGCTCACCAACATTGGACAATAGAAGTTTGGAAAAACATTGCCTGGTCTGATGAGTCTGGATTTCAGCTGCAACATTCAGATAGTAGGGTCAGAATTAGGCATAAACAACATGAAAGCATGGATCTATCCTGCATTGTATCACCGGTTCAGGCTGGTGGTGGTGGTGGTGGTGTAATGGTGTGGGGGAGGAGGGGGGTAATGGTTAAGGCTGGTGGTGTAATGGTGTGGGGGATATTTTCTTGGCACACTTTGGGCCCCTTAGTACCAATTGAGCATTGTTTCCATTCCTTTATGACTACAGTGTCCCCATCTTCTGATGGCTCCTTCCAGCAGGATAATGCACCATGTCACAAAGCTCCAATCATCTCACCACTGGTTTCTTCAACGTGACAATGAGGTCACTGTCCTCCAATGGCCTCCACACTCACCACATCTCATCCAATAGGAACAAAGGGGGATTGTGTGGGACTTTGAATGAGGCGTGTGGTTAAGATGACCAAAAAGATTGTATATATAGAAAACTATATGTGCATACATGTCCAAACAAAAAACATGAAGGGTACACATGTAATCTGATTTATTTTGCATGCACAGTGGTGACATAATAAATGCAATAATGACATACATTGAATCCCAATTAACATAGCATATCACAACCAATTACATAGCATAAAAGTATAAATTGGATTCTAAAACATTCCGTAACAAAGTAGTAGATACTCCATAGTAATTGCATCATGTATGCTCGACGCGTTTCGTGTATTTGTAACACTTCCTCAGGAGCTGGTGCAATGAATTAACTATAAAGGGGAGAATAAATGGAAATCACAATGTATCTGGTAGTATGGACACCCAATTAAAAATATGTTGTTTTAAATGGAATTGCTTACAATAGAGTAAAGGCTGTAGCCTCAAGGAATTTGCCATAGAAGGACCTCCATATCGTCTGGCCCGGGAGCTGAGGGAACAGTACCAGGCACGCACGGGGGTGAACACAGAATTTGCAGTAAAAGAATCTGGGTAGTAAGAGGAATAACAAGCATCTCAATAAGTCAACTCATAAAGTATCAATAATGGAATTAAGTGTATATATTGCACTGAATGTGCATTGCATTACACAAAGTAATAGAGTATTGGAAATGAAGAATAGAGCACCTTTGAGATGTGGTGGAGACTGGCATCATGGATGTGCAACCGCAAATCTGAAGCAACTGCGTGATGCTATCATGTCACTATGGACCAAAATCTCTGAAGAATGTTTCCAACACCTTGTTGAATCTTTTCCATGAAGAATGAAGGTACTTCCAAGTATTTATTACCTATTACAGAGATCTCAGCACTCCCCTTGACAATGGCTTCATCTGCTTTTCTCTCCAGTAGGGAGGCGTCATCTTTATTCAGGCATCTACCAGGGTCACCATTAACTTCCTGGACTGAGATGTTGGCTCAGGGAAGACACAACGATGAAAATTCTGGTACCTGAAACAACAACGGGGCAGTCAGAGCCTGCCTGTGTAGTTTTGGGGATCAGCCCCTGCTACAGTCCCATACCATGTGTTTTCCTAAAAGTCTGTGCTTATTTTGGACTTATTTAAGTTAGTGTGTAGGCAGGGGTCACTTTGTTTCCCCCTTAGGAGAGTTTTTCCTTTAAACATTCTTCCAGGAAGGAGAATGAGTTAATTTCCTCTTGGCAGGATCATAGAAATATCTGGGTGGAGGTTAGGTGGGGGTTTTCTTTTCTTTTGGGAGAAGCTGGGAGATTGGAAGAGCAATAATGGAAAGAGCCATAACCTAAGAACTTTATTCTTCACTATCTCTTGGTATAGGCATCCCTACTATGGGGCTCACTAAGGTACACCACCAACTAAGTAAACTGCTGAATAAATGATTGATTGATTGATTGATTGATTGATAAGAGATGATTTAATGGACTTTTGAAGATACTTGTTCCAATAAAATTGAGTTGGACCGACTTCAGAGACCTGCTTCTTGTCTCTGAAATCAATCTTTAGTAACTTTGCTGCTCTGAAGTTGGATAGTTGGATAGTATCCTATTACTCTTATGCTAGGCTGTACATCTCATGATGGACCCACCTGGAGAAAAGGGCCCTTGTCACTATGCCAGGGATGTGGGGAAATGTCCCTTGTTACTGGGCCAAGGGTTTTGGAAAGAGGCCCAGACATACCTCCGTGAGGTGAGCATCCTTTACGGCATTGTCCATAGCTTGGATGTGATCCACAAATCCTAGTTCTTCAATAGTGCCACTGGCCGCACTCACAGGTGGTGCTGTACTCCTGGACCCACCAAAACCCACCTTTGTGAACCTCAGCTCTTTGCCTTTTCATAGCAAAGGAGGGCTGGCTAGGAACAAAAGCCCGGGAACTTAACTTACAACAGTTAACCCTTTCCCTCGGCCTGGTCCAGCCGCTAACTTGCTAGAACCACATTTTTCAACCTGCCTACAATCTGCCCATGGATGTGGGGAAGAGGCTCTTGTTACTGGGCTATGGATATGGTAATGAGGCCTTTGTCACTAGCCAGTGATATGGGGAAGAGGCCCTTATCACCAGGCCATGTATGTGGGGAAGAGGCCCTTATCACCAGGCCATTGATGTGGAGAAGAGGCCCTTGACACTGGGCCAAGAATATGGGGAAGAGGCCCAGGCATGCCACCACGAGGTGAGCATCCATTATGGCACTGTCCATAGCTGACAACTAAATTTACAACAGTTAACCCTTTTTCTGCCTACAATCAGTTCAGGGATGTGGGAAAAAGGCCCTTGTCACTGGGCTATGGATATGGGGATAAGATCTTTGTCATTGGCCAGTGATTTAGGGAAGAGGCCCTTATCACCAGGCCAGGGATGTGGGAAAGAGGCTCTTGCCACTAGGTCAGGGATATGTAGAAGAGACCCTTGTAACCGGTCCAGGGACATAGGGAAGAGGCTCTTCTCGCCAGGGATGTGGGAAAGGAGCCCTTGTCACTGGGCCAGGGATGTGGGGAATGGGCCCTTGTCACTGAGGCCCGAATGGCTGAGAATAGGCCCTTATCACCGGGCTATAAATGTGGGGAAGAGGCCCTTATCACCGGGCTATAAATGTGGGGAAGAGGCCCTTATCACCAGGCCAGCAATGTGGGGAAGAGGCCCTTGCCACTGGGGCAGGAATATGGATAAAAGATCCTTCTCACTGGTCCAGAGACACAGGGAAGAGGCCCTTCTCACCATGCCAGGGATGTGGGAAAGGGGCCCTTGTCACTGGGCCAGGGATGTGGAGAACAGACCCTTGTCACTGGGCCCAGGATGGCTGGGGATAGACTAGGGATTTGGGGATAAGGCCATTGTCACTGGACTAGAAATGTGGGGATTAGGCCCTTGTCACTGGGCTAGGGATATGGGGATTAGGCCCTTGTCACTATAGGGATATGGGGATAAGGTCCTTGTCACTGGGCTAGGAATGTGGGGATTAGGCCCTTGTCACTGGGCTAGGGATATGGGGATAAGGTCCTTGTCACTGGGCTAGGAATGTGGGGATTAGGCCCTTGTCACTGGGCTAGGGGTATGGGGACAAAGTCCTTGTCACTGGGCTAGGGAAGTGGGGATTAGGCCCTTGTCACTGGGCTAGGGATGTGGGGAAGATGTCCATATCACCAGACCAGGGATATGGGCAAGAGGCCCTTGCCACTGGGCCAGGGATATGGGGAGCCCTTTCTATAAGGCCAGGAATGCGTGAAGGAGACCCTTGTCATCATAAACATGGGAACAGAGCGCTGCCACATCACAAGTTTCCCACCCCATGTTGAGGGAATGTGGCCTAGTATGGTTCAGAAATTGAAAGGTGGGTACACACACACTGCTCCTCCCTTTACTGGCCAGCCAGGCTGTATGGCTGGATTTGGGTCTAGTATGGCTCTTTAGTAGGTCCCCACATAATTTTTGCTTATTTTGTTTGTTTCCCTCTAAAACTGCCTGAAAAAAATTGGCACACCCATAATTCTCTTATTCTGAAAACTGGCCCTGCACCTACCTCATCTCCACATTGCCTGGTCACAGATCAAAGCACTATAACCAGGGCTGTTTTTCTCAGAGAATAGGTGCCGGAACTCCCCCTTTTCAAGTCACCCCTTGTCTCCCCCCTACCACCTACGAGAAAATACCACCCCCTTCCTCAGCAACAATAAACCCCCGGGAAGCAACAATAGACCTCTTCCTCAACAGTAGATCCCTCCCAGAAATGACTGACCCCCCAGCAACATAAGACCCACCCTTAGCAACAATAGATCCCCTGCCAGCAAAAGCAGATCTCCCCAACAACAGACCCCCCTGCAATAATAGATTCCCTCCAGTGACAATAGATCCCCAGCAACCAGCATCAACAGACCCTGCAGCACACCCCCAGCACCCCTTGACATTACATATATTCAGTCCTGGAGGTGCCCGAACTGCGTTCCCCGCGTTCCCGCTGAAAAAAAGCCCTGACTATAACGCATCGTATTCACAGATTTTACTACGATTTCCCTGGGGATAAGCCAATAAGCCACCACCTATGAGAAGAGTAGACAGCGGTTAGCTCTGATGCCTTTGGTCCTGTTTCTGTGACTTTGGCACCGTGTATCGGAACGGCACAGTTGTGCCCATCCAGGAAAGTAGCACCAAGAGAAAAAGCACATTATTTACAGGTGATTAAACCTTAATTACATTCATGGTACATTTCCCCTTCAAGCCGTTCTGGAGAATTAAGCAAAGTTACAGTGGCAGGAACCTCTAGTACCATCACTTTGCTGCTCTGTCTCTTCCATTTGCACACTCTCACTGACAAATAATAGAGAGTAAAGTATAATTCAGCCTGGGAGTTTGCAGGAATCAATGTTTGATATTTTTTTTTTTTTACTTTCATCTTTGTTTGGTTATCACAGGGGTTCTGTTAATTTCCCAAAAGACCTCTATAGGGCACCATAGGTCACCTTGCCCAAGGCAAAGAGTTGAGGAGCATCAAAGCAAATTAAGCTCAAGTCCCTTTATGTTTTCACTATCTTTTTTCTTTTTTTCTTTTACCTTTTGCTTGCTGTCTCCTCCTTTTTTATTTCCACCACAGTTTTATACTGTAGAGAAAACAAGTGGTGCAGCACTCAAGCAGTGTAAAACTCCTTTGCAGGTTGGTGATGGAAGACCACAGCGGGTGCTCTGGCTCAGATGTTCTCTCTTACATCGATGAATGAAGAAACTTTCAGAAGGTAGAGCCGTTAACTCCGATATCCCTTGATCAATCTTTATAAGTACATGTAGATGAGTAAAAATACTCACGCGTTTCGGCTGATAAGCCTTGATCACAGCATTGTTATACAGTATCTCACAAAAGTGAGTACACCCCTCACATTTTTGTAAATATTTTATTCTATCTTTTCATGTGACAACACTGAAGAAATGACACTTTGCTACAATGTAAAGTAGTGAGTGTACAGCTTGTATAACAGTGTAAATTTGCTGTCCCCTCAACACACAGCCATTAATGTCTAAACCGCTGTCAACAAAAGTGAGTACACCCCTAAGTAACAATGTCCAAATTGGACCCAAAGTATCAATATTTTGTGTGGCCACCATTATTTTCCAGCACTGCCTTAACCCTCTTGGGCATGGAGTTCACCAGAGCTTCACAGGTTGCCACTGGAGTCCTCTTCCACTCCTCCATGGTGACATCACAGAGCTGGTGGATGTTAGAGACCTTGCGCTCCTCCACCTTCCATTTGAGGATGCCCCACATATTCTCAGTAGGGTTTAGGTCTGGAGACATGCTTGGCCAGTCCATCACCTTTACCCTCAGCTTCTCTAGCAAAGCAGTGGTCATCTTGGAGGTGTGTTTGGGGGTCAGGCGCTGCTTCAGTATGTCACAGTACATGTTGGCTGTTACACTCAGCGCTCCGGACCCCCTGCTGGCCTCGGAGCGCTCACAGCGTGTGTCTCCAGGTGGCGCTCCTGCGTCTCGGCGTGTGCGTCCCCGCTCTCTGGGGCGCACATGCATCGGGACTCTTAGATCTAAAGGACCAGTGCACAGGTGATTGGTGCCTGGTCCAAACTGGTTATTAAGGGTTAAGGTTTGTGAAAGGCAGTGCTGACTTAATTAGGCTTCACCTGTGCACTGCCCATTAATACCTTCTCCTCACACAGCTTCCTGCCGGATCTTTGTGCCTTGTGCCTCTGTGAAAGCGTTCCCTTCTGTGTTTGTTTGCTTTGCCTGTTGCCAAATCCTTGCTACTGACATCTCGCCTTTGAACCTCTGCCGCCTGCCCTGACCTCTGCTACGTCCGACTACGCTCTTGCCTACTCCCTGTGTACCACGCCATATCAGCTGCCAGAGAGATCGAGTTGTTACTAGGGGACACGACCTGGTAGTTACCGCCGCAGCAAATCCATCCCGCCTTGCGGCGGGCTCTGGTGAAGACCAGTAACTGCTTAGAACCGGTCCTCTAGTACAACCCACGCCATCGCCTCTCTGGTCCAGAGGATCCACTACCAGTCCTGCCGGTTCGTGACATTGGCATTCATGGCTCCCTCAATGAATTGTAGCTCCCCAGTGCCGGCAGCACTCACGCAGCCCCAGACCATGACACTCTCACCAGCAGTGGCAGCCCGTACATTGGGGGCGTGGGGACGCCGCTCCCCCATCCATGCATCTGGCCCCCTAATCTACATGCAGGGCGCCGGATGCATGGATTCCAATGGGTTTTTTTTTTTTTTTTAAGCACATGATTAGAGCCAGAGACTCTAATAGGCTTCAAAAAAGGGTGGGTTTGAGTCGTGAGGCCCCTTTTCCGATTGGCTGAAAAGAGAAGCAATTTTACTGCCCATTGGCCAGGAAGAGGGAGGAGACGCACGGCCGGCTGGAAGAGAATCAAAGCCAGTCAGCCATCTGGGAAGGAGGTAAGAATGCTGGCTGTCCGGCCGTCTGTCTGTCCGTCCGTCCATTCCGCGGGGGGGGGGGTGGATTTGCCTGCCAACTGGCCGTCCATCCCAGGGGGGTGGATTTGCCTGCCCGTCCTGTCCCACAGGGGGGTGTGGGTTTTGCCGCCCCCCCCCCCAAATTATCATGCACCAGCTGCCGATGCCCACCACCATGCTTGACTCTAGGTAAGACACACTTGTGGGGGGTGTACTCACTTTTGTGAGATACTGCATAGTCATAGTTTCATATATACCAGTGGTTTCCAAACTAAGGCCCAGGGGCCAGATGCAGCCCTTTGCTTGTTTTTTTTTCTGGCCCTGGCACTATTTCATCTACTGATACCGACAATGGACCATAATTCCCCACAATGAGACCGGTGAAGAGGTGCAGTTTCTCACAATGGCACCAACAATTGGGCAAAATAACACCAATGATGGAGCAGATTCCTCCTACTGACACCAACAAAGGGTCATAATTCCTTCCACTGACACCAAAGATGAGGCATTGTTTTTTGATGTTGGGACAATTTCTACTCCCAATGGCCACAGTCTGGCCCCCCTAGAGTCTGATGGACTGTAAACTGGCCCCCTGTTCAGAAAGTTTAGAGATCCCTGATATATACAGTACCTCCCGACTTTCTGAGATGGGAAAGAGGGGCACCTATTAGCAAAGGATATGAAGACAAATTACATAAACCTAAAGTGGAACTATAGGCAAAACTGTTTTTATTTTGCATAGAGCAAAGGAAGGGTTATAAGCCCTGTCATTTTTTATTTTTGTTTGCCTCTGTGTCCTGTTGAGGAGATTTACTTTAAGTTTCTAGTGAAAAAAGCTGTGCTTACCCTACAACAATTCATGCATCCCAGTAAATTAAACAAAACAAAATAAGCTAATGCAAAATACGTGAAAATAAAAAGTTAAAATAATTATAAATATGTGCCAAAATGAATGTCTCTCAAAAGTGCCCATGCTCAAAAAGTGACTGTGCTTCAAAGAATAATTCCTTCTATAGTAAAGTGTCACACTCTTCACCACCCAACTTTTGGAGATGGGAATGAGGGACACCTATTATTTATTATTTATTTATTTCAGGTATAGCACTGTCAATTTACGCAGCGCTTTACATATACATTACACTTTATCATCAATCCCTGCCCTCAAGGAGCTTACAATCTAAGGTCCCTAACTCACATTCATACATACATAGTAGGGCCAATTTTATACAGGATCCAATTAAGCTACCAGCATGTCTTTGGAGTGTGGGAGGAAACCGGAGTACCCAGAGGAAACCCACGCAGGCACAGGGAGAACATGCAAACTCCAGGCAGGTAGTGTCGTGGTCGGGGTTCGAACCAGCGACCCTCTTGCTGCTAGGTGAAAGTGCTAACTACCACTGCAAAAGTATGTAGGTGTAGGACACGCCCCCTGCCACGCCCCGTTTAAGGAGAATGAAACAAAAAAAAAATGATTAGTTAATTTCACAAGTGCTTTTTTTATCACTACTGTTCCTTTATATTGGTTTATGGAATTTACAAATGCAACAATTTAGAAACTGGATGAAAGGTTTAGCACTGGGAAAAACTTTTTGAAAGCTAAACAGTGCATTTTATATACAACTATATAGATCAGACCAAAAATGAGGGACAAATGAGGAGGAAAGAGGGACAGAGGGACTTTGTTCCAAATCAGGGACAGTCCCTCGAAATCAGGGACAGTTGGGATCTATGCAATTTGTGCAAGATAGTGCCCTTTGCCCACGATGGGACCACACCACTCGCCAAATGAATATGACCACCCTATCTTATGCCAAGGTAGATCATTAAACCCTCAACAGTAAAAGGATTCTGTATGTCCAGTAAAGCATACTTGTTATACTCACTGTGGAACTTAAGGGGTTAATCCTCTGCACAATGAGACAAAAAGGATGTTTGATCCTATCTTCTCTGATCCTCCCCTTCTTTTAAGCCCCGTACACACGTACCGATCGTCCGCCGAACGATCGGCCGTCTTTTGTCCGAGGGCTGTCGTGTCGGTTGAAAACTGCAAAAGACTGCACACGAATTTTGTCGGCCAACAACAGCCGAC
This sequence comes from Pelophylax lessonae, assembly GCF_965119305.1. Classification (NCBI taxonomy): domain Eukaryota; kingdom Metazoa; phylum Chordata; class Amphibia; order Anura; family Ranidae; genus Pelophylax; species Pelophylax lessonae. The sequence goes on from NC_138774.1 coordinate 15,288,710, forward strand.
TGCAGAAGTGATGTCATGTGATGGTTAACTTTCCTTGTCTTTTTTCTTTTCTGAGCATGCCCAGTCTTGCAAATCTGCTGTCTGTCGGCCGAATTCTGTACTGACTGGCGAACAATCGGCCGTTTTGGTGTTGGCCAACAAAAATTTTAATGCTTGCACGACAGATTCTTTTCGGCCGAAAGTGCGCTGTCGGCTGTCGGAAGCATCATACTAACAAGCGGAAAATCGGCCGATCGTTCGGCGGCCGAACATTTTCGGCCGACAATCGGTACGTGTGTACAGGCCTTTACTCTCTCATTCCATCTCCTGGTAAGACAGAGCCTTTGGAGTTACTCTGCACATGCTCAGTTTGGAGTGTATTGCTAGAGAGCGTGTTTTTTTTTTGTTTGTTTTTTGTTGTTTTGTTTTTTGTTGTTTGGCATACCTCTTTGGTTCTGGAGCGGGACTATGGGAAATACCACTCGCCTGACCCTTACCAGAACTGCAAACAGGGTGTAGCTGTTAAGATGGTCGTTGGCCTTAAGGATAGTACAGGTTCCTTGACAAAGTCCAGGTCAGGGATCCTGGAGGTCGTGAGGTCTTTTTATGCTGAACTTCTTGGGAGGAAGGAGCTTGACCGAGACAAGATGGAAAGCTTTTTGGACTCTATTCCAGGTCTAAATGGTGGAGATGTCCCTTTGATGAATTTGACAGAAGAGATCACAGTTGAAGAGGTGACGAGGGCAATTGAACAGCTTGCCATCAAGAAGTCACCTGGACCGGATGGTCTGACGGCTGAGTTTTACAAAGCCTTTAAGTCTATTCTGGCCCCACATTTGGTAGAGATTTTTAACAGTTGTCTTGCTGAGGGGGTGCTTCCCACTTCCATGAGACACTCAGCTGTGATTCTTCTTTCAAAAGGTAAAGATCCTTCGATGATTGAGAATTGGCGCCCCATCAGCCTTCTCAATGTCGATAGAAAGGTGCTGGCGAAGATACTTTTCTGGCGCCTATCGGCAGTAGCAGAGTCTTTGCTTTCTCGCCATCAGCACTGTTCGATCCAGGGTAGGAGCACCTTCACAGCGGTTTTAGCTGTCCGGGAGGCCTTGGAGCAGTGCAGGGCTGCAGGCTGGGGAAAGTATCTACTGGCATTGGATCAGGCAAAGGCTTTCAATCGTGTCAACCATGAGTACCTGTGGTTGCTCTTTAGTAAGTACGGTCTGCCGGGTGGTTTTGTCGATTGGTTAAAAGTTTTGTATAAGGGGGCAGAAAGCTTCCCTCTTGTTAATGGTTGGGTTGGACAGTCCTTTGAGGTTGGTTCTGGGGTGCGCCAGGGTTGTCCGCTGAGTCCCCTGCTCTATGTGTTTGCAATCGACCCCTTCATCAGGAGGCTAGAGAGCAGCATGTTGTGTGGGGTACCAGTGGGAATCCCGGGTGAGCCGCCTTTGAGGGTTGTTGCCTATGCGGATGATGTGTCAGTGATTGTCACTGGGACAGATGAAGCGGAGGAGGTGGTCTCTCTGACATCACGGTACTCTGAAGCATCAGGCTCCAAGATCAATCAGGAAAAGAGTGAAGTTTTTTGGATGGGAAAGGAAGGTGAGGGGTTTGATCTCCCGGACACTTTTCCAGTGCCCCAGGAAAAAATTAAGATATTAGGCATTGAATTTGGACCTGGCGATTATGGCCTCAAAAACTGGGAAGGCAGGCTGGAAGTTGCCAATACTAAGGTGGTCAGCTGGAAGAGATGGAAGTTATCTCTGAGGGAAAGGGTTGATCTGATTAAGACTTACCTGATACCGATCTTCTTGTATGTCAGCCCTGTCTGCATCTTGCCAGTGTCTCTCTATGCTAGGATCTATAGTGTGTTCTTCCAGATGCTGTGGGGGAACAGACTGAACCCCATCAAGAGGAATGTCACCTATCTATCCAGGAGGGAGGGTGGCTTAGGTATGGTCAACCCCGTTCTTTTCTTTTCACTGCTATTTCTCAAGTTTAACATTGGTAGTATGCTTGCAGTGAAACCTCCTGGATGGGCAGGCATGTTTAGATCTTGGTTTAGGCCTTTTCTGCGACTTTGGGAAGAAGGTGGCCAAGTGAAGAATCTCAGGGGTCATCGTGGTCAGCTCCCAGCCTATGTCGCTCCGTGTCTGAAGTTGCTGCGGCAGTGGCGACTGTCGGCTGAAGATCTCAGATCCGCTCCGAGGAAATTCCTTATGAGCCGAGTCTTGAGTGAAGTCTTTTATGACCCACTGGCCTTAAGGGATTGCCCAGGCCCAATTTTGAGGGAAGGGTTAAGATTGATTAATTTGGCTAGAGTCCCCCTTAAATTCAGGGATCTGGCCTGGTTGTGCTTCCACAGGAGGCTCTATGTTCGGGGCAATTTGAAATTCCGCAGTGGGATGGATCGTGGTTGTCCTCGGGAGGAATGTGCAGGTGAGGAGGAGACTATGGACCATTTTCTGCTTCGTTGCCCTTTTAACATAGAGGTATACAAACAGGTTGGGCGGGCCCTCGGTGTTCCTTTCCTCTCCAGGCTGGGTTATGCTGAGTGGGTGTACGGAGCATTCAATACTGGTGGGGGCTTTTGTTTGGATACACTTTTTTTAGTTAGTTTAGTAGTCCGTTATTACACATGGAACGCACGGTGTCAGGTCACCCTTCGGCGTAAAATCCTTCCTGTTCAGGTGGTGGTGTGTGACATTCTGCATGAGGTGGGGAAGATTCGGGCGCTTGAGAGAGACAAGTGGGGTCAGAGGGCTTGGCTGAAGGCGTGGAGGGGTTTCAAGCCTCCCTGACTGCCAGGAGTCTCTGTCCTGGGTGTGGCTTTCTGTCTCTTATCACCCTAGATTTTTTCTTAATGCTCAGTTTTTGATAAATGGCTGCATACATAGGTGATGGGTTGTGCCTCTTAGGCCCTCTCTGCTGCTTTATGTAAATAGTTTTCTAAAAATGTTGGAAGTGGATTATGTATATATTGTATATATTCTGCACATGGATGTGTATTCCTTTGTTTTCTGTTGGAATATTGTACTATAGTTATGTTTTTTACTTTTGTATAAAATATGTTGCTTGATTCTTTTCAATAAAAGATCAATAGTGCCCCATCATTGCTATCAGTGGGAGGAATAGTGCCCCATCATTGGTATCAGTGGGAGGAATAGTGCCCCATCATTGGTATCAGTGGGAGGAATAGTGCCCCATCATTGGTATCAGTGGGAGGAATAGTGCCCCATCATTGGTATCAGTGGGAGTAATTGTGTCTCATCATTGGTATCAGTGGGAGGAATAGTGCCCCATCATTGGTATCAGTGGGAGGAATAGTGCCCCATCATTGGTATCAGTGGGAGGAATAGTGCCCCATCATTGGTATCAGTGGGAGGAATAGTGCCCCATCATTGGTATCAGTGGGAGGTATAGTGCCCTATCATTGGTGTCAGTGGGAGGAATAGTGCCCCATCATTGGTATCAGTGGAAGGAATAGTGCCCCATCATTGGTATCAGTGGGAGGAATAGCCCCACAACATTGGTATCAGTGGGAGGAATAGTGCTCCATCATTGGTATCAGTGGGAGGAATAGTGTCCCATCATTGGTATCAGTGGGAGGAATAGTGTCCCATCATTGGTATCAGTGGGAGGAATAGTATCCCATCATTGGTATCAGTGGAAGGAATAGTGCCCCAATAGTGTCCAGACAGAAGGTCAGGGGTCATGCAGCCTCATAGGACAGTCAGAGTAGTATAAAAACTCCTCCTACAGGCTTTAAAAAGACACTGATAGAAGTCACAAGACTGCTATATACTGCTGATGAGAAAAGGTATTCAGCAGTTTATATTTACTAAAATAATTGCATTTCCATGTTCTGTGTACTGTGGGAGACCAGATATTGTGAATGCAGGTTCTGGGTTCATGGAGGGGGAATGGGACTTTAAATGAAGCACATGGCTACAACCTGATAAAAAGATTGATTATCACATTTATTAATTCATATATATATATATATATACACTGTCCAGCCAAAAAAAAAAAGTCGCCACCTGGAATTAACTTAGCAACTAACTAAACTAAGCATGCAGTAACTCTCCTATTGGAGACCAAAGAATGAGGTCAGCTGACTACCTGAATATACTGAATGATCAGGTTATTCCATCAATGGATTTTTTCTTCCCTGATGGCATGGGAATATTCCAAGATGACAATGCCAGGATTCATCGGGGCTCAAATTGTGAAAGAGTGATTCAGGGAACATGAGACATCATTGTCACACATGGATTGGCCACCACAGAGCCCAGAACTTACCCCCATTGAGAATCTTTGGGATGTGCTGGAGAAGGCTTTGCGCAGCGCTCCGACTCTCCCATCATCAATACAAGATCTTGGTGAAAAATGAACACAACACTGGATGGAAATAAATCTTGTGACATTGCAGAAGCTTATCGAAACAATGCCACAGCGAATGTGTGCCGTAATCAAAGCTAAAGGCAGTCCAACTAAATATTAGAGAGTGTGACCTTTTTTTTGGTGGCGACTTTTTTTTTTTTGGCCGGGCAGTGTACATAAGAGGACTATGATTTCCATGTATACATAGATGGGGGGGGGGGGGAATATGATCTCCATGTATAAATACATAAGGGAGGATATGGTCACCATGTATAAATACATAAGGGGGGATATGGTCACCATGTAAAAATACATAAGGGGGGATATGATCTCCATATATAAATACATAAGGGGGGATATGATCTCCATGTATAAATACATAATGGGGGGATATGGTCACCATGTATAAATACATAAGGGGGGATATGGTCACCATGTAAAAATACATAAGGGGGGATATGATCTCCATATATAAATACATAAGGGGGGATATGATCTCCATGTATAAATACATAAGGGGGGGATATGATCTCCATGTATAAATACATAGGGGGGGATATGGTCACCATGTAAAAATACATAAGGGGGGATATGATCACCATGTATAAATACATAAGGGGGGGATATGGTCACCATGTATAAATACATAAGGGGGGATATGATCACCATGTATAAATACATAAGGGGGGGGATATGATCTCCATGTATAAATACATAGGGGGGGATATGGTCACCATGTATAAATACATAAGGGGGGATATGATCACCATGTATAAATACATAAGGGGGGGATATGGTCACCATGTATAATTACATAAGGGGGGATATGTACACCATGTATAAATACATAAGGGGGGGGATATGATCTCCATGGATAAATACATAAGGGGGGGATATGATCTCCATGTATAAATACATAAGGGGGGGATATGATCTCCATGTATAAATACATAGGGGGGGATATGGTCACCATGTATAAATACATAAGGGGGGATATGATCTCCATGTATAAATACATAAGGGGGGGGGATATGATCTCCATGTATAAATACATAGGGGGGGGATATGATCTCCATGTATAAATACATAAGGGGGGGATATGATCTCCATGTATAAATACATAGGGGGGGGATATGGTCACCATGTATAAATACATAAGGGGGGATATGATCTCCATGTATAAATACATAAGGGGGGGGATATGATCTCCATGTATAAATACATAGGGGGGGATAAGGTCACCATGTATAAATACATAAGGGGGGATATGATCTCCATGTATAAATACATAAGGGGGGATATGATCTCCATGTATAAATACATAGGGGGGGATATGGTCACCATGTATAAATACATAGGGGGGATATGATCACCATGTATAAATACATAAGGGGGATATGATCTCCATGTATAAATACATAAGGGGGGGATATGATCTCCATGTATAGATACATAGGGGGGGGATACGATCTCCATGTATAAATACATAAGGGGAGATATGATCTCCATGTATAAATACATAGGGGGGGATATGGTCACCATGTATAAATACATAAGGGGGTGATATGAGCGAGTTGAGTGCGATGCGGGAACCCGCAGTGGATTCGTAGGGTTCCCGCATCGCATATGTGTGAACCGGGAATAAATGTGTATAATATAACTGGGTACTAATATTTATAGGTAAAGTTGATCCAGGGAATATCTGATTGCCTCTCGGGGGGATCAGGAAGGAATTTTTGTCCAGTGCAAATTGGATCATGCTTTGTTGGAGTTTTTGCCTTCCTCTGGATCAGCTGCCTGTATAGGATTGTGTATATGGGATTGTATGATTTTTTTTTTTTTATTGGCTGAACTAGATGGACTTGTGTCTTTTTCCAACCTGATTAACTATGTAACTATGTAAGGTAATAAAGAAGCATGGTTGTATGACAGAGTACACTGCATGATCATTGTTGATCAAGGTATACTCTGTAAGAGTGCTCCTAGTTAAAAAAAAAATAAATAAATCAAATATTCTACCACATTCTTTATTGTTTTATGTATTATATCTAGAACTTACTAATACCCTAATCACAAACTGTTCATATAATCATTTTTAGCAAGGGTTCTCTAGTCCTGAACATAATTTTAAGGGTTTTCTCCAGGCTAAAAAGGTTGAGAAAGGCTGTAATGGTTTGACCAGTTTGGTGTTGAGGAACTCAATGTCCTGCATTGAGCCCTGACCTCATCCTACTGATCCTCTTTAGAATAAATTGAAACATTGATTGTGAGCCAGGCAGTGGCGGCCGGTGCGTTTGGGGCGCAAGGGCGCCGCCCCCCCTATCCATGCGTCCGGCCCCCTAATCTACATGCGGGGCGCCGGACGCATGGAGTTCAATGGGTTTTTTTCTTTCTTCTGAAGCACGTGATTAGAGCCAGAGGCTCTAATATGCTTCAGAAAAGGGTAGACCCGGGGCACAGAGCAGTGCTCCCTGAGCCCACCCATTGTGTGACAATAGCAAATGAATATTCGCTATTGTCACACGGATCCTCCTCCTGGCCAATCAGGAAGCGGGTCTGAGACCCGTTTCCTGATTGGCCGAAAGGCGAACCTTTGCCATTGGCCAAGGAGGAGGAGGAGGGAGACACGGAGGACTGAGGGGAAACCGCCGCTGCATCCGGTAAGTGCACTGGTCTCTCTGCACACTGGTCACTCTGCATTAAAGGGGGCACACTGTGGTCACTCTGCATTGATGGGGGCACACTGTGGTCACTCTGCATTGAAGGGACACGCTGTGGTCACTCTGCATTGAAGGGGCACGCTGTGGTCACTCTGCATTGAAGGTGGCACACTGTGGTCACTCTGCATTGATGGGGGCACGCTGTGGTCACTCTTCATTGAAGGGGGCATGCTGTGGTCACTCTGCATTGAAAGGGACAAGCTGTAGTCACTCTGCATTGAAGGGGGCACGCTGTGGTCACTCTGCATTGAAGGGGGCACGCTGTGGTCACTCTGCATTGAAGGGGGCACGCTGTGGTTACTCTGCATTAAAGGGGGCACACTATACTTTGATTACTGAAGGCCCCTTTCACACTTTTTTTACCTCAAAGTCATGCAATTTTTTCTGCGTTTTTTGCCGCAAAGCAATGCCTATTACATTTTTCTGTTTGGGCCCCCCCCCCCCCAAAAAAAAAAAAAATTTTTGAGCACCAGCCACCACTGGAGCCAGGTCTTCTCATCCAACATAAGTTCCTGACCTCGCAATTGCACTCAAATACCCACAGACACCCTCAACAATGTTGTGGAAAGCCTTCCTAGAAGAGTAGAGGATGTTACAGAGGAACTTGAGCAGGAGAGAGGCTTTATGCTCTGGAGCAGAGGTCTCCAAACGTTCTAAACAAAGGGCAAGCTTACTGTCCTTCAGACTTAGGGGGCCGGACTGTGGCCACTGGGAGTAGAAAAGGTCCCGATGTCAGTGGGAAAAAACAATGCCCAATCTTTTGTGTCAGTGGGAGGAATTGTGCTCCATCCTTGGTGTCAGTGGAAGGAGTTGTGCCTCATCATTGGTGTCATTGGTAAAAACTGTTCCACTTCGTTGGTGTCTTTGGGAGGAATTGCGCTCCTTTGTTGGTGTCACTGGAAGGAATTGTGCCCCTTCGTTGGTGTCATAGAACCCCATTGTAGGTGTCACTGGGAGAAATTGTTTCCCATTGTTGTCATCAGTGGGAGGAATAGTGCCCCATCTTTGATGACAGCAGTAGGAATAGTGCCCCATCATTTGTATCAATGGAAGGAATAGTACCCCATCATTGGTGTCAGTGGGAAGAATAGTGCCCCATCATTGGTATCAGTGGGAGGAATAGTGCCCCATCATTGGTATCAGTGGGAGTAATTGTGTCTCATCACTGGTATCAGTGGGAGGAATAGTGCCCCATCATTGGTATCAGTGGGAGGAATAGTGCCCCATCATTGGTATCAGTGGGAGGAATAGTGCCCCATCATTGGTATCAGTGGGAGGAATAGTGCCCCATCATTGCTATCAGTGGGAGGAATAGTGCCCCATCATTGGTATCAGTGGGAGGAATAGTGCCCCATCATTGGTATCAGTGGGAGTAATTGTGTCTCATCACTGGTATCAGTGGGAGGAATAGTGCCCCATCATTGGTATCAGTGGGAGGAATAGTGCCCCATCATTGGTATCAGTGGGAAGAATAGTGCCCCATCATTGGTATCAGTGGGAGGAATAGTGCCCCATCATTGGTATCAGTGGGAGGAATAGTGCCCCATCATTGGTATCAGTGGGAGGAATAGAGCCCCATCATTGGTATCAGTGGGAGGAATAGTGCCCCATCATTGGTATCAGTGGAAGGAATAGTGCCCCATCATTGGTATCAGTGGGAGGAATAGTGCCCCATCATTGGTATCAGTGGGAGGAGCAGTGCCCCAACATTGGTATCAGTGGGAGGAATAGTGCCCCATCATTGGTATCAGTGGGAGGAATAGTGCCCCATCATTGTTATCAGTGGGTGGAATAGTGCCCCATCATTGGTATCAGTGGGAGGAATAATGCCCCAGCATTGGTATCAGTGGAAGGAATAGTGCCCCATCATTGGTATCAGTGGGAGGAATAGTGTCCCATCATTGGTATCAGTGGGAGGAATAATGCCCCAGCATTGGTATCAGTGGAAGAAAAAGTGCCCCATCATTGGTATCAGTGGGAGGAATAGCCCCACAACATTGGTATCAGTGGGAGGAATAGTGCCCCATCATTGCTATCAGTGGGAGGAATAGTGCCCCATCATTGGTATCAGTGGGAGGAATAGTGCCCCATCATTGGTATCAGTGGGAGGAATAGTGCCCCATCATTGGTATCAGTGGGAGGAATAGTGCCCCATCATTGGTATCAGTGGAAGGAATAGTGCCCCATCATTGGTGTCAGTGGGAGGAATAGTGCCCCGTCATTGGTGTCAGTGGGAGGAGTAGTTTCCCATCATTCGGCTTCGGGTGTGGCTGCAGGAAGGTTCTCTGGCTGTGTGTCTGCTCCAGGTGATTTCTGTGAGAAGGGAAGTTCGGTAAAATCTCTCCCAGCCCTGCTGGCCCCTATCTGGGGAGGCCATGCAGGCCAGCAGGGCCTCTCCTGCTGGAAGCTCTGAACCATCCCCTAGGCAGATGGATGACATACCTGCTCCTGGACAAGCCATGGCTGGGGATCTCTCTGCCCCTGGTGAGGATGAGGATACCGAGTCCATTCGGGAGCGAGTGGTGGCCGGGATCAAGGTCCTGAATAGGGAGAGAGACCAGCTTTACAAATTGAGAGCGGAGTTGAAGCGTCTGCGAAAGCAACGTGAAGGTTTGCACAGCCGCAGCCGTGGATCTATGGATTCGGAAATCCAGTTGGCAAAGGTCCGGGTTCAACACCAGGAAACCATTGTGGCCATGATGGAAGGTAAAGAGGGGCCCTTTAAGGAAAAGTTTTGCAATGACCGGAGATTTGCAAGGATGGCAAAGATGGAGGTGGAGGAGGGGACCCCCGGTTCTGACCCCCTGACTCCCCAAGGTGAGGTAAGCAACCCGTTGCCTTCTCAGGGCTCAGGAGGCATGCTGACAGTGATCCAGGCAGTGGAGTCTCCATTACGGGCGGATCAGCTGGTGTTTGGTGAGGAGAACTTTCCTGACAATGTGCCTGATAAGGTAAAACCTAGCAAGTCACAAGTGACTGATAAAACAATTTTTGTGCCATTTAACACCTTGGCTAATGCTGATGTTTTGCCCAATGACACCCAGGCTGGTAATTTCATATCCAGCAATATTTCAGCAGCTGATGTTTCCTTGCAGGAAAAACTGCGTTTAAAAAATGACATTGCAGCAAAGGAACTACAAGAGCCAGAGCAACCAATTAACCCCCCTTTTGCTGAGTCAAAGGCTGTTTGTCCAGTCACAGCTGCTGTCTCTATACTGCAGCATCAGGCCACCTGTGGTACTACAGCAGAAACTGTGATAGTGAATACTGATTGTTCTGACATTTCTTCCAACACAGGTGTTCTGAATAATCATACTAATGTGTGTTTAATAGACAATCCTGCTGGCTCAGTACAAGAAGTTAATAATAAGGATAATAATAATAATGTACCGGCTAAAGTTACACCAGTGTGGGGTCTTGGCCCTGATAAGCCTTCTTTTGCTCAGGTGGTACGCTCTGCTCCTGGTAATATTATTAGGCCAGGGCTGCAGCCAATGAGGAACCCTGCTTCCAGGCAGAGATTAACACCACAAACTGCCACTTTGAGCACCCCTGGTTCCGGTCTTGGGTCTCTGGCTTCTGCTGGGGGTCCAAGACGTAATGTCGTTATACTTAAATGGGAAGGTGGTGCAGTCTCTCCAGCACGGCGTGTTGTGGTGGATATGATTTTGGAGATGGGCTTTGGGGCGAATGACCTTTATGCCCTAATACACGTAGCTGGGAGCCGGGAGTACACAATCAGCTTCACCAGGCCAGAGGGTCTTGACCTGTTCTGGGAACGATATGAAGCTCGGTGCAGGTCAAGACCCGAATGGGAAGATCTGGCACCAGTTGCTGTTTCGCAGAGATCAACGGTTAAAAAAATAACCATCATTCTCACTAACGAGAGTGTTCCTGCTCGGGACTTAGAGGTCTGGTTAAGGAACTATGGTGAGGTTTTGACAACACCAAATAAAATTCTTGATGAACGTGGCATATGGACTGGGGGTTGGTCAGTAACGGTCAGGTTGGCCAGGGATGGGAATGTTGTCCGTCACCTGCCCTCCTCAGCTTTCATAGGGAGGGATAGGATGACTGTTTTTTATCCTGGTCAGCCAAAGCTATGTCACCGCTGTGGAGAAAAGGGGCATTTTAGCTCCTCCTGTTCAGCCTTAATATGTTCGGTATGTCGGGGACAGGGTCATGTGGCCAGGGACTGCACCCAGGCGATAAGGTGCAACCTGTGCCTGCGCCTTGGCCACCCCTACAGCCGATGTCCGGAGGCCTGGCACAATATGGAGAAGGAGGTAGTAGATGATCTGTTGAGGCTGGACGGGATGGAGGATGAGGCCCCTGGTGTACCATCTTCCCCTGCGGTGACTGACTCCCCTGGTCCTGTTCAGGATCCCTCCCCAGTTTCTGTGGCAAACCCTCCTGTGTCTGTAGGTATTCCTTCTGTGGCTGTCTCTGTGTCCCCCCAGCCTACTGTACCCGCTCCTCTTGTGTCAGAACCTTCCAAGTCTGTGCCCCCTGAGTCAGTCTTGCCCCATGAGTCTCCTAGGTCTGACTTAAAGGAAGGTCCCCCCCCACCCGGAGTGGTGGGATGTGCCAAAAAGGGTGCTGCTGCTTCTTCTGTAAAGAAGTCTTCTGCAAAGACTTTGAAGAAGAAAACAAGAGATGAAAACATCTTGGAGTCTGACCTGCAGTACCTGGAGGAGAGAAGGAAGGTTGTGAGGCGGAAGAGACAGGCGGTGAGGACGGAGCAGGAAGCCCCAGTGTCTGTCCCCAACCGTTCTAGGGCTTCTGCATGGGATATTTCCTCATCTGGAGCTTCCTCTGAACAAAATTCAGACTCAGAAATGGAGTTGGAGGAGGCCTCAAGAAAGAGAGAGGCTTCTGGTGATGAGCAGCAGAGGGGAGCTAAGAAGCAATCCACCCAATAACCCAAATGGCGGTTCCCCCTCCGTTAAAAGTGGTGACAATAAATGTCGCCAGTATTAAGTCAGTAAGAGCTCGTTCTATGGCCTTCTTTTTGTTCAGCCAATTAGATGCTGAAATTTTATTTTTGCAAGAGACTAGGCTCACCTCCTTGGCAGATATTCATATGGCCAAGAGAGAGTGGAGGTATGGTCCATCTTACTGGTCTCTTGCGGCCGAGCCTTACGGCGGGGTGGCGGTGTTGTTTAAAACCGGCATGGTAACTGTCCGGCGGGTTATTGAGGTGGAGATTGGGAGATGTATGGTCTTAGACGTTCTTGTGGGAGGGCAGGACCTGCGCCTAATTAATATATATGGGCCGCACACAAAGTGGGACAGGAAATGCCTTTTTACAAGGATCAAGCCATTTCTTTTTACATCCCGGCAAGTGGTTTTTGGAGGTGACTTTAATACTGTGACTAGGCCCAAGGACAGGAAGGACTTCAATGACAGGCTGGGATATGATAGCGTTTTTTTAAATAGTATGGTTAGGGATGCTGGTCTTGTGGATGTGCACATTAAGCACCTTCCGGATGACACAGGGTTCACCTTTCATCGAGGTAATAGTCAGAGTAGGATAGATAGGTTTTTTTTGAAGGAGGCCTCTGCTTTCTCACCCCCAGTGGTGCAGGCAGTGGAGTTCTCTGATCACTGTATGCTATCTGTGGTCTTGAATGCTTCAGACTTCCCTCAGAGGGGCAAAGGCATCTGGAGATTAAATTCGACTCTCCTTGAGGAAGAACATGTTAGACAATCCTTTGAGGAATTCTTTCAGGCACAGGTGACCATCCTGGACTTTTGTAGCAGCAAGGCTGAGTGGTGGGAGCTGACCAAAAAGAGGATTGCTGGATTCTTCAGGGGCCTAGCCAATAAAAAACAGTTTAATAGATACATGACCTACCAACGTTTGCGGAGGAAGCTGGATATTCTTGTCTCGAGAGGAGGAGATCCTGGGGCAATCTCTGAAGTGAAAATCCTCCTCAGGAAGTGTCAATATGACCGGCATACCTCTTTGGTTCTGGAGAGGGACTATGGGAAATACCACTCGCCTGACCCTTACCAGAACTGCAAACAGGGTGTAGCTGTTAAGATGGTCGTTGGCCTTAAGGATAGTACAGGTTCCTTGACAAAGTCCAGGTCAGGGATCCTGGAGGTCGTGAGGTCTTTTTATGCTGAACTTCTTGGGAGGAAAGAGCTTGACCGGGACAAGATGGAAAGCTTTTTGGACTCTACTCCAGGTCTAAATGGTGGAGATGTCCCTTTGATGAATTTGACAGAAGAGATCACAGTTGAAGAGGTGACGAGGGCAATTGAACAGCTTGCCATCAAGAAGTCACCTGGACCGGATGGTCTGACGGCTGAGTTTTACAAAGCCTTTAAGTCTATTCTGGCCCCACATTTGGTAGAGGTTTTTAACAGTTGTCTTGCTGAGGGGGTGCTTCCCCCTTCCATGAGACACTCAGCTGTGATTCTTCTTTCAAAAGGTAAAGATCCTTCGATGATTGAGAATTGGCGCCCCATCAGCCTTCTCAATGTCGATAGAAAGGTGCTGGCGAAGATACTTTTCTGGCGCCTATCGGCAGTAGCAGAGTCTTTGCTTTCTCGCCATCAGCACTGTTCGATCCAGGGTAGGAGCACCTTCACAGCAGTTTTAGCTGTCCGGGAGGCCTTGGAGCAGTGCAGGGCTGCAGGCTGGGGAAAGTATCTACTGGCATTGGATCAGGCAAAGGCTTTCGATCGTGTCAATCATGAGTACCTGTGGTTGCTCTTTAGTAAGTACGGTCTGCCAGGTGGTTTTGTCGATTGGTTAAAAGTTTTGTATAAGGGGGCAGAAAGCTTCCCTCTTGTTAATGGTTGGGTTGGACAGTCCTTTGAGGTTGGCTCTGGGGTGCGCCAGGGTTGTCCCCTGAGTCCCCTGCTCTATGTGTTTGCAATCGACCCCTTCATCAGGAGGCTAGAGAGCAGCATGTTGTGTGGGGTACCAGTGGGAATCCCGGGTGAGCCGCCTTTGAGGGTTGTTGCCTATGCGGATGATGTGTCAGTGATTGTCACTGGGACAGATGAAGCGGAGGAGGTGGTCTCTCTGACATCACGGTACTCTGAAGCATCAGGCTCCAAGATCAATCAGGAAAAGAGTGAAGTTTTTTGGATGGGAAAGGAAGGTGAGGGGTTTGATCTCCCGGACACCTTTCCAGTGCCCCAGGAAAAAATTAAGATATTAGGCATTGAATTTGGACCTGGCGATTATGGCCTCAAAAACTGGGAAGGCAGGCTGGAAGTTGCCAATACTAAAGTGGTCAGCTGGAAGAGATGGAAGTTATCTCTGAGGGAAAGGGTTGATCTGATTAAGACTTACCTGATACCGATCTTCTTGTATGTCAGCCCTGTCTGCATCTTGCCAGTGTCTCTCTATGCTAGGATCTATAGTGTGTTCTTCCAGATGCTGTGGGGGAACAGACTGAACCCCATCAAGAGGAATGTCACCTATCTATCCAGGAGGGAGGGTGGCTTAGGTATGGTCAACCCCGTTCTTTTCTTTTCACTGCTATTTCTCAAGTTTAACATTGGTAGTATGCTTGCAGTGGAACCTCCTGGATGGGCAGGCATGTTTAGATCTTGGTTTAGGCCTTTTCTGCGACTTTGGGAAGAAGGTGGCCAAGTGAAGAATCTCAGGGGTCATCGTGGTCAGCTTCCAGCCTATGTCGCTCCGTGTCTGAAGTTACTGCGGCAGTGGCGACTGTCGGCTGAAGATCTCAGATCCGCTCCGAGGAAAGTCCTTATGAGCCGAGTCTTGAGCGAAGTCTTTCATGACCCACTGGCCTTAAGGGATTGCCCAGGCCCAATTTTGAGGGAAGGGTTAAGACTGATTAATTTGGCTAGAGTCCCCCTTAAATTCAGGGATCTGGCCTGGTTGTGCTTCCACGGGAGGCTCTATGTTCGGGGCAATTTGAAATTCCGCAGTGGGATGGATCGTGGTTGTCCTCGGGAGGAATGTACAGGTGAGGAGGAGACTATGGACCATTTTTTGCTTCGTTGCCCTTTTAACATAGAGGTATACAAACAGGTTGGGCGGGCCCTCTGTGTTCCTTTCCTCTCCAGGCTGGGTTATGCTGAGTGGGTGTACGGAGCATTCAATACTGGTGGGGGCTTTTGTTTGGATACACTTTTTTTAGTTAGTTTAGTAGTCCGTTATTATACCTGGAACGCACGGTGTCAGGTCACCCTTCGGCGTAAAATCCTTCCTGTTCAGGTGGTGGTGTGTGACATTCTGCATGAGGTGGGGAAGATTCGGTCGCTTGAGAGAGACAAGTGGGGTCAGAGGGCTTGGCTGAAGGCGTGGAGGGGTTTCAAGCCTCCCTGACTGCCAGGAGTCTCTTTCCCGGGTGTGGCTTTCTGTCTCTTATCACCCTAGATTTTTTCTTAATGCTCAGTTTTTGATAAATGGCTGCATACATAGGTGATGGGTTGTGCCTCTTAGGCCCTCTCTGCTGCTTTATGTAAATAGTTTTCTAAAAATGTTGGAAGTGGATTATGTATATATTGTATATATTCTGCACATGGATGTGTATTCCTTTGTTTTCTGTTGGAATATTGTACTATAGTTATGTTTTTTACTTTTGTATAAAATATGTTGCTTGATTCTTTTCAATAAAAGATCAATAGTGCCCCATCATTGGTATCAGTGGGAGGAGCAGTGCCCCAACATTGGTATCAGTGGGAGGAATAGTGCCCCATCATTGGTATCAGTGGGAGGAATAGTGCCCCATCATTGGTATCAGTGGGTGGAATAGTGCCCCATCATTGGTATCAGTGGGAGGAATAATGCCCCAGCATTGGTATCAGTGGAAGGAATAGTGCCCCATCATTGGTATCAGTGGGAGGAATAGTGTCCCATCATTGGTATCAGTGGGAGGAATAATGCCCCAGCATTGGTATCAGTGGAAGGAATAGTGCCCCATCATTGGTATCAGTGGGAGGAATAGCCCCACAACATTGGTATCAGTGGGAGGAATAGTGCCCCATCATTGCTATCAGTGGGAGGAATAGTGCCCCATCATTGGTATCAGTGGGAGGAATAGTGCCCCATCATTGGTATCAGTGGGAGGAATAATGCCCCAGCATTGGTATCAGTGGAAGGAATAGTGCCCCATCATTGGTATCAGTGGGAGGAATAGTGTCCCATCATTGGTATCAGTGGGAGGAATAATGCCCCATCATTGGTATCAGTGGAAGGAATAGTGCCCCATCATTGGTATCAGTGGGAGGAATAGCCCCACAACATTGGTATCAGTGGGAGGAATAGTGCCCCATCATTGCTATCAGTGGGAGGAATAGTGCCCCATCATTGGTATCAGTGGGAGGAGCAGTGCCCCAACATTGGTATCAGTGGGAGGAATAGTGCCCCATCATTGGTATCAGTGGGAGGAATAGTGCCCCATCATTGGTATCAGTGGGAGGAATAGTGTCCCATCATTGGTATCAGTGGGAGGAATAGTGTCCCATCATTGCTGTCAGTAGGAGGAGTCGTTTCACATCATTCAGCTTCGGGTGTGGCTGCAGGAAGGTTCTCTGGCTGTGTGTCTGCTCCAGGTGATTTCTGTGAGAGGGGAGTTCGGTAAAATCTCTCCCAGCCCTGCTGGCCCCTATCTGGGGAGGCCATGCAGGCCAGCAGGGCCTCTCCTGCTGGAAGCTCTGAACCATCCCCTGGGCTGATGGATGACACCCCTGCTCCTGGACAAGCCATGGCTGGAGATCTCTCTGCCCCTGGTGAGGATGAGGATACCGAGTCCATTCGGGAGCGAGTGGTGGCCGGGATCAAGGTCCTGAATAGGGAGAGAGACCAGCTCTACAAACTGAGAGCAGAGTTGAAACGCCTGCGAAAGCAACGTGAAGGTTTGCACAGCCGCAGCCGTGGATCTATGGATTCGGAAATCCAGTTGGCAAAGGTCCGGGTTCAACACCAGGAAACCATTGTGGCCATGATGGAAGGTAAAGAGGGGCCCTTTAAAGAAAAGTTCTGCAATGACCGCAGATTTGCAAGGATGGCAAAGATGGAGGTGGAGGAGGGGACCCCAAGTTCTGACCCCCTGCCCCCCCAAGGTGAGGTGAGCAGCCCGTTGCCTTCTCAGGGCTCAGGAGGCATGCTTAAAGTGATCCAGGCAGTGGAGTCTCCAGTACGGGCGGATCAGCTGGTGTTTGGTGAGGAGAACATACCTGATAATGTGCCTGATAAGGTAAAACCTAGCAAGTCACAAGTGACTGATAAAACTATTTTTGTGCCATTTAACACCTTGGCTAATACTGATGTTTTGCCCAATGACACCCAGGCTGGTAATTTTGTATCCAGCAATATTTCAGCTGCTGATGTTTCCTTGCAGGAAAAACTGCGTTTAAAAAATGACATTGCAGCAAAGGAACTACAAGAGCCTGAACAACCCATTAACCCCCCTTTTGCTGAGCCCAAGGCTGTTTGTCCAGTCACAGCTGTTGTTCAGGACTCTACACTGCAGCATCAGGCCACCTGTGGTACTACAGCAGACACTGTGATAATGAATGGTGATTGTAACGATTCTTCTAACGATTCTTCTATTTCAGGTGTTCTGAATAGTGCTGCCAATATGTGTGCAATGGATAATCCTGCTGGCTCAGTACAAGCAATTAATAATAAGGATAGTAATGTACCGGCTAAAGTCACATCAGTGTGGGGTCTTGGCCCTG
This sequence comes from Pelophylax lessonae, assembly GCF_965119305.1. NCBI lineage: Eukaryota > Metazoa > Chordata > Amphibia > Anura > Ranidae > Pelophylax > Pelophylax lessonae. The sequence continues at coordinate 15,306,463 of NC_138774.1, forward strand.
ATAAGCCCTCTTTTGCTCAGGTGGTACGCTCTGCACCTGGTAACATTATTAAGCCAGGGCTGCAGCCAATGAGGAACCCTGCTTCCAGGCAGAGATTTACACCACAGACTGCCACTTTGAGCACCCCTGGTTCCGGTCTTGGGTCTCTGGCTTCTGCTGGGGGTCCAAGGCGTAATGTAGTCATTCTTAAATGGGAAGGTGGTGCAGTCTCTCCAGCACGGCGTGTGGTGGTGGATATGATTTTGGAGATGGGCTTTGGGGCGAATGACCTTTATGCCCTAATACATGTAGCTGGGAGCCGGGAGTACACAATCAGCTTCACCAGGCCAGAGGGTCTTGACCTGTTCTGGGAACGATATGAGGCTCGGTGCAGGTCAAGACCCGAATGGGAAGATCTGGCACCAGTTGCTGTTTCACAAAGATCAACGGTTAAAAAAATAACCATCATCCTCACTAACGAGAGTGTTCCTGCTCGGGACTTGGAGGTCTGGTTAAGGAACTATGGTGAGGTTTTGACAACGCCAAATAAAATCCTTGATGAACGTGGCATCTGGACTGGGGGTTGGTCAGTAACGGTCAGGTTGGCCAGGGATGGGAATGTTGTCCGTCACCTGCCCTCCTCGGCTTTCATAGGGAGGGATAGGATGACTGTTTTTTATCCTGGTCAGCCAAAGCTGTGTCACCGCTGTGGAGAAAAGGGGCATTTTAGCTCCTCCTGTTCAGCCTTAATATGTTCGGTATGTCGGGGACAGGGTCATGTGGCCAGGGACTGCACCCAGGCGATAAGGTGCAACCTGTGCTTGCGCCTTGGCCACCCCTACAGCCGATGTCCGGAGGCCTGGCACAATATGGAGAAGGAGGTAGTAGATGAGCTGTTGAGGCTGGACGGGATGGAGGATGAGGCCCCTGGTGTACCATCCTCCTCTGCGGTGACTGACCCCCCAGGTCCTGTTCAGGATCCCTCCCCAGTTTCTGTGGCCAACCCTCCTGTGTCTGTAGGTATTCCTTCTGTGGCTGTCTCTGTGTCCCCCCAGCCTAATGTACCCGCTCCTCTTGTGTCAGAACCTTCTAAGTCTGTGCCCCCCGAGTCAGTCTTGCCCCATGAGTCTCCTAGGTCTGACTTAAGGGAAGGTCCCCCCCCACCTGGAGCGGTGGCATGTGCCAAAAAGGGTGCTGCTGCTTCTTCTGTAAAGAAGTCTTCTGCGAAGACTTTGAAGAAAAAAACAAGAGATGAAAACATCTCGGAGTCTGACCTGCAGTACCTGGAGGAGAGAAGGAGGGTTGTGAGGCGGAAGAGACAGGCGGTGAGGACGGAACAGGGACAGGAAGCCCCAGTGTCTGTCCCCAACCGTTCTAGGGCTTCCGCTTGGGATATTTCCTCATCTGGAGCTTCCTCTGAACAAAATTCAGACTCAGAAATGGAGTTGGAGGAGGCCTCAAGAAAAAGAGAGGCTTCTGGTGATGAGCAGCAGAGGGGAGCTAAGAAGCAATCCACCCAATAACCCAAATGGCGGTTCCCCCTCCGTTAAAAGTGGTGACAATAAATGTCGCCAGTATTAAGTCGGTAAGAGCTCGTTCTATGGCCTTCTTTTTGTTCAGCCAATTAGATGCTGAAATTTTATTTTTGCAGGAGACTAGGCTCACCTCCTTGGCAGATATTCATATGGCCAAGAGAGAGTGGAGGTATGGTCCATCTTACTGGTCTCTTGCGGCCGAGCCTTACAGCGGGGTGGCGGTGTTGTTTAAAACCGGCATGGTAACTGTCCGGCGGGTTATTGAGGTGGAGATTGGGAGATGTATGGTCTTAGACGTCCTTGTGGGAGGGCAGGACCTGCGCCTAATTAATATTTATGGGCCGCACACAAAGTGGGACAGGAAATGCCTTTTTACAAGGATCAAGCCATTTCTTTTTACATCCCGGCAAGTGGTTTTTGGAGGTGACTTTAATACTGTGACTAGGCCCAAGGACAGGAAGGACTTCAATGACAGGCTGGGATATGATAGCGTTTTTTTAAATAGTATGGTTAGGGATGCTGGTCTTGTGGATGTGCACATTAAGCACCTTCCGGATGACACAGGGTTCACCTTTCATCGAGGTAATAGTCAGAGTAGGATAGATAGGTTTTTTTTGAAGGAGGCCTCTGCTTTCTCACCCCCAGTGGTGCAGGCAGTGGAGTTCTCTGATCACTGTATGCTATCTGTGGTCTTGAATGCTTCAGACTTCCCTCAGAGGGGCAAAGGCATCTGGAGATTGAATTCGACTCTCCTTGAGGAAGAACATGTTAGACAATCCTTTGAGGAATTCTTTCAGGCACAGGTGACCATCCTGGACTTTTGTAGCAGCAAGGCTGAGTGGTGGGAGCTGACCAAAAAAAGGATTGCTGGATTCTTCAGGGGCCTAGCCAATAAAAAACAGTTTAATAGATACATGACCTACCAACGTTTGCGGAGGAAGCTGGATATTCTTGTCTCGAGAGGAGGAGATCCTGGGGCAATCTCTGAAGTGAAAATCCTCCTCAGGAAGTGTCAATATGATCGGCATACCTCTTTGGTTCTGGAGCGGGACTATGGGAAATACCACTCGCCTGACCCTTACCAGAACTGCAAACAGGGTGTAGCTGTTAAGATGGTCGTTGGCCTTAAGGATAGTACAGGTTCCTTGACAAAGTCCAGGTCAGGGATCCTGGAGGTCGTGAGGTCTTTTTATGCTGAACTTCTTGGGAGGAAAGAGCTTGACCGAGACAAGATGGAAAGCTTTTTGGACTCTACTCCAGGTCTAAATGGTGGAGATGTCCCTTTGATGAATTTGACAGAAGAGATCACAGTTGAAGAGGTGACGAGGGCAATTGAACAGCTTGCCATCAAGAAGTCACCTGGACCGGATGGTCTGACGGCTGAGTTTTACAAAGCCTTTAAGTCTATTCTGGCCCCACATTTGGTAGAGATTTTTAACAGTTGTCTTGCTGAGGGGGTGCTTCCCCCTTCCATGAGACACTCAGCTGTGATTCTTCTTTCAAAAGGTAAAGATCCTTCGATGATTGAGAATTGGCGCCCCATCAGCCTTCTCAATGTCGATAGAAAGGTGCTGGCGAAGATACTTTTCTGGCGCCTATCGGCAGTAGCAGAGTCTTTGCTTTCTCGCCATCAGCACTGTTCGATCCAGGGTAGGAGCACCTTCACAGCGGTTTTAGCTGTCCGGGAGGCCTTGGAGCAGTGCAGGGCTGCAGGCTGGGGAAAGTATTTACTGGCATTGGATCAGGCAAAGGCTTTCGATCGTGTCAACCATGAGTACCTGTGGTTGCTCTTTAGTAAGTACGGTCTGCCGGGTGGTTTTGTTGATTGGTTAAAAGTCTTGTATAAGGGGGCAGAAAGCTTCCCTCTTGTTAATGGTTGGGTTGGACAGTCCTTTGAGGTTGGTTCTGGGGTGCGCCAGGGTTGTCCCCTGAGTCCCCTGCTCTATGTGTTTGCAATCGACCCCTTCATCAGGAGGCTAGAGAGCAGCATGTTGTGTGGGGTACCAGTGGGAATCCCGGGTGAGCCGCCTTTGAGGGTTGTTGCCTATGCGGATGATGTGTCAGTGATTGTCACTGGGACAGATGAAGCAGAGGAGGTGGTCTCTCTGACATCACGGTACTCTGAAGCATCAGGCTCCAAGATCAATCAGGAAAAGAGTGAAGTTTTTTGGATGGGAAAGGAAGGTGAGGGGTTTGATCTCCCGGACACCTTTCCAGTGCCCCAGGAAAAAATTAAGATATTAGGCATTGAATTCGGACCTGGCGATTATGGCCTTAAAAACTGGGAAGGCAGGCTGGAAGTTGCCAATACTAAGGTGGTCAGCTGGAAGAGATGGAAGTTATCTCTGAGGGAAAGGGTTGATCTGATTAAGACTTACCTGATACCGATCTTCTTGTATGTCAGCCCTGTCTGCATCTTGCCAGTGTCTCTCTATGCTAGGATCTATAGTGTGTTCTTCCAGATGCTATGGGGGAACAGACTGAACCCCATCAAGAGGAATGTCACCTATCTATCCAGGAGGGAGGGTGGCTTAGGTATGGTCAACCCCGTTCTTTTCTTTTCACTGCTATTTCTCAAGTTTAACATTGGTAGTATGCTTGCAGTGGAACCTCCTGGATGGGCAGGCATGTTTAGATCTTGGTTTAGGCCTTTTCTGCGACTTTGGGAAGAAGGTGGCCAAGTGAAGAATCTCAGGGGTCATCGTGGTCAGCTCCCAGCCTATGTCGCTCCGTGTCTGAAGTTGCTGCGGCAGTGGCGACTGTCGGCTGAAGATCTCAGATCTGCTCCGAGGAAAGTCCTTATGAGCCGAGTCTTGAGCGAAGTCTTTCATGACCCACTGGCCTTAAGGGATTGCCCAGGCCCAATTTTGAGGGAAGGGTTAAGATTGATTAATTTGGCTAGAGTCCCCCTTAAATTCAGGGATCTGGCCTGGTTGTGCTTCCACGGGAGGCTCTATGTTCGGGGCAATTTGAAATTCCGCAGTGGGATGGATCGTGGTTGTCCTCGGGAGGAATGTTCAGGTGAGGAGGAGACTATGGACCATTTTCTGCTTCGTTGCCCTTTTAACATAGAGGTATACAAACAGGTGGGGTGGGCCCTCGGTGTTCCTTTCCTCTCCAGGCTGGGTTATGCTGAGTGGGTGTATGGAGCATTCAATACTGGTGGGGGCTTTTGTTTGGATACACTTTTTTTAGTTAGCTTAGTAGTCCGTTATTACACCTGGAACGCACGGTGTCAGGTAACCCTTCGGCGTAAAATCCTTCCTGTTCAGGTGGTGGTGTGTGACATTCTGCATGAGGTGGGGAAGATTCGGGCGCTTGAGAGAGACAAGTGGGGTCAGAGGGCTTGGTTGAAGGCGTGGAGGGGTTTCAAGCCTCCCTGACTGCCAGGAGTCTCTGTCCTGGGTGTGGCTTTCTGTCTCTTATCACCCTAGATTTTTTCTTAATGCTTAGTTTTTGATAAATGGCTGCGTACATAGGTGATGGGTTGTGCCTCTTAGGCCCTCTCTGCTGCTTTATGTAAATAGTTTTCTAAAAATGTTGGAAGTGGATTATGTATATATTGTATATATTCTGCACATGGATGTGTATTCCTTTGTTTTCTGTTGGAATATTGTACTATAGTTATGTTTTTTACTTTTGTATAAAATATGTTGCTTGATTCTTTTCAATAAAAGATCAATAGTGCCCCATCATTGGTATCAGTGGGTGGAATAGTGCCCCATCATTGGTATCAGTGGGAGGAATAGTGCCCCATCATTGGTATCAGTGGGTGGAATAGTGCCCCATCATTGGTATCAGTGGGAGGAATAATGCCCCAGCATTGGTATCAGTGGAAGGAATAGTGCCCCATCATTGGTATCAGTGGGAGGAATAGCCCCACAACATTGGTATCAGTGGGAGGAATAGTGTCCCATCATTGGTATCAGTGGGAGGAATAGTATCCCATCATTGGTATCAGTGGAAGGAATAGTGTCCCATCATTGGTATCAGTGGGAGGAATCGTGCCCCATCATTGGTATCAGTGGAAGGAATAGTGTCCCATCATTGGTGTCAGTGGAAGGAATAGTGTCCCATCATTGGTATCAGTGGAAGGAATAGTGCCCCATCATTGGTGTCAGTGGAAGGAATAGTGCCCCATCATTGGTATCAGTGGGAGGAATAGTGTCCCATCATTCAGCTTCGGGTGTGGCTGCAGGAAGGTTCTCTGGCTGTGTGTCTGAAGCTGCTCCAGGTGATCTGTGTCAGAGGGGAGTCTGGTAAAATCTCTCCCAGCCCTGCTGGCCCCTATCTGGGGAGGCCATGCAGGCCAGCAGGGCCTCTCCTGCTGGAAGCTCTGAACCATCCCCTGGGCTCATGGATGACATACCTGCTCCTGGACAAGCCATGGCTGGAGATCTCTCTGCCCCTGGTGAGGATGAAGACACCGAGTCCATTCGGGAGCGAGTGGTGGCCGGGATCAAGGTCCTGAATAGGGAGAGAGACCAGCTCTACAAACTGAGAGCAGAGTTGAAACGCCTGCGAAAGCAACGGGAAGGTTTGCACAGCCGCAACCGTGGATCTATGGATTCGGAAATCCAGTTGGCAAAGGTCCGGGTTCAACACCAGGAAACCATTGTGGCCATGATGGAAAGCAGAGAGGGGCCCTTTAAGGAAAAGTTCTGCAATGACCGCAGATTCGCAAGGATGGCAAAGATGGAGGTGGAGGAGACCCCCAGTTCTGACCCCCTGCCCCCCCAAGGTGAGGTGAGCAGCCCGTTGCCTTCTCAGGGCTCAGGAGGCATGCTGAAAGTGATCCAGGCAGTGGAGTCTCCATTACAGGCGGATCAGCTGGTGTTTGGTGAGGAGAACTTTCCTGATAATGTGCCTGATAAGGTAAAACCTAGCAAGTCACAAGTGACTGATAAAACTATTTTTGTGCCATTTAACACCTTGGCTAATGCTGATGTTTTGCCCAATGACACCCAGGCTGGTAATTTCGTATCCAGCAATATTTCAGCTGCTGATGTTTCCTTGCAGGAAAAACTGCGTTTAAAAAGTGACATTGCAGCAAAGGAACTACAAGAGCCTGAACAACCCATTAACCCCCCTTTTGCTGAGCCCAAGGCTGTTTGTCCAGTCACAGCTGTTGTTCAGGACTCTATACTGCAGCATCAGGCCACCTGTGGTACTACAGCAGAAACTGTGATAATGAATGCTGATTGTAACGATTCTTCTAACGATTTTTCTATTTCAGTTGTTCTGAATAGTGCTGCCAATATGTGTGCAATGGACAATCCTGCTGGCTCAGTACAAGCAGTTAATAATAAGGATAATAATAGTAATGTACCAGCTAAACTTACATCAGTGTGGGGCCTTGGCCCTGATAAGCCCTCTTTTGCTCAGGTGGTACGCTCTGCACCTGGTAATATTATTAAGCCAGGGCTGCAGCCAATGAGGCAGAGGCAGAGATTTACACCACAAACTGCCACTTTGAGCACCCCTGGTTCCGGTCTTGGGTCTCTGGCTTCTGCTGGGGGTCCAAGGCGTAATGTAGTCATTCTTAAATGGGAAGGTGGTGCAGTCTCTCCAGCACGGCGTGTGGTGGTGGATAGGATTTTGGAGATGGGCTTTGGGGCGAATGACCTTTATGCCCTAATACATGTAGCTGGGAGCCGGGAGTACACAATCAGCTTCACCAGGCCAGAGGGTCTTGACCTGTTCTGGGAACGATATGAGGCTCGGTGCAGGTCAAGACCCGAATGGGAAGATCTGGCACCAGTTGCTGTTTCACAAAGATCAACGGTTAAAAAAATAACCATCATCCTCACTAACGAGAGTGTTCCTGCTCGGGATTTGGAGGTCTGGTTAAGGAACTATGGTGAGGTTTTGACAACGCCAAATAAAATCCTTGATGAACGTGGCATCTGGACTGGGGGTTGGTCAGTAACGGTCAGGTTGGCCAGGGATGGCACCTGCCCTCCTCGGCTTTCATAGGGAGGGATAGGATGACTGTTTTTTATCCTGGTCAGCCAAAGCTATGTCACCGCTGTGGAGAAAAGGGGCATTTTAGCTCCTCCTGTTCAGCCTTAATATGTTCGGTATGTCGGGGACAGGGTCATGTGGCCAGGGACTGCACCCAGGCGATAAGGTGCAACCTGTGCCTGCGCCTTGGCCACCCCTACAGCCGATGTCCGGAGGCCTGGCACAATATGGAGAAGGAGGTAGTAGATGAGCTGTTGAGGCTGGACAGGATGGAGGATGAGGCCCCTGGTGTACCATCCTCCTCTGCGGTGACTGACCCCCCAGGTCCTGTTCAGGATCCCTCCCCAGTTTCTGTGGCCAACCCTCCTGTGTCTGTAGGTATTCCTTCTGTGTCTGTCCCTGTGTCCCCCCAGCCTACTGTACCCGCTCCTCTTGTGTCAGAACCTTCTAAGTCTGTGCCCCCCGAGTCAGTCTTGCCCCATGAGTCTCCTAGGTCTGACTTAAGGGAAGGTCCCCCCCCACCTGGAGCGGTGGCATGTGCCAAAAAGGGTTCTGCTGCTTCTTCTGTAAAGAAGTCTTCTGCGAAGACTTTGAAGAAAAAAACAAGAGATGAAAACATCTCGGAGTCTGACCTGCAGTACCTGGAGGAGAGAAGGAGGGTTGTGAGGCGGAAGAGACAGGCGGTGAGGACGGAACAGGGACAGGAAGCCCCAGTGTCTGTCCCCAACCGTTCTAGGGCTTCCACTTGGGATGTTTCCTCATCTGCAGCTTCCTCTGAACAAAATTCAGACTCAGAAATGGAGTTGGAGGAGGCCTCAAGAAAAAGAGAGGCTTCTGGTGATGAGCAGCAGAGGGGAGCTAAGAAGCAATCCACCCAATAACCCAAATGGCGGTTCCCCCTCCGTTAAAAGTGGTGACAATAAATGTCGCCAGTATTAAGTCGGTAAGAGCTCGTTCTATGGCCTTCTTTTTGTTCAGTCAATTAGATGCTGAAATTTTATTTTTGCAGGAGACTAGGCTCACCTCCTTGGCAGATATTCATATGGCCAAGAGAGAGTGGAGGTATGGTCCATCTTACTGGTCTCTTGCGGCCGAGCCTTACGGCGGGGTGGCGGTGTTGTTTAAAACCGGCATGGTAACTGTCCGGCGGGTTATTGAGGTGGAGATTGGGAGATGTATGGTCTTAGACGTCCTTGTGGGAGGGCAGGACCTGCGCCTAATTAATATTTATGGGCCGCACACAAAGTGGGACAGGAAATGCCTTTTTACAAGGATCAAGCCATTTCTTTTTACATCCCGGCAAGTGGTTTTTGGAGGTGACTTTAATACTGTGACTAGGCCCAAGGACAGGAAGGACTTCAATGACAGGCTGGGATATGATAGCGTTTTTTTAAATAGTATGGTTAGGGATGCTGGTCTTGTGGATGTGCACATTAAGCACCTTCCGGATGACACAGGGTTCACCTTTCATCGAGGTAATAGTCAGAGTAGGATAGATAGGTTTTTTTTGAAGGAGGCCTCTGCTTTCTCACCCCCAGTGGTGCAGGCAGTGGAGTTCTCTGATCACTGTATGCTATCTGTGGTCTTGAATGCTTCAGACTTCCCTCAGAGGGGCAAAGGCATCTGGAGATTAAATTCGACTCTCCTTGAGGAAGAACATGTTAGACAATCCTTTGAGGAATTCTTTCAGGCACAGGTGACCATCCTGGACTTTTGTAGCAGCAAGGCTGAGTGGTGGGAGCTGACCAAAAAGAGGATTGCTGGATTCTTCAGGGGCCTAGCCAATAAAAAACAGTTTAATAGATACATGACCTACCAACGTTTGCGGAGGAAGCTGGATATTCTTGTCTCGAGAGGAGGAGATCCTGGGGCAATCTCTGAAGTGAAAATCCTCCTCAGGAAGTGTCAATATGACCGCCATACCGCTTTGGTTCTGGAGCGGGACTATGGGAAATACCACTCGCCTGACCCTTACCAGAACTGCAAACAGGGTGTAGCTGTTAAGATGGTCGTTGGCCTTAAGGATAGTACAGGTTCCTTGACAAAGTCCAGGTCAGGGATCCTGGAGGTCGTGAGGTCTTTTTATACTGAACTTCTTGGGAGGAAAGAGCTTGACCGAGACAAGATGGAAAGCTTTTTGGACTCTACTCCAGGTCTAAATGGTGGAGATGTCCCTTTGATGAATTTGACAGAAGAGATCACAGTTGAAGAGGTGACGAGGGCAATTGAACAGCTTGCCATCAAGAAGTCACCTGGACCGGATGGTCTGACGGCTGAGTTTTACAAAGCCTTTAAGTCTATTCTGGCCCCACATTTGGTAGAGATTTTTAACAGTTGTCTTGCTGAGGGGGTGCTTCCCCCTTCCATGAGACTCTCAGCTGTGATTCTTCTTTCAAAAGGTAAAGATCCTTCGATGATTGAGAATTGGCGCCCCATCAGCCTTCTCAATGTCGATAGAAAGATGCTGGCGAAGATACTTTTCTGGCGCCTATCGGCAGTAGCAAAGTCTTTGCTTTCTCGCCATCAGCACTGTTCGATCCAGGGTAGGAGCACCTTCACAGCGGTTTTAGCTGTCTGGGAGGCCTTGGAGCAGTGCAGGGCTGCAGGCTGGGGAAAGTATTTACTGGCATTGGATCAGGCAAAGGCTTTCGATTGTGTCAACCATGAGTACCTGTGGTTGCTCTTTAGTAAGTACGGTCTGCTGGGTGGTTTTGTCGATTGGTTAAAAGTCTTGTATAAGGGGGCAGAAAGCTTCCCTCTTGTTAATGGTTGGGTTGGACAGTCCTTTGAGGTTGGTTCTGGGGTGCGCCAGGGTTGTCCCCTGAGTCCCCTGCTCTATGTGTTTGCAATCGACCCCTTCATCAGGAGGCTAGAGAGCAGCATGTTGTGTGGGGTACCAGTGGGAATCCCGGGTGAGCCGCCTTTGAGGGTTGTTGCCTATGCGGATGATGTGTCAGTGATTGTCACTGGGACAGATGAAGCGGAGGAGGTGGTCTCTCTGACATCATGGTACTCTGAAGCATCAGGCTCCAAGATCAATCAGGAAAAGAGTGAAGTTTTTTGGATGGGAAAGGAAGGTGAGGGGTTTGATCTCCCGGACACCTTTCCAGTGCCCCAGGAAAAAATTAAGATATTAGGCATTGAATTTGGACCTGGCGATTATGGCCTCAAAAACTGGGAAGGCAGGCTGGAAGTTGCCAATACTAAGGTGGTCAGCTGGAAGAGATGGAAGTTATCCCTGAGGGAAAGGGTTGATCTGATTAAGACTTACCTGATACCGATCTTCTTGTATGTCAGCCCTGTCTGCATCTTGCCAGTGTCTCTCTATGCTAGGATCTATAGTGTGTTCTTCCAGATGCTGTGGGGGAACAGACTGAACCCCATCAAGAGGAATGTCACCTATCTATCCAGGAGGGAGGGTGGCTTAGGTATGGTCAACCCCGTTCTTTTCTTTTCACTGCTATTTCTCAAGTTTAACATTGGTAGTATGCTTGCAGTGGAACCTCCTGGATGGGCAGGCATGTTTAGATCTTGGTTTAGGCCTTTTCTGCGACTTTGGGAAGAAGGTGGCCAAGTGAAGAATCTCAGGGGTCATCGTGGTCTGCTTCCAGCCTATGTCGCTCCGTGTCTGAAGTTACTGCGGCAGTGGCGACTGTCGGCTGAAGATCTCAGATCTGCTCCGAGGAAAGTCCTTATGAGCCGAGTCTTGAGCGAAGTCTTTCAGGACCCACTGGCCTTAAGGGATTGCCCAGGCCCAATTTTGAGGGAAGGGTTAAGACTGATTAATGTGGCTAGAGTCCCCCTTAAATTCAGGGATCTGGCCTGGTTGTGCTTCCACGGGAGGCTCTATGTTCGGGGCAATTTGAAATTCCGCAGTGGGATGGATCGTGGTTGTCCTCGGGAGGAATGTACAGGTGAGGAGGAGACTATGGACCATTTTCTGCTTCGTTGCCCTTTTAACATAGAGGTATACAAACAGGTGGGGCGGGCCCTCGGTGTTCCTTTTCTCTCCAGGCTGGGTTATGCTGAGTGGGTGTACGGAGCATTCAATACTGGTGGGGGCTTTTGTTTGGATACACTTTTTTTAGTTAGTTTAGTAGTCCATTATTACACATGGAACGCACGGTGTCAGGTCACCCTTCGGCGTAAAATCCTTCCTGTTCAGGTGGTGGTGTGTGACATTCTGCATGAGGTGGGGAAGATTCGGGCGCTTGAGAGAGACAAGTGGGGTCAGAGGGCTTGGCTGAAGGCGTGGAGGGGTTTCAAGCCTCCCTGACTGCCAGGAGTCTCTTTCCCGGGTGTGGCTTTCTGTCTCTTATCACCCTAGATTTTTTCTTAATGCTCAGTTTTTGATAAATGGCTGCATACATAGGTGATGGGTTGTGCCTCTTAGGCCCTCTCTGCTGCTTTATGTAACTAGTTTTCTAAAAATGTTGGAAGTGGATTATGTATATATTGTATATATTCTGCACATGGATGTGTATTCCTTTGTTTTCTGTTGGAATATTGTACTATAGTTATGTTTTTTACTTTTGTATAAAATATGTTGCTTGATTCTTTTCAATAAAAGATCAATAGTGTCCCATCATTGGTATCAGTGGGAGGAATAGTGCCCCATCATTGGTATCAGTGGGAGGAGCAGTGCCCCAACATTGGTATCAGTGGGAGGAATAGTGCCCCATAATTGGTATCAGTGGGAGGAATAGTGTCCAGGCCCGGATTGGCCAATCGGGAGAACTGGGAGAATTCCCGGTGGGCTGGTCGGGTTGAGGGCCGGTGACACCGGTGTTCTAAAATTTAGAACACAGCTGACAGAGAGGAGGCAGGACTGGTTGCTTAGCAGAGAGGAGGCGGCACGGATAGAATACATCCTCGGGTCTGAGAGGAGGCGGGGCTGAGGCGGGACAAACTGCTTAGCTGGGAGGAGGCGGGACGGAGGTAGAGAAAAAATGTAATCAGCAAGCTCTGCATTATTACAATTATGCTCGACCTCCGTCCCGCCTCCTCCTAGCTAAGCAGTTTGTCCCGCCTCCGCCCCGCCTCCTCTCAGACCCCAGGATGTCTTCTCTCCCTCCCACCTCCTCCCAGCTAAGCACTTCGTCCCGCCTCCGCCCCGCCTCCTGTCTCAGCTACGTAATCTGTCCCGCCTCCTCTGTCAGCAGTGACCTAATGACGCCGGGGGGGGGCGCCATTTTTAAATCGAAAGAAAAAAACTGCAGTGGCCCAGCAGTGGCGCTCGCCTCTCATCACGGCCAGGTAAGACCCCTCCACAGCCTCTAACCATCTCCCCTTGTACCATGCCCACAGCCTCTAACCATCTCCCCTTGTACCATGCCCACAGCCTCTAACCATCTCCCCTTGTACCATGCCCACAGCCTCTGACCATCTCTCCCTGTACCATGCCCACAGCCTCTAACCATCTCTCCTTGTACCATGCCCACAGCCTCTGACCATCTCCCCTTGTACCATGCCCACAGCCTCTAACCATCTCCCCTTGTACCATGCCCACAGCCTCTGACCATCTCTCCCTGTACCATGCCCACAGCCTCTGACCATCTCTCCCTGTACCATGCCCACAGCCTCTGACCATCTCTCCCTGTACCATGCCCACAGCCTCTGACCATCTCTCCCTGTACCATGCCCACAGCCTCTGACCATCTCTCCCTGTACCATGCCCACAGCCTCTGACCATCTCTCCCTGTACCATGCCCACAGCCTCTGACCATCTCTCCCTGTACCATGCCCACAGCCTCTGACCATCTCTCCCTGTACCATGCCCACAGCCTCTAACCATCTCCCCTTGTACCATGCCCACAGCCTCTAACCATCTCCCCTTGTACCATGCCCACAGCCTCTGACCATCTCCCCTTGTACCATGCCCACAGCCTCTGACCATCTCTCCCTGTACCATGCCCACAGCCTCTGACCATCTCTCCCTGTACCATGTCCACAGCCTCTAACCATCTCCCCTTGTACCATGCCCACAGCCTCTAACCATCTCCCCTTGTACCATGCCCACAGCCTCTAACCATCTCCCCTTGTACCATGCCCACAGCCTCTGACCATCTCTCCCTGTACCATGCCCACAGCCTCTAACCATCTCCCCTTGTACCATGCCCACAGCCTCTAACCATCTCCCCTTGTACCATGCCCACAGCCTCTGACCATCTCTCCCTGTACCATGCCCACAGCCTCTGAACATCTCTCCCTGTACCATGCCCACAGCCTCTGACCATCTCTCCCTGTACCATGCCCACAGCCTCTGACCATCTCTCCCTGTACCATGCCCACAGCCTCTGACCATCTCTCCCTGTACCATGCCCACAGCCTCTGACCATCTCTCCCTGTACCATGCCCACAGCCTCTGACCATCTCTCCCTGTACCATGCCCACAGCCTCTGACCATCTCTCCCTGTACCATGCCCACAGCCTCTGACCATCTCCCCCTGTACCATGCCCACAGCCTCTAACCATCTCCCCTTGTACCATGCCCACAGCCTCTGACCATCTCTCCCTGTACCATGCCCACAGCCTCTAACCATCTCCCCTTGTACCATGCCCACAGCCTCTGACCATCTCTCCCTGTACCATGCCCACAGCCTCTAACCATCTCCCCTTGTACCATGCCCACAGCCTCTGACCATCTCTCCCTGTACCATGCCCACAGCCTCTAACCATCTGCCCCTGTACCATGCCCGCAGCCTCTAACCATCTCCCCTTGTATCATGCCCACAGCCTCTAACCATCTCTCCCTTGTACCATGCCCACAGCCTCTAACCATCTCTCCCTGTACCATGCCCACAGCCTCTAACCATCTCTCCCTGTACCATGCCCACAGCCTCTAACCATCTCTCCCTGTACCATGCCCACAGCCTCTAACCATCTCTCCCTGTACCATGCCCACAGCCTCTAACCATCTCTCCCTGTACCATGCCCACAGCCTCTAACCATCTCTCCCTGTACCATGCCCACAGCCTCTAACCATCTCTCCCTGTACCATGCCCACAGCCTCTAACCATCTCTCCCTGTACCATGCCCACAGCCTCTAACCATCTCTCCCTGTACCATGTCCACAGCCTCTAACCATCTCCCCCTGTACCCCATAGACATGCATTATGTCCGTATATCATCCGCAAACGGATAGGATGATATGCAGACATACGGACCGGATGACACAAGTGTCATCCGTGTCCGTAAAAAAAAAAAAAAAAAGTGCCACAGCGGACAAAAAAACCGGAACGGCCGTGTGAAAGAGGCCTTATGCCCCGTACACACGTGCAGATTATCTGCAGACTTTTGTCTGCAGACTTACCAAAACCATATAATATGAGGTCAAACCTAAACACTTTCAATTTGTATGCAATCCGGCAGGCCCTTGCACTACATAGAAAAGGTAAGTCTGCAGACAAAAGTCTGCAGATAATCTGCACGTGTGTATGGGGCATTAGGCTACTGAATTTGCACTGAATTGTAAATATTTTTTGAAAAATACAATGAATTACAACGCTGTAGAGAATAGAGAACAGTGCAACTTTGCAAACTTATATTCTGAGGTGTTAATTACATTATTTTAATATAGTCAGTCATGAACTAAAGTGGGCCGGTCTAAGTCATGAAACTCCAGGGCTGAAAATGAGTCCCACTCCGGCCCTGATAGTGTCCCATCATTGGTATCAGTGGAAGGTATAGTGCCCCATCATTGGTATCAGTGGGAGGAATAGCGCCCCAACAATGGTATCAGTGGAAGGAATAGTGCCCCATCATTGGTATCAGTGGGTGGAATAGTGCCAAATCATTGGTATCAGTGGGAGGAATAGCCCCACAACATTGGTATCAGTGGGAGGAATAGTGTCCCATCATTGGTATCAGTGGGAGGAATAGTGCACCATCATTGGTATCAGTGGAAGGAATAGTGCCCCATCATTGGTATCAGTGGGAGGAATAGTGCACCATCATTGGTATCAGTGGGTGGAATAGTGCCCCATCATTGGTATCAGTGGGAGGAATAATGCCCCAGCATTGGTATCAGTGGAAGGAATAGTGCCCCATCATTGGTATCAGTGGGAGGAATAGTGCCCCATCATTGGTATCAGTGGAAGGAATAGTGCCCCATCATTGGTATCAGTGGAAGGAATAGTGCCCCATCATTGGTATCAGTGGGAGGAATAGTGCCCCATCATTGGTATCAGTGGAAGGAATAGTGGCCCATCATTGGTATCAGTGGGAGAAATAGTGCCCCATCATTGGTATCAGTGGGTGGAATAGTGTCCCATCATTGGTATCAGTGGGTGGAATAGTGTCCCATCATTGGTATTAGTGGGAGGAATAGTGCCCCATCATTGGGATCAGTGGGAGGAATAGTGCCCCATCATTGGTATCAGTGGGAGGAATAGTGCCCCATCATTGGTATCAGTGGAAGGAATAGTGGCCCATCATTGGTATCAGTGGAAGGAATAGTGGCCCATCATTGGTATCAGTGGGAGGAATAGTGCCCCATCATTGGTATCAGTGGGTGGAATAGTGTCCCATCATTGGTATCAGTGGGTGGAATAGTGTCCCATCATTGGTATTAGTGGGAGGAATAGTGCCCCATCATTGGGATCAGTGGGAGGAATAGTGCCCCATCATTGGTATCAGTGGGGGGAATAGTGCTTCATCATTGGTATCATTGGGCCCCATTGTTCGTGTCATTGGGAGGAATAACGCCCTATCATTGTTGTTCATGGATGACGTAGTGCCTCAGGTGCCAGATAAAAGCAAGGAAAGGGCTACATCTGGCCCCCGGGCCGCAGTTTGGAGACCACCACTCTAGAGGAATGCTGGATGAAAACCAGAGGACAGTTTCCCCTTTGGCTCAGTGTATCAATAGATAAAATTAAAGGTCTAATTTCTTTTTTTCTCTAAGCTCTGTTATAAGTTCCAATTCTAGTATTACCAATGTCTGCCCAGCCAGGCTCTATGTATTACTGAGTAACAAAATCCCTAGAGATCTCTCCGTTATAAAATCAGTTGCAGAGTCCTCTGTCTCGCTGATGTGTCGACAAGACTCCCATTAATAGCTTTGGGGATTTCACAGCCTCATGTCAAAGTGCAATGTCCATTAGATATGACATGACTTTATTACTGCACCTTATAGTGTAAGAGAAGGCCAGGATCTTATAGACGCCTATCACATCCACTCTCTGTCCTGACATTGCCATCTCTGCTGGTTTATTAAGGGTTCTCCGCTTCTCCTTTTTTTTCTTTTTTCTTTTTTTTTTTGCTTCTGAACATTCTGCTTGGAAAGTCATGGATCACGAAGTCCTATTGACTTAAAGTGAATCTGTGCGTTTCAGGACACAAAAAAAAAAAAAAAAAACAGAATTATTTAAATGCCATCCCCTCTGCTTCTCTAGCTGCTTATATGCTATATTACCAAATGTATCAAGACGCCTGCCACTACACCCACATTACCCGCAAACCACTTTACCTCCAGAGGATTTTCCTGCTTTACGTCCAGGCCACTTTTTGCAACTTGGCACTGTGCGACTTTAACTGACAATTGCGCGGTCATGCAACCCCGTACCCAAACTAGATTTACGTTCTTTTTTTTCCCACAAACAGAGCTTTCTTTTGGTGGTATTTGATCACCTCTGCCCTTTTCATTTTTTGCGATATTAATTAAAAAAAGAACGAATATTTTGCGAAAAAATTGACATTTTCTACTTTGACAGTTAAAAAATATCCAATATATTCAATTTTTGTCATATATTTAGGCCAAAATGTATTTAGCTACATGTCTTTGACAAAAAAAAATCTCAATGAGCGTATTTTTATCCACTTTAAGACCAGAAGATTTTACCCCATTCCTGACCAGGGCCATATTTTGCGATTCGGCACTGCGTGAATTTAACGGACAATTGCGCGGTCGTGCCACGCTGTACCAAAATAAAATTGACGTCCTTTTTTTCCCACAAACAGAGCTTTCTTTTGGTGGTATTTGATCACCTCTGCCCTTTTCATTTTTTGCGATATTAATTAAAAAAAGAACGAATATTTTGCGAAAAAATTGACATTTTCTACTTTGACAGTTAAAAAATATCCAATATATTCAATTTTTGTCATATATTTAGGCCAAAATGTATTTAGCTACATGTCTTTGAAAAAAAAATCTCAATGAGCGTATTTTAACCGCTTTAAGACGGGGAGATTTTACCCCATTCCTGACCAGGCCAAATTTTGCGATTCGGCACTGCGTGACTTTAATGGACAATTGCGCGATCATGCAACGCCGTACCCAAACGAAATTTACGTCCTTTTTTCCCCACAAACAGAACTTTCTTTTGGTGGTATTTGATTACCTCTGCGCTTTTCATTTTTTGCGATATTAATAAAAAAAGAACGAAAATTTTGCAAAAAAATTGACATTTTCTACTTTGACAGTTAAAAAATATCCAATATATTCAATTTTTGTCATATATTTAGGCCAAAATGTATTTAGCTACATGTCTTTGAAAAAAAAATCTCAATGAGCGTATTTTAACCGCTTTAAGACGGGGAGATTTTACCCCATTCCTGACCAGGCCAAATTTTGCGATTCGGCACTGCGTGACTTTAATGGACAATTGCGCGATCATGCAACGCCGTACCCAAACGAAATTTACGTCCTTTTTTCCCCACAAACAGAACTTTCTTTTGGTGGTATTTGATCACCTCTGCGCTTTTCATTTTTTGCGATATTAATAAAAAAAGAACGAAAATTTTGCAAAAAAATTGACATTTTCTACTTTGACAGTTAAAAAATATCCAATATATTCAATTTTTGTCATATATTTAGGCCAAAATGTATTTAGCTACATGTCTTTGACAAAAAAAAATCTCAATGAGCGTATTTTTATCCACTTTAAGACCAGAAGATTTTACCCCATTCCTGACCAGGGCCATATTTTGCGATTCGGCACTGCGTGAATTTAACGGACAATTGCGCGGTCGTGCCACGCTGTACCAAAATAAAATTGACGTCCTTTTTTTCTCACAAACAGAGCTTTCTTTTGGTGGTATTTGATCACCTGTGCGCTTTTTATTTTTTGCGCTATAAACAAAAATATAGCGACAATTCTGAAAAATAACAATATTTTTCACATTCTGCTATACAGTATATCATTCCCCAAAAAAAAATTAAAAATCAATTTTTTTTAACATTTTAGGCCCAATTTGTTTTCTGCTAAATATTTTTGGTAAAAAAAAATCACAATAAGCGTATTTTGATCGGTTTGCGCAAACGTTATGGCGTCTATGGGAAAGATTTATATCATTTTTTATTGTTTGTTTTTTTACTAGTAATGGCGGCGATCTGCGATTTTTAGCGGGACTGCGACATTGTGGCGGACAGATCGGACCCCTAACTGACATTTTTGACACTTTTGTGGGTACCAGTGACATTACTACAGTAATCAGTGCTAAAAATATGCACTGTTACTGTAATAATGACACTGGAAGGGAAGGGGTTAACACAGTGGGTGATCAAGGGGTTAAATGTGTACCTAGGGGAGTATTTCTAACTGTATGGGGGCGTGGCTTTTGAAATGATCATGGAGACCTGTGATCCTATATAGAAGGACCACAGGCACTCTGTGATCATTCAAGAGAGAAGAACGGTCAGATGTGTTTACAACAGCTGACCATTCTTCTCTCTAAGCAGGGAGCGATCGCGGGTGCCCGGCGGTATTGGAGCCGCCCGCCCCGTGCATCGGATTTCCCGCTGCCGAGTGGGGGTGGGAGCGAGCATGCGCTCGTCCCCTACCTCCAGGCGTGCGACCGACGTAGAGCTACATCGCGGCGGGCGGTGCGGAAGTAGTTAAATGCCATCCCCTCTGCTTCTCTAGCTGCTTATACACTATATTACCAAAAGTATTGAGACGCCTCCCCCTACACCCACATTACCTTTAAACCACATCTGGACTGGAAGGATTTGCCCCCTTAAAGCGGAGTTCGTTTTTGAATACGATGACCAACAAGATCATATACACTATATTACCAAAAGTATTGGGACGCCTGCCTTTACACACACATGAACTTTAATGGCATCCCAGTCTTAGTCCGTAGGGTTCAATATTGAGTTGGCCTTCCCTTTGCAGCTATAACAGCTTCAACTCTTCTGGGAAGGCTGTCCACAAGGTTTAGGAGTGTGTCTATGGGAATGTTTGACCATTCTTCCAGAAGCACATTTGTGAGGTTAGGCACTGATGTTGGACGAGAAGGCCTGGCTCAGTCTCCGCACTAATTCATTCCAAAGGTGTTCTATCGGGGTAAGGTCAGGACTCTACAAGCCAGTCAAGTTCCTCCACCCCAAACTCGCTCATCCATGTCTTTATGGACCTTGCTTTGTGCACTGCTCCAAATCATTTGGTGGAGGGGGGATTATGGTGTTGGGCTGATTTTCAGGGGTTGGGTTTGGCCCCTTAGTTCCAGTGAAGGGAACTCTTAAGGCGTCAGCATACCAAGACATTTTGGACAATTTTATGCTCCCAACTTGTGGGAACAGTTTGGGGATGGCCCCTTCCTGTTCCAACATGACTGCACACCAGTGCACAAAGCAAGGTCTGCCATTTTATTCTCTAGGGTCTCTGCTAAAAACTATATATATATATATATATAGTGGCGGCCGGTTCGTTGGGGGCGCAGGGGCGCCGCCCCCCTATCCATGCGTTCGGCCCCCTAATCTACATGCAGGGGCGCCGGACGCATGGAGTGCAATGGGGCTTTTTTTTTGGCATCACCTTATTAGAGCCAGAGGCTCTAATAGGGCGATGCAAAGGGTGGACCCGGGGCGCAGAGCAGTGCGTCCCGAGCCCACCCATTGTGTGACAATAGGGAATGAAAATTCGCTATTGTCACATGGATCCTCCTCCTGGACAATCAAGGAGCGCGTCCGATACGCGCTTCCATATTGGCCGCAAGGCAAACCCCACGCCATTGGCCCGAGGAGGAGGCGGGAGCGGGATGACTCGTGAAGACGCGCTGCCGGGGGACTGAAGAGAAGCCGATGCCGGGACTGCTCCAGTGCTCCAGGTAAGTGCATTGGTCTGGGGGGGGGGGGGGGCGGCACACTGCATTGAAGGGGGCACGCACGCACGCTGGTCTCTGCATTGAACGGGGGCACGCACGCTGGTCTCTGCATTGAACGGGGGCATGTACGCTGGTCGCTACATTGAAAGGGGGCATGCACGCTGGTCACTACATTGAAAGAAGCATGTATGCTGGTCATTGCATTGAAAGAGGCATGTATGCTGGTCACTACATTGAAAGAGGCATGTACGCTGGTCACTGCATTGAAAGGGGCATGTATGCTGGTCACTGCATTGAAGGGGGCATGTACGCTGGTCACTACATTGAAAGGGGGCATGTACGCTGGTCACTGCATTGAAGGGGGCATGTACGCTGGTCACTGCATTGAAGGGGGCATGTACGCTGGTCACTACATTGAAAGGGGGCATGTACGCTGGTCACTACATTGAAAGGGGGCATGTACGCTGGTCACTACATTGAATTGGGCATGTATGCTGGTCACTGCATTGAAAGGGGGCATGTACGCTGGTCACTGCATTGAAAGGGGGCATGTACGCTGGTCACTACATTGAAGGGGGCATGTACGCTGGTCACTACATTGAAAGGGGGCATGTACACTGGTCACTACATTGAATTGGGCATGTATGCTGGTCACTGCATTGAAAGGGGGCATGTAAGCTGGTCACTGCATTGAAAGGGGGCATGTACGCTGGTCACTACATTGAAGGGGGCATGTACGCTGGTCACTACATTGAAAGGGGGCATGTACGCTGGTCACTACATTGAATTGGGCATGTATGCTGGTCACTGCATTGAAAGGGGCATGTACGCTGGTCACTGCATTGAAGGGGGCATGTATGCTGGTCACTGCATTGAAGGGGGCATGAACGCTGGTCACTGCATTGAAAGGGGGCATGTACGCTGGTCACTACATTGAATTGGGCATGTATGCTGGTCACTGCATTGAAAGGGGGCATGTACGCTGGTCACTGCATTGAAAGGGGGCATGTACGCTGGTCACTACATTGAAGGGGGCATGTACGCTGGTCACTGTTTTGAAGGGGGCACGCTGGTCACTGTTTTGAAGGGGGCACACTGGTCACTGTGCATTGAACGGGGGCACGCTGGTCTCTCTGCATTGAAAGGGGGCAACGCTGGTCTCTCTGCATTGAAAGGGGCAACGCTGTTCTCTCTGCATTGAAAGGGGGCACACTATACCTTAATTACTGAAGGCCCTTTTCACACTTTTGCGACCTCAAAGTCACGCAATTTTTTACAGATTTTTTTGCCGCAAAGCAATGCCTATTACATTTTCCTGTTTGCGCCTCTCCAAAAATTTTGAGCACCAGCCGTCACTATATATATATATAATGTTTGTGGCTTTTGAGTAATTTTCTAGTAAAAATACTATCAAAAATGTCAGTGTTAATGTCAGAAAAAGGCTGGGTCCTTGAATGTCCAGTTAAAAGTTTCTCTTAAATGTCCATCCTCCCAACTTCTCCTCTGTTGAACCCTTAGTCTAAATCTTGTATACACTTCATGGAGTTCTGTGTCAAAGCTTACACAGGATAATGGCTTTCTCTGCTCCCCCACGTTACAGTGTTGGGTTCTGGTGATTGCCTGGAACAAGTAGAGTTGAGGCGCTGGATTCAGATTGTCAGAAGGTTGATCGGAGTTGTAATACAACACAGCGGGTCTGGGGAGGCAGTGCTCAACAAAAATGGGCTGTCCCTCGCGCAACGGGACAAGATTTTAAAGATCCACATATGCAAAGTCTAATTAGAGTGCCCCATAAACAGTCTGAGAGTCAAAGAACCTTTATTATTACTGCTGGTCCACAAAAGACAACACTGAACAGCAAATGCATTTCAAAGGGCTCTTAGACCCTCCACCTTCTTTTGACTCTCTCATTGGACTTTAGTGATTGGCCATTCGGACGCAAGTGCTGCTTTCTGAGAAGAAGAGAATGTAAAATGCTGCCCCATACTAAGTATTTCTAAGGGCTCTAACAGGGGAACAGAGAATGTCAGGGCAGTGACAGGACTACTGTAGGCCCTTTAGCACCCATGGAAAAGTAGCCAAAGTATGAGACCAAATTTGCTAATTACTTCAGTAGGAAAGGGTCCATGTCCCTTTTGCTCCCTTCTTCTGCCCTAGGAGACATGGGCATCCGCAGAACTTTTTTTCAGGGGGTGGGGGCATCATTTTAAGGTCACCCATGCTCCGCCCCTTTTTCGAAACTATAGATCCCCCTTTAAAGGAGACCAGGCCAGGGTCCCCCATAGATCCCTCTTTAGTCTTACCTTTTGACCTATATTCCCTGTGCTACCGTTTTTTCCTGCACCAGGTACCTCAGGCAAAGGATATACAGTATCTCACAAAAGTGAGTACACCCCTCACATTTTTGTAAATATTCTTTTATACCTTTCCATGTGACAACACTGAAGAAATGACATTTTGCTACAATGTAAAGTAGTGAGTGTACAGCTTGTAAAATATTTTATTTCACAATGAATAAACTGACATTTGTTGTTAAGAAGTAAAAATCCGTATTTCTTGCAAGAAAATTACTTAAAAACCCCAAATATTATATATATATATATATATATATATATATATATATATACTGTGTGTGTGTGTATATATATATACATACATACATACATATATACACATACACACACACACACACACACACACACACACACACACACACATATATATATATATATATATATATATATATATATATATATATATACACACATACAGTATCTCACAAAAGTAAGTACACCCCTCACATTTTTATAAATATTTTATTTTATCTTTTCATGTGACAACACTGAAGAAATGACACTTTGTTACAATGTAAAGTAGTGAGTGTACAGCTTGTATAACAGTGTAAATTTGCTGTCCCCTCAAAATAACGCAGCACACAGCCATTAATGTCTAAACCGCTGGCAACAAAAGTGAGTACACCCCCTAAGTGAAAATGTCCAAATTGGGCCCAAAGTGTCAATATTTTGTGTGGCCACCATTACTTTCTAGCACTGCCTTAACCCTCTTGGGCATGGAGTTCCCCAGAGCTTCACAGGTTGCCACTGGAGTCCTCTTTCACTCCTCCATGACGGCATCACGGAGCTGGTGGATGTTAGAGAACTTGCGCTCCTCCAACTTCCATTTGAGGATGCCCCACAGATGCTCAATAGGGTTTAGGTCTGGAGACATGCTTGGCCAGTCCATCACCTTTACCCTCAGCTTCTTTAGCAAGGCAGTGGTCGTCTTGGAGGTGTGTTTGGGGTCATGCTCTGCCCTGTGGCCCAGTCTCCGAAGGGGAAATGTTGGCATTCATGGTTCCCTCAATGAACTGTAGCTCTCCAGTGCCGGCAGCACTCAGGCAGCCCCAGATCATGACACTTCCACCACACTGCTTGACTGTAGGCAAGACACACTTGTCTTTGTACTCCTCAACTGGTTGCCGCCACATACGCTTGACACCATCTGAACCAAATAAGTTTATCTTTGTCTCATCAGACCACAGGACATGGCTCCAGTAATCCATGTCCTTAGTCTGCTTGTCTTCAGCAAACTGTTTACGGGCTTTCTTGTGCATCATCTTTAGAAGAGGCTTCCTTCTGGGACAACAGCCATTCAGACCAATTTGATGCAGTGTGCGGCGTATGGTCTGAGCACTGACAGGCTGACCCCCCCACCCCTTCAACCTCTGCAGCAATGCTGGCAGCACTCATAGGTCTATTTCCCAAAGACAACCTCTGGATATGATGCTGAGCATGCGCACTCAACTTATTTGGTTGACCATGGCAAAGCCTGTTCTGAGTGGAACCTGTCCTGTTAAACCGCTGTATGGTCTTGACCACTGTGCTGCAGTTCAGTTTCTGGGTCCTTACAGCCTAGGCCATCTTTATGTAGAGCAACAATTCTTTTTTTTCAGATCCCCAGAGAGTCCTTTGCCATGAGGTGCCATGCTGAGCTTCCAGTGGCCAGTATGAGAGAGTGAGAGCGATAACACCAAATTTAACACACCTGCTCCCCATTCACACCTGAGACCTTGTAACACTAACGAGTCACATGACACCGGGGAGGGAAAATTGCTAATTGGGCCCAATTTGAACAATTGCACTTAGGAGTGTACTCACTTTTGTTGCCAGCAGTTTAGACATTAATGGCTGTGTGTTGAGTTATTTTGAGGGGACAGCAAAGTTACACTGTTATACAAGCTGTACACTCACTACTTTACATTGTAGCAAAGTGTAATTTCTTCAGTGTTGTCACATGAAATGATATAATAAAAAATTTACAAAAATGTGAGGGGTGTACTCCCATATGCAAGATACTGTATGTGTGTGTGTATATATATATATATATGTGTATATATATATTTAGCCAAATGTGACCCCTTTTAGAGCAGGCCAGGGTCCCCATAGGTCACCCTTTAGAGCAGGCAAGGTCAGGGTCCCCCATAAATCCCCTTTAGAGCAGGGTCCCCATATATCCCCCTTTAGAACAGGCTAGGCCAGGGTCTCCAATAGATACCCATCTTAGAGCAGGCCAGGAAATTTCCAGGGGAGGGGGCACCTGCCCCCCCCCCCCTTGCGGACGCCCATGCTAGGAGACCAGTTGTTATATCTACCCCTCGGCCCGGCTCTGTGTGGGACACGAGAGTACTAGCTGGGTTTGAGGACTCTCAAGAGAATCTTTCACTTGCCCTAAATGAGCAAAGTGACAGACTCTTTTTGGGCCAATTTTTTACCATCATAAAAATCTAAGGAAAAAAAAGCATGCTATTGCAAAACTATACACTGGTACAGTTAATAGAAATAAAACTAAGAAATTGTTGTCTGTCCTGTCATGGCTGAGCAAAGATATACGTCGGGAGCATTTGCTTCGCTTGGCATTTATTCATCTTTTTTTTTTTTTTTTTTCAAAATACTTTTATTAGCACACGCATGTCTGCCATCCATCAGATATTGTGCCATCGTAGCTGTGCTGTGGAACTTATTATCGTAAGACAAGTGATGTGAGATATCAAAGTGTATTGGTTGGGGATGAGATGTTGTCAAGCTATATTGTGTTGACAAGACAAGTGGAACTTATTTGGTTAATTATTCCATTGAGACCCTTCTCTACAAAAAGCACATGGGTAAAGAAGAAGATCTATATGTAAACCGGAACTCTGCCAGAAGACACAGAAAACACAGGCTGAGAAAACACAAGTTTTAGGAGGAAGAGAAACCCCAGGGCAAATGCTAACTTTAGGCCCCACCCAATTGTGTTTTCTCAATGTTAAAAAAAAAAAAATACAATAAAATAAAGTGGCTAATGAGTAGCTGATATTGTTCCAGGAAAGTTTATGCTGAGTTTAGAAGTTAGTTTGGAAAGTAAGGGTTAGGTTTAAGACCTACATTAAGCTTAGGGGTCAGGTTGAGGTTTATGGTTAGATTTTGGTGGTTGGGTTTAGGTTAAGGGTTAGGTTTAGGTGCTGCTCTGAAAATAATGGCTCGTTTCCACTGAGCTTTCTGGTACGATTCGGTTCGGTACGGTACGCTGTTTATGCCGTTTCCATTATGAATGGTACCCTAATTCCGAACCGTACCATACCACTTTTTGGTACCCTTTCGTTGGGGTACCAAGCACATTAGTACCGTACCAACAGGGTGGAGCTACACTCTGCAGAACTTTGATTGGTTGACAGAGAATCATCGATCACAGCTTTCCTGCTACACCACGCCTATCATGAAAGGGTACTATTGGCAGTGGAAACGCAATGTGTACCGAACCGAACCGTACCGTACCACTCAGTGGAAACGAGGCATAAGAGTTACCTTTTGGGATACAATAAGGTCAAACGTTTTAGATATTGGGTTGAGGTTTAAGGTAGGGTTTTTAGGTTGGTTTTGGGTTAAGGGCCACGTTTAAGAGTTGGTTTAGGGGTTCAACTGAGGTCTAGCGTTAGGATTTAGTGGTTGGGTTTAGATTGAGGGCTAGGTTTAGGTGCTTTGCTGGGTATAAGGGTTGCTGTGCTGGGTAAAAGGGTTACCTTCTGGGATAGATTAAAGGTAAAAGTTTTGGATGTTGGGTTGAGGTTTAAAGTAGCATTTTTATGTTGGATTTGGGTTAAGGGCTGAGTTGAGAAAGTTGGATTAGGTTTAGGGGTTCGATTAAGGTTAATGGTTTGGATTTAGTGGTTGGGTAAAAGTTAAGGGTTAGGTTTAGGTACTGTGCTGAGGATAAGGGTTATCTTTTGCGATAGATTGAAACTAAGAGTATTGGATGTTGGGTTAAGATTTAAAGTAGGTGTAGTACTGCCCCCTTGGGAGCTGCTGAGAATGGATTCCCCCAGGTTACCCATAGCAACAGTTTGTTAAACTTATCACTTTAAGTCCTCGGCTCAGTCAATGAACAGTCCAGGGGATTTGTTTTTTTTGTGTTTTATTTTGAATTGGGATGGGAGAAGGGATGAGTGGGATACTCCAACTTAGTAACTATGCACAAATCCTGAGGACATCTAGCTGTAGTGTATGTGACCAGGCCGCTGCTTCACCTTGCCACCGAAATGAAGATATAAAAAGTGAACTATACTTTAGGTCACTCTTCAGGGTCTAACTTGGCACCCCCTTTCTTACTTGCCGTGTGTGCTAGATTCTGTCCACTGACTCTCTCCGGAGTGGTCCCCTTCCCGGGCAAACCCCTGGCAACCTCTCTGGTACTCATGGACACTGTTTTTCCTCAGGTTGCTCTGCCACTTGCTCCACCGTCAGTATCCTCTGGAACTCTTTGCTCAGCACCACACCTCTGGCCTACTAGGCCGACTGCCTGTGACCACTTTCTAACTGACAGGAGGAGAGACAGCCGTCACCCTCCTCTTGGGACCTGGCTTCACGCCCAAAGACACCCTGTCACATGTGCCCTTGGCTGTTATGACCAATCCCAGGATGCACCACTTTTGTCCCCTCCCACTGGGACAGCCATAAAAGCCTGTGTGTCACTGGCTGGGTTTCCTCCACTGTCCAACAGGCTCCCCTATTAGATACAGTGGGGGCACTCCCTCAGACCAGGTGAATCCCACATGGACTCATGCAACAGGCCTAACTATCAATCGGGCTCTGCTGATAAGCAGGCAGAGCAAATACAATGCTTTTACCTAGCACCTACCTAGGGGGGTGCTACATAAGGTTTTTAGGTTGGGTTTGGGTTGGTACTGTGCTGAGGATAAGGGTTATCTTTTGCGATAGATTGAATATAAGACTATTGGATGTTGGGTTGAGGTTTCAAGTAGGGTTTTTAGGGTTTGGGTTAAGGGCTAAATTTGAGAATTTGGATTAGGTTTAGGGGTTTGATTGAGGTTTATAGTTAGGATTTTGTGGGATGGTAAAGGTTAAGGCTTAGGTTTAGGTGCTGTGCTGAGGATAAGGATTGCTTTTTGGGATAGATTAAGGCTAAGAGTTTTGGATGCTGGGTTGAGGTTTAAAGTAAGGTTCTTAGGTTGGGTTTGGGTTAAGAACTAGGTTTGAGAATTTGGGTTAGGTTTAGGGGTTTGATTGAGGTTTATGGTTAGGATTTAGTGGATGAGTGAAGGTTAAGGGTTAGGTTTAGATGCTGTCCTGGGGATAGGGGTTTCCTTTTGGGATAGATCAAGGCTAAGAGTTTTGGATGTTGGTTTGAGGTTTAAAGGTTTACATAGGTTTGGGGGTTGGTTTAGCTTTAAGGGTTAGATTTTGGTTTATAGTTAGAATTTTGGTTTATGGTTAGAATTTTGGTTTATGGTTAGAATTCTGAAGTTTGTTTTAGGTTAACTGTAGCATTTAGGGGCTGTGCTGAGGATAAGGGTTACATTTTAAGATATATTAAGGTTAACAGTTAGTTTTAGATGTTGGGTTAAAATTTTAATTAGTGTTTTTTAGGTTGAGTTTGGGTTAAGGCCTAAGTTTAGGGGTAAAGTTGAGCCTTAAGGTCATGTTTTAAAGATGGTCTAAGGTCAAAACTTAAATTAAGTTAGATTTAGATTAAGTTAGAGTTAGATTAAGATTTGAACCCCTTGTCAAATGTTTATCGCTGTGTTTTGTCTAAGGTGATTAACCCTTTCTATTTACCCTGGTGACCATTTTTACTTAGACAGAAAGTGAAAATGAATCCAGATTTGTACAGTTGCCAACAGAAACAAAGGTGGGGCAAATTTTCCAATGGGGACATGTTTTGAAGACAGCTATCTAAGAGAGTTATTATACTCACTTTGTAGGGATTAACACTTACTCCTTGTTGCAACCTTGGGACAGTATGTGAGGGGAAATGTCCCCCAGTTGGACACAGACAGCAAAACAGTTAACCAATATGGATTAATATTTTCTTCTTTATCTAAAATCCCATATAAAAAAAGTTTTGGCTCTACATACACTCTAAAGTTAAAGTTTAAAGTGATATTATAGGCATTTTTCAAAGAGATTATACTTACCTGCGAAATTGCACAGAGCCATCCCTTACCTCCTCATTGGTGGTAAGCCCCACGGGGCTGTTCACTCACTTTTCCTCTGCATGCCCCTTAGCATTAGGGACAGCTGTGCGGGCTTGCTCATGAACCGGGCTGCATGAAACCATAGACATACATAACTATGGTAAGCCATGGCCCCGCCCCTCCTCACAGGAGTTTGACTGACAGCAGCAGGAGTCTATGGCTCCCATTTCTCTCAGTCTCTCTTTAGGGAAGAGCAGTGCTGCAGCTGGGACAGCACTGGAATAGTGAGAGGAATCAGGTACTGTAAGCCATTAGGGATGGGGACAGGGAATAAAGTGGGGCATTTTTTACCCTAATGCAGGGAATACATAAAGATAAAAAACAGTTTAACTTAACCGCTTGCCGACCGCCGCACGACTTTTTACTGTGGCAGTCAGCCCCGTACAGGCAAACCGACGTAGGGCTACGTCGGTCGCCTACAAGCGTCTAGGGGGCGAGCGCGCGCCGCTGGAGGCGCGTTCCTGCCCCCGCTCGTTCCCTGACATGTCTGCGCGAGTGACCGGCGGACCCGATTTCTGCCAGTCACCCGCGATCTCCCGCTGGAGAGGGAGAAAGGCAGGCGGCTGATGTAAACAAAGCCGCCTGTCATTCTCCCTGGTGTAACTGCAGAGATCATACGATCCTGCTATGTAGGATCGTATGTCTTTGTGGTTCCATCACTAGCCACACCCCTTTACAGTTAGAATCACTTCCCTAGGGACACACTTAACCCCTTGATCACTAATAAAGTTATTCCCTTCCCTTCCAGTGTAATTTTTATTAAAAAAAGAATAGCGCAACCATGCAAAAGAAATGACTATCAAATATGGAGACCATCCATAAATAAAAATGGGGATTTAGTTCCACCATATGGCCATATCGTGCTCAAGCCCACCACTGCATCAAAGTACCCCATTATCGGTGGGTCTTACACTATTCCCTTGCTGGGAAGGTGTGCTAATGCACTGCAGGGGACTCCTCCTATATCTACTTGATAGAGGGCACCAATAGAGTACAGGTGTGTGTGGGGGATGGGATGCTCAACCTCATAAGTCTGGTCAGACCGAATACATAATAAACAAGCAAAAAATTGGGGGAGCAAACCCTGAACATGTATATCTAAAGCCGGTGCAGCTATGGACCAAGCAACATGTACATTAAGAAAAGAATAGCGCAACCATGCAAAAGAAATGACTATCAAATATGGAGACCATCCATAAATAAAAATGGGGATTTAATCCCCATGTCATTTGTCCCAATGCCAGTGTCATTTTTACAGTAACAGTGCATATGTATAGCACTGATTACTTTAGTAATGTCACTGGTACCCCCAAAAGTGTCAAAAATGTTAGTCAGGGGTCCGATCTGTCCGCCGCAATGTCGAGGTCCCGCAAAAAAAATCGCAGATCGACGCCATTACTAGTTAAAAAAAAAACCAATAAAAATGACATAAATCTTTCCCTTAGTTAGTAAACGCAATAACTTTTGCACAAAACAATAAAAATACGCTTATTGCGATTTTTTTTTTTTTTACCAAACATAGATAGCAGAAAACAAATTGGCCTAAATGTTTAAAAATTTCATATAAAAAAATGTGAAAAATGTTTTTTTTTATTTTTTCAAAATTGTTGCTTTTTTTTGTTTATAGCGCAAAAAGTAAAAATCGCAGAGGTGATCAAATACCACCAAAAGAAAGCTCTGTTTGTGGGGAAAAAAGGACGTAAATTTCGTTTGGGTATGGCGTCGCACGACCGCGCAATTGTCAGTTAAAGTCGCACAGCGCCGAATCGCAAAAAGTGGCCCAGACGTAAGACAGCAAAATCCTCTAGTGGTAAAGTGGTTAAAGTAACAATATTGCTAAGATACTCTCTTTTGCGCCTAACCTGAAATGATTAAGGTCTACCAGCAATTATTTTGGAGCTTGGAGTCTGAAGCTCTCCTCCTAATTCACGTATAACAAGCGGACGATAACTTTTACCGAGCAACAAATGGTTTGCATCAAGTGGTGTCACAGCTTGGGGACTTTGTTTACAACACGGCCGTCATGTCGAAGAAAACAATTATTTCTGATGCTGTTTTTGACATCCATTCAAATCCTGCGTCGTACGCCGCTCAGGGTTATCCTAATTGATGCTTGCTTTGATGTCTCACGTCGGGTGAAGGACATTTGCCGGTGTCAGGCTGGTGACACGCTGGCATTGAGGATAATTAGGCGCACGAGGAAGTCTTAATAATCCGAGGGGTCCCTATTTAAAGACAAGGGTACTTAAGTACAGCTTAGAAATCTATTCTGCTCCCTGTCGTGTCGGAATGGGGAATTCAGCGGTCTCGGCGAGGAGTGAATTTGTCTCCTCCGCGGTGTTGGCCAACCACCGTTCAGATGACACTCATCAAACCTTCATAGAATCCAAGGTGATAGGAATGTGATCATCATCTTCCCGCATAGCGCTCTGAGTTTCCTTTCACTGGAAATAGGATACAGCCTCGTAAACCTTGGCATGGTTTGCGAAATGTGTTTTTTTTGGGGTGCAGTAGACGTAATATGATCTATTATTATTATTATTAGGATTTATATAGCGTCAACAGTTTACGCAGTGCTTTACAATATAAAAAAGAGAAAATACAGTTACAATACAATAAAATACAAGAGGATAAAATACAGCTATAGCCGTCTCCGTGAGCAAAATGAAGGCTTCAGGTGGTCCTCATAATCATATAAATGATTGAGTGCCTGTAAAGATATGAGCTTCATGGCGGCGGTTCCCCATCCGGAGAGGACGTTCATGTATCCTTGATCAGAGCACACACAAGTGCTTACCTTATGGGCTCATATGGGAGTCCTTTAGCTGCACTGACTTGACTGATGTCAGCCAGGTATATACCACTCCTTGGCGGCTACACGTCCAAGGCTCTATCTACCTTTCAAGGTATCAAGCTCTGACCAATCCATGACTTCCTCTCCGTTAACTACAAAAATCTGTTGAGACATCTGTCTTGGTTTACAACAATCGTACAGAGTTTATTCATATATAAGCTCCAGATGAAGCTTTGAAAAAGGCGAAACATGTTGAGCAATTGAACATATACATAAATACAACATCAGCTGGCGTAGCTGGACGGTCATTGTTCCCTCTGCAATCCGTCGGCAGGACTCTCCTGGTGCCAAATATCCTCACACTTTTTTAAGGATTTGTATAAGATTTTTCTATCTCTGTATGTAATCAAGTCTCCACGAACTACGTTATAACCTGTATATGGTTGTGAGCTTATTCGCAAGCCACAGTTTTATATATATATGTAATATGTCCTTTTTCTTTTTCTGGTATTATGTGAATTGAAATAAATGACATTTTAATTACTTTGAGTGCCAACTAAATCCTTGCTTCCCAACCTTCCATGTTTTAAATAATTTTCAAGGATCTGGCATCACTTATCGATAGCTCATATGCTCAGACTGCTGCTGTCTGAAGGCATATTCTCCTCAATACAAAGATATGAGCTTGTTTAACCACTTAAGCCCCGGAAGATTTTACCCCCTTCCTGAGCAGGGGGTATTTTGCGATACGGCACTGCGTGACTTTAACGGACAATTGCGCGGTAGTGCGACGCTGTACCTAAACAAATTTGACATCCTTTTTTTTCCCACAAACAGAGCTTTCTTTTGGTGGTATTTGATCACCTGTGCAATTCTTTAATCATGCGCTATAAACAAAAAAAGAGCGACAATTTAGCAAAAATAACAATATTTTTCACTTTTTTTTATATGAAATTCCCCCCAAAAAAATGTAAAAATCTAAATTTTGGCCAATTTGCTTTCTGCTACATATGCTTGGTAAAAAAAAATCACAATAAGCGTATTTTGATTGGTTTGCGCAAAAGTTATTGCGTTTACTAACTAAGGGAAAGATTTTTGTAATTTTTGTTGGTTTTTTTTTTAACGAGTAATGGCGGCGATCTGCGATTTTTTTTTGCGGGACTGCGACATTGCGGAGGGCAGATCGGACCCTTGACTGACATTTTTGACACTTTTGGGGGTACCAGTGACATTACTGCAGTAATCAGTGCTATACATATGCACTCTTACTGTAAAAATGACACTGGCAGGGAAGGGGTTAACTTTATTGGGGAAGGAGGGGTTAAGTATGTCCCTAGGGGCGTGTTTCTAACTGTGATTGGACATGGCTACTGGTGTAAGAACAGAGTTCAACGGTCCTACATAGTAGAAACGTGTGATCTCCATTTTTAAACAGGGGAGAATGACAGGCGGCTTTGTTTACAAACGATCGCTAGTGACCGGCGGACATCGGGTCCACCGGTCACACGCACTGACTTGTTAGGGAACGAGCCAGGGCGGGCGCGTGCCTCGGCGGGCGCGCATTCACTCGCTATTGGCTCAAAAGCTAGTGACAGGCTAGTGACGTACCGGTACGTCACTTTGCCTGGCCGGGGCTGACCACCGCAGTATATGTACTTGCGGCGGTCGGCAACCGGTTAATCACCTTCCTCCAGAGGGGGAAAAGTTCCCAGTCCATTCCCGTACTTAGGCTTGGACTAAGATACTTAAACAAGCTCATATCTTTACAGCCACTCAATCATTTATACTGTATGGTAGTGAGAAGGGTACATCCATCCCTCTGTCACTAATGAACCTGGAAGCGACAAGGATTTTGTGACTCTTGGTTTTCAGAACTGCCATTACCCGACCTTCAGGTCTGCTATGGATTTTAAGAGGAAAGCCATGCCAAAATGTAAAGAAAAACAGCATGGACCCCCCCCCCCCCCCCAGATCCATACCAGACCCTTATCTAACCATGCAGCCTGGCAGGTCAAGAAAGGGGGAGAGGTACACCAGGCCACATGCACTTAACATGGTGGGGTGGGTGCTTTGGGGCAGGAGGGTTCTGCGCCCCCCAACCCAAAGGCCCTTGTCCCCATTTTGATGGGGACAAGGGCCTTTTCCTGACAACCCTGGGCTGTGGTTGTGGGGGTCTGTGGGTGGGGGGGTTTATCAGAATCTGGAAGATCCCGGACCCCCCCCCCCATGTGAATGGGTATCAAGTACATTGTTCCCCTACCTATTCACCAAAAAATGTCAAAAAGTAAGAACCACAGAAAAACAGTTTTTGACAAGTCTTTTTTTAAAAAATAAAAAATAAAAAAATAGTGTCCCTCGTTGTAAATCCATCCTCAATCACGACACCTGTCGGACCCGACAAATAGAAAAAAATAAAAATCGCTCTTGCCTCCTGGGAGGCCTCCCGTCGTCTGCCTCCGCTCTGCTTTGACAGTTCTTTTATAGGCAAGGGGTGGGGCCACCTGGCTATGTCACCTGGTGGCACCGTTCCCCTTCTGAGGTCACGTGACGTTCTGTGATGTCAGAAAGGAAGGGTGACGTAGCCCTTATAAAAACTGTCAAAGCAGATGACTCATGGTTGGCTCATGGTTGTTTAGGACGCGGGCGACCGGCTTCCTGGCCTGCTGCTTCAAAAGCAGCACTTTCTTCACACAGAATTTAAATCAGTCGATCTGAATTCTAATCGTTCTGAAAAATTTGAGTTCATTAGAAAATGAATAAATGAAACAAATTTTAATGAAAACGAAACTAAACTTGATGAAAACAAAATTAATTCCGAAACCAAACTAAACGAATTCCATAACGAAACGAAATTGGTGACATAACGAATCTATCCGAAACTAAACAAACTTTTCCATTCTGCACAGGACAGGAAACGCAAAAAAGAGACGGGCTCCTCATAGCGTAAAGAATATAAGTGAGCTTTACTATAGTGGGAAGAATGCTCCTTACTCTTGTCATCATTGTGATGAATTACCCCCTTACAGAGAGCTAAAAGTAACAATGGTGTCATTGGGAACTTATCTGAGAGGCAGAAATTGCCCATTGCTCAAGGAATTCCCAGCAACCTCAAGAGGAACCCTGGTTGAGAAACCCTGCACTAGGCATTTGCGCCTCCTTTCTTGCCTGTTTTCACTTATTTTGGAGTTTCCCGATCTAAGGAGACTGGCAAGCCTACAATTCCCAACAGAGTGAGCGCTTGGGTTGTATAGTCATTTGTATCACTTTTGTGTTTCTTTCTTTCGCAAATGTAACTGTTGGGTTTGCAACAGCAGCTGCTCAATTATTCACATTGCATTTATTTTAGTTTATTATGTTTATTGGCGCGAGTGGGTTTATAGTTATCACAAGAGGATAAAGAGCTTACAATCTAGTAGGGTGAGACAGGCATTACAAAAGGTTGTACCTGGAGGGCATGAGCTGAAGTGGTAAAAGATTAGTTGGTTCCCTAAAGAGATGAGTTTCAGGGATCCCCTGAAGGCAGCTAGAGTAGGAGATAGCCGGACAGATTGAGGTAGAGAGTTCCAGAGCATGGGAGAGGCTCTGGAGAAATCCTGGGAAGAGGAGAAAAGTAGACATGTGCAGAACGGAAAAATTGGTTTCGTTTCGGATAGATTTGTTATGTTACTAATTTTGTTTTGTTATGGATTTCGTTTAGTTTGGTTTCGGAATTGGTTTAGTTTTGTTTTAGTCAAGTTTTGTTTCGTTTTTTTTAAAATGGGTTTCATTTATTCATTTTCTAATGAACTCCAACTTTTCAGAACGATTAGGATTCAGATCGGTCGAAAAACGACAGATTTTAATTTTGTGTGAAGAAATGGCTGGTTTTGAAGCAGGGGCCAGGAAGCTGGCCACCAGCGTCCTTTATAACCATCAGTCAACCATAAGTCATCTGCTTTGACAGTTTTTATAACGGCTACGTCACCCGGTGGCACCACTCTTTCTGACGTCACATGACTTCACATGATGTCAGAAGGGGGCGGTGTCACCAGATGACCCCGCCCCTCGAGTATAAAAGAACTGTCAAAGCGGAGAGGAGTCAGACGACGGGAGGCCTCCCAGGAGGCAAGAGCGTTTTTTATTTTTTCTATTTGTCAGGTCGTGATTGAGGATGGATTTATAATGAGGGACACTATTTTTTTATTTTTTAATAAAGGACTTGTCAAAAACTGTTTTCTGTGGTTCTTACTTTTTTACATTTTTTGGTGAATAGGTAGGGGTACGATGTACATGATACCTATTCGCATGGGGGGGGGGTCCGGGATCTTCCAGATTCTGATAAGTCCCCCACCAGCAGACCCCCACAACCACCGCCCAGGGTTGTTGGGAAGAGGCCCTTGTCCCCAAGGGACGCAGAACCCCCCTGCCCCAAAGCACCCACCCCACCATGTTAAGTGCATGTGGCCTGGTGTGGCTCAGGGGGGTGGGGGGGGCACTCGCTCGTTTGCTCGCCCCCCCCCCCCTTTCTTGACCTGCCAGGCTGCATGGTCAGATAAGGGTCTGGTATGGATCTGGGGGGGGGGGCCCATACCATTTTTTTTTACATTTTGGCATGGGGTTCCTCTTAAAATCCATAGCAGACCTGAAGGTCGGGTAATGACAGTTCTGAAAACCAAGAGTCACAAAATCCTTGTCGCTTCCAGGTTCATTAGTGACAGAGGGATGGATGTACCCTTCTCACTACCATATAAATGATTGAGTGGCTGTAAAGATATGAGCTTGTTTAAGTATCTTAGTCTGCTAGCCTAAAGTAATTGTAAAGGTAATTTGTTTTGACAGGTACCCTTCCCCACTTCCGGGAGACAGCGCTGCAGCGCCATCCCTTGAAAGTTCGGCCCCCTTCTTCCTTCCTCCTGGGCCAATTAGAAAGAGCTGCATGCTTCGCACATGCATAGTAGGGAACCGGCTGTGAAAGGCTTCACTGCCGGTCTCCCTTAACTTTAAAGGTGGCGGCAGCATTCGCTATTGTCACACAACTGGGTGGGCTCGGGGCGCAGAGCCTATTTTGAAGCCTATTAGAGACTCTGGCTCTAATGACGTGCTTCAGAAAAAACCCCATTGGAATCCATGCGTCCGGTGCCCTGCATGTAGATTAGGGGGCTGGACGCATGGATAGGGGAGGCGGCGCCCCTGCGCCCCCAATGAACGGGTCACTACTGAGCTGTAGTTATCTTATCTTTAAACTCTAATAAAGAAACACTTTGTAATAAAACTCTTCCTTGTTAGGCTGCCCCTTTTTTAGATTTTTTCCCCCCATGCAACACAGTCGGTTTTAGCGATTTGTGACTGATGGACATGCAATAACAGATCTCTCCTGCAGATGGCGCTAGAAGTGATCGAGTAAAAGTGCAGATCATACTCCTTTAACAGAAAGGTCAGAGGGAATTCCATTTTAACTGGAAATCTACTTTAAGTTAGCGTTTACCTTGATAAACGTGAGATCAGAAAATGGCTATTTGTATTAAACAAAGTGCTCGCAGCTGGCGCATATCAGTGACAATAATTTTATCTTCAGAACACGTGTTAAGTTAAACAGAACAAAAATGGTGAAGATAAAAAGAAAAAAAAAGAGAGAAGGATGGCACAATTAATGTACGGTCCTTGTAATGTACAGAGTGTCTCATAATTTATGGTGTAACAAGAGCGGCCAGATATACATTTACTGTAAACGTGGATCTTTCTTGCAGGAATAGCGATAGATCAAAGCAGAAGCAAAGGCTAAGCTTGTTAGGTTCTGACCACACTAAATAATTAAACTCCTGAGCTGAGACAAATGGATCGCGGCACAACGCACAGGCATCTTACTTACATTTACCAGCAAATTTTGGCAAGGAGTGAGCTGAAATCGCATTGCGCCATTCATGCCGTAAGTTAATCTGAGGAATCAGCTGTCATGTTTAAACACAATATGTTACAATCTAGACACTTGTCTATAGATAAAATATTATTATAACATTTATTCATAATATATTTTTAAATATTATTAAAATATTAATTATATTATATTATATTATATTATATTATATTATATTATATTATACTGTAAATATGTACACTACTCCAAAAAAATTAAAGGAACACTTTGAAAATACATCAGATCTCAATAGGGAAAAATCTCATGTTGGATATCTATACTGGTATGGACTGGGTAATGATTTAGGATCTATACTGGTATGGACTGGGTAATGTGTTAGGATCTATACTGGTATGGATTGGGTAATGTGTTAGGATCTATTCTGGTATGGACTGGGTAATGTGTTAGGATCTATTCTGGTATGGACTGGGTAATGTGTTAGGATCCATACTGGTATGGACTGGGTAATGTGTTAGGATCCATACTGGTATGGACTGGGTAATGTGTTAGGATCTATACTGGTATGGACTGGGTAATGTGTTAGGATCTATACTGATATGGACTGGGTAATGTGTTAGGATCTATACTGGTATGGACAGGGTAATGTGTTAGGATCTATACTGGTATGGACTTGGTAATGTGTTAGGATCTATACTGGTATGGACTGGGTAATGTGTTAGGATCTATACTGGTCTGGACTGGGTGATGTGTTAGGATCTATACTGTTATGGACAGGGTAATGTGTTAGGATCTATACTGGTATGGACTGGGTAATGTGTTAGGATCTATACTGGTATGGACTGGGTAATGTGTTAGGATCTATACTGATATGGACTGGGTAATGTGTTAGGATCTATACTGGTATGGACTGGGTAATGATTTAGGATCTATACTGGTCTGGACTGGGTGATGTGTTAGGATCTATACTGTTATGGACAGGGTAATGTGTTAGGATCTATACTGGTATGGACTGGGTAATGTGTTAGGATCTATACTGATATGGACTGGGTAATGTGTTAGGATCTATACTGGTATGGTCTGGGTAATGATTTAGGATATATACTGGTATGGACTGGGTAATGTGTTAGGATCTATTCTGGTATGGACTGGGTAATGTGTTAGGATCTATTCTGGTATGGACTGGGTAATGTGTTAGGATCTATACTGGTATGGACTGGGCAATGTGTTATGATCTATATTGGTATGGACTGGGTAATGTGTTAGAATCTATACTGGTATGGACTGGGTAATGTGTGAGGATCTATACTGGTCTGGACTGGGTAATGTGTTAGGAAGGAAAGGATGCCACATTGTTTGATGGAAATGAAAATGATCACCCTACAGAGGGCTGAATTTAAAGACACCCTGAAAACCAAAGTGAGAAGATGATTCAGCAAGCTAGTCCATTTTGCTGAAATTTCATTGTAGCTACTCAGAATGGTGCTCAGTAGTTTGTATGGCCCCCACGTGCTTGTATGCACGCCTGACAATGTCAGGGTATGGTCCTAATGAGATTACGGATGGTGTCCTGGGGTATTTCCTCCCAGATCTGGACCAGGGCATCACTGAGCTCCTGAACAGACTGAGGTGCAACCTGGCGGCGCTGGTTGGACCGAAACATAATGGCCCAGAGGTGTGCTATTGGATTTAGGTCAGGCGAGCATAGGGGCCATTTAATGGTATCAATTCCGTCATTCTCCAGGAACTGTCTGCATACTCTAGTCACATGAGGCCCAGCATTGTCGTGCAACAGGAGGAACCCAGGACCCACCGCACCATCGTAGGGTCTGACAATGTGTCCAAGGATTTCCTCCCGATACCTAATGGCAGTTAGAGTGCCATTGTCTAGCCTGTAGAGGTCTGTGTGTACTTCCATGGATATGCCTCCCCAGACCATCACTGACCTACCACCAAACCGGTCATGCTGAACGATGTTACAGGCAGCATAACGTTCTCCACTGCTTCTGCAGACCCTTTTACCTCTGTCCCATGTGCTCAGGGTGAACCTGCTCTCATCTGTGAAAAGTACAGGGTGCCAGTGGTGGACCTGCCAATTCTGGTGTTCAATGCCAATCGAGATCCATGGTTCTGGGCAGTGAGCACAGGGCCCACTATAGGACGTCGGGCCCTCAGGCCACCCTCATGAAGTCTGTTTCTGATTGTTTGGTCAGAGACATTCACACCAGTGGCCTGCTGGAGATCATTTTGTAGGGCTCTGGCAGTGCTCATCCTGTTCCTCCTTGCACAAAGGAGCAGATACCGGTCCTGCTGATGGGTTAAGAACCTTCTACAGCCCTGTCCAGCTCTCCTAGAGTAACTGCCTGTCTCCTGGAATCTCCTCCATGCTCCTGGGACTGTGCTGGGAGACACAGCAAACCTTCTGGCAATGGTACGTATTGATGTGCCATCCTGGAGGAGTTGAACTGCCTGTGCAACCTCTATAGGGTCCAGGTATCACCTCATGCTACCATTAGTGACACTGACCCTAGCCAAATGCAAAACTAGTGAAAAACAGTCAGAAAAGAGGAGTAAGGAAAAAAATGTCAGTGGCCTCCACCTGTAAAACCGTTCCTGTTTTGGAGGTTGTCTCATTGTTGCCCATCTAGTGCACTTGTTGTTAATTTCAAATTTCAAAATTTCAAAGCAGCTGAAACGGATTAACAACCCCCTCTGCTACTTAACCGACCATATCAATATCCCTGGAGTTTATTTGACTTGATGATCTACTCTGATTAAAAAGTGTTCCTCTAATTTTTTAGAGTAGTGTATATACTGTATATGTAACCCCAAATTCGCTCATCCATGTCTTTATAGAACTTGCTTTGTGCACTGGTGCGCAGTCATGTTGGAACAGGAAGGGACCATCCCCAAACTCTTCCCACAAAATGAGTGAATGTTTAAGAGAAACTTTTAACTGGACATTCAAGGACCCAGCCTTTTTCTGACATTAACACTGACATTTTTGATAGTATTTTTACTAGAAAATTACTCAAAAGTCACAAACATTATATATATATATATATATATATATATATATATATATATATATATATATAGTTTTTAGCAGAGACCCTAGAGAATAAAATGGTGGACCTTGCTTTGTGCACTGGTGCGTAGTCATGTTGGAACAGGAAGGGGCCATCCCCAAACTCTTCCCACAAAGTTGGGAGCATGAAATTGTCCAAAATGTCTTGGTATGCTGATGCCTTTAGGAGTTCCCTTCACTGGAACTAAGGGGCCAATCCCAACCCCTGAAAAACAACCCCACACCATAATCCCCCCTCCACCAAATTATTTGGACCAGTGCATAAAGCAAGGTCCATAAAAAACATGGATGGGCAAGTTTGGGGTGGAGGAACTTGACTGGCTTGCACAGAGTTCTGACCTCAACCCCATAGAACACATTTGGGATGAATTAGAGCGCAGACTGTGAGCCAGGCCTCCTTGTCCAACACCAGTACCTGACCTCACAAATGCGCTTCTGGAAGAATGGTCAAACATTCCCATAGACACACTCCTAAACCTTGTGAACAGCCTTCCCAGAAGAGTTGAAGCTGTTATAGCTGCAAAGGGTGGGCCAAGTCAATATTGAACCCTACGGACTAAGACTGGGATACCATTAAAGTTCATGTGTGTGTAAAGGCAGGCGTCCCAATACTTTTAGTGTAAATATATATGATTGCACACAGAACGGTGGCCTGTAGCAGTAAATCTGCTATGGAGCAATTGTTAAATGGTTAAATATATGATTTTTTTTTTTTTTGTGTCAGGAAAGAGATACAAGCCATATATGGAGTACATTCTATTCAGTGCTTACATAGAAGGTGTGGATCCTAAATAAGTGAAACTTTAACAAAGTGCGTTGGCCCTAGATGCCTACATTATCATACTGACTAGATGTACTCCGTGTGTTTTTAGATATGGTTTTTGGTCCTATATGTGACTTTTACATTTCTGTCATAAAAGACTGGCATTTTAACACCTTGGCGTGGGCGTACGCATATATGCGGCCTCTCGGTGGGCGGGCCTTAACGCCAAGTGACCACATATATGCAGTCCAGTGTTTACAACTCACTATGCTGAAAGCACGCTCCTAGCATGGTAGCCATGGGGATCAGTAATCTCGGTCACATGACCCGAATACCCACCTCCATCTCCCAGCTTTTAGAACTCTTAACCAATCAGGAGCAGTGGCGGCCCATCCATTGGGGATGCAGGGGCACCTCCCCCCCCCCCATCCATGCGTCTGGCTCCCTAATCTACATGTAGGGCGCCGGACGCATGGATTCCAATGGGTTTTCTTTTTTTTTGAAGCACGTGATTGGAGCCAGAGGCTCTAGTAGGCTTCAAAAAGGATGGTCTTGGGGCACAGAGCACTGCGCCCTGAGCCCACCCAGTTGTGTGAGAATAGCGAAAGAATATTCACTATCGTCACAAGGATTCTCCTCCTGGCCAATCAGTCCTGAGACCCGTTTCCCGATTGTCCGAAAGCAGAAGCCATCCTATTGGCGAAGGAGGAGGAGAAGGGAGGAGACACAGGGGAAGCCGCCACTGCCTGCCCTCCACATGTCAGTCCAGGGTAAGTGAGCCAGCGACCGGAGGGGGGGGGGGGGGAGGTGCAGGCTGGACCTGGTGTGGTCTGGGGGGGGGTATGGTGTGCGAGCTGGAGCTGGTGTAGTCCGTCTGACGGCCCCCCCCCCATCCCATGGAGCACCAGCCGACACAGGGGGCAGTAGGCGGGAAGGGGATAACATTGTGTGATTTAAAGTCCTATTTCTTATCCCTGCCCCAGATGGGAAGTAGTAGGGTGTAGGTCTTTTTGTATGGTCAGAC
This sequence comes from Pelophylax lessonae, assembly GCF_965119305.1. NCBI lineage: Eukaryota > Metazoa > Chordata > Amphibia > Anura > Ranidae > Pelophylax > Pelophylax lessonae. The sequence goes on from NC_138774.1 coordinate 15,349,038, forward strand.
ACTTCAAGGTGCTTCACAGATTGTGCTCCATCAGCTTCTTTCCGGCCAGCTTGGCCTGGGTTTGACAGTTATGTCAGCGGCGATTGGGGTTTGATTCTAGACAAAACCTTTTTTTTTTTTTTAATGAAGCGGTAAATACTTAAAAGAGAACAAGTGGACAGAATCCAAAAAAACATTTTAGCTGGATTTCTGCTTTAACCCTGCAGATTTAGCGTTTGGTTGTCGCTCTGTTTCAGGTCACCACCCCCTCCCCAACTCTCTTGCTGCACATTGTCCCATTTCATCTTACACTCCTCTTAAGTACATAAAGACTTTATAATGATCCCCACGCACGTTCCCCGGGAGCGTGACAGATGCGATTAGAGGCGGCTGCGACGCTGGTCACTCTACACTGCGCCATGGAAATGGCATCCGTGTTACGGCGGCGAGGTTTGAGTGACACGCAGTGAAAATACCGCCGTAGCACATTCCGCAGAGACTCCGCGGCTGAACAATCACTTATGCATACAGTCAATCATTCCCTGGCATTGATATGCAATGTCTGCTGGAGAACCAGTCTATTTATCGCCAGTAATAATAAAGAAAATGGTTTCTCTGGGTTGGAAATTTGAATTGCTAAACTCGACTCATTGGATGAAGGAGGGAAAGAACTGACTTCAGCTTAGACACGAGGAAATGCAATACAAACTCAGAGAATTTCTCCTCTGCATAATACGGCGTGGATAAATGGAAAGAATAATTTACTCTGCAGACGCTGTAATGGATAACCGCCAGTTTTCACTCCTTTAAAAAAAAAAAAAAAGACACGTACAACATTTAAAGTAGATGTAAACCTAATCGTCAAAATTTCATATATACTTTTACTTGATAATGTCATTCCAAAGGTCATTTTCAATATATTGAGTATAGAATATATTTATTTTAATGTAATCATTTAATTAAAAATGCAGTTTAATTCATTTAAAAACTTAATTAAATTAATTGATAATATATTTAATATTTTCTTGCAACTTTCACAAAAATAATCCTTGGTGATTCTGCCATAAGGGTTCTTGTTTAGGCATTTCCTGTTGTAAGGTGACAATGCTCTTTCCCCATCCTCACCTGTATTGTCACCATTCCACATGGAAACTAGAAACCTAATTCAGGCCAACAAAGAATATCATAGACGTTGCAAGGACCTGGATCACCTGCTTGTGGCACTGTGGTTCCCTGAGTAGGAGGTGGTAGTCCTGGTGTCCACCAGCAAGTGTCTCCAAGCAGCCAGCAGATCCCAGTAATCAGTCTCCATCTGATGCTGGCCGCTGGGAGAATATTTAATTCCTCCTCTACTATTTCCTGGGAATTCAGTTTATGCTCTTGCCTTGTACCAATATGCTGTACTGCCTTCCACCTGTTCCCTTTAGTTCTTATCATAGTCCTTCCTGTTCCTTGCATCTCTGGTATTACTCTGTTTCTCTGTGTTCCTTTTTTTGAGTATATATTGTATTGTAGATCGGCTGCTTGTTAGGTATTTTGTCACCTGGTTTATTGTTTACCTATATTGCTGTATTTTCTGTTTGCTGGTGTTTGCAAATATTTTGTTTCACGATGAATAAACTGACATTTGTTGTTAAGACGTAAAAATCTGTATTTTTTGCAAGAAAATTACTTAAAACCCCCAAACTTTATATATACTGTATATATATATAGTATCTCACGAAAGTGAGTATTCCCCTCACATTTTTGTAAATATTTTATTCTATCTTTTCATGTGACAACACTGAAGAAATGACACTTTGCTACAATGTAAAGTAGTGAGTGTACAGCTTGTATAACAGTGTAAATTTGCTGTCCACTCAAAACATCCATTAATGTCCATATCGCTGGCAACAAAAGTGAGTACACCCCTAAGTTAAAATGTCCAAATTGGGCCCAATTAGCCATTTTCCCTCCCCGGTGTCATGTAACTTGTTAGTGTTACAAGGTCTCTGATGTGAATGGGGATCAGGTGTGTTAAATTTGGTGTTATCACTCTCACTCTCATCCCTAAGTGCAATTGGGCCCAAAGTGTCAATATTTTGTGTGGCCACCATTATTTTCCAGCACTGCCTTAACCCTCTTGGGCATGGAGTTCACCAGAGCTTCACAGGTTGCCACTTGAGTCCTCTTCTACTCCTCCATGACGACATCATGGAGCTGGTGGATGTTAGAGACCTTGCGCTCCTCCACCTTCCATTTGAAGATGCCCCACAGATGCTCAATAGGGTTTAGGTCTGGATACATGCTTGGCCAGTCCATCACCTTTACTCTCAGCTTCTTTAGCAAGGCAGTGTTTGTCTGGGAGGTGTGTTTGAGGTCATTATCATGTTGGAATACTGTCCTGCGGCCCAGTCTCTGAAGGAAGAGGATCAGGCTCTGCTTCACTATGCACAGTAAATGTTGACATTCATGGTCCCCTAAATGAACCGTAGCTCCCCAGTGCCGGCAGCACTCATGCAGCCCCAGAGCATGACACTCCCACCACCATGCTTGACTGTAGGCAAGACACACTTGTCTTTGTACTCCTCACCTGGTTGCCCCCACACAGGCTTGACACCATCTGAACCAAATAAGTTTATCTTGTTCTCATCAGACCACAGGACATGGCTCCAGTAATCCATGTCCTTAGTCTGCTTGTCTTCAGCAAACTATTTGCGGGCTTTCTTGTGTATCATCTTTAGAAGAAGCTTCCTTCTGGGATGACAGCAATGCAGACCAATTTGATGCAGTGTGTGGTGTATGGTCTGAGTACTGACAGGCTGCCCCCCCGCCCCTTCAACCTCTGCAGCAATGCTGGCAGCACTCATATGTCTATCTCCCAAGGACAACCTCTGGATATGACGCTGAGCACGTGCACTCAACTTCTTTGGTCGACTATGGCGAGGCCTGTTCTAAGTAGAACCTGTCCTGTTAAACCACTGTATGGTCTTTGCCACCGTGCTGCAGCTCAGTTTCAGGGTCTTGCCATATCTTGGCTTATTATAGCCTAGGCAATCTTTATGTAGAGCAACAATCCTTAATTTTAGATCCTCAGAGAGTTCTTTGCCATGAGGTGCCATGTTGAACTTCCAATGACCAGTTTGATAGAGTGAGACCAATAACACCAAATTTAACAAACCTGCTCCCCATTCACACCTGAGACCTTGCAACACTAACGAAACACATGACATCGGGGAGGGAAAATGGTTAATTGGGCCCAATTTGGACATTGTCACTTAGAGGTGTACTCACTTTTGTTGCCAGCGGTTTAGACATTAATGGACAGCAAATTTACACTGTTATACAAGCTGTACACTCACTACTTTACATTGCAGCAAAGTGTCATTTCTTCAGTATTGTCACATGAAAAGATGTAATAAAATATTTACAAAAATGTGAGGGGTGTATGTATGTATGTACATATATATATATATATATATATATATATATATATATATATATATAATATTTTTTTTTTTTTTTTTTATTATTATTTTTTTGCAATACACATAATGTAAGTACCTACACAGTACCCCCTCTCCTAACAGACTGGAAAGAGCATGCTTACAAGAAGAGAAAGCATGTTGATTACATTGTATCAATGTTTTTCTTCCTTGCCCAATCAGTTATATCCACATCTTACTGTAGTGCTGTCACTCCTGTGGACCTCCCAGACCTGGCTGTGCTTTCTGGCAGGTATGGATGAAACTTACAGCTGGCTGAACTAAAATACAAATCCTATAATAAGTTAAAAAGTTCCCTGTTTACATGCTGGGGCTAACATTATACTGCATTGGTTGGTGACAGTGAACACTGGCATACACAAATATGAGTTTTAGGTCTAAAATCACTGTTCACAGTGTCATGACATTTGCTTAAAAAGGATCTCCAGTCTCCCCCCCCCCAAAAAAAAATATTAAAAAATAAATACAAATACTGTAGCTGCTGAGTTTTGCAGTAAGGACATTTACCTATCCAGGGATCCAGCGATGTCCTCACCCGAGTCGATTCTTCAAACGGCTTCAGGTGCAGGCGCCGGCAACTTACGTAAGAGAAACCAGAGGTGAAGCCTTCCGGCTCCACAGCTGGTTTCCTACCGCTCTGCACTTTGTGAATGGTTACGCAGTGTTCTGGAACCTGTGATGTGTCCCAGAAGGCTGCGGGGGAGAAGGAAGGGGGGTGCCGATTTGACCAGAAGTGGGAGCGGGTACCTGTGAAAACCAGAGGGAGGGGAGGATGTATACAAGCGGAACTTCCCCTTTTGTTTGAAGTTCTGCTTTAAGTGCAGTAGGTTTCCAAAGAGATCGATGGTGAGCCATTCATAAATGTATTTGTCTCCATTTGAAAACAGAAAATATCTACAAATATCTAAATATAACAATCTGGTCCAGCAAAGGACATCACATGGCTGCCTGTTCTAAAAATAAACCCCTAGGGGTTAGTTTACGTGTTTTTATATAGGGGGCATGTGTGGTTTACATATGTGGTGTGAATTTGCAGAAGCACATCGTTGATAGAGCACAGTGGCGGCCGGTGCTCAAATTTTTTTTTGGGGGGGGGGGGGGGCGCAAATAGAGAAATGTAATAGGCATTGCTTTGCGGCAAAACACGCTGTATAAAATTGCGTGACTTTGAGGTCGCAAAAGTGTGAAAGGGGCCTTCAGTAATTAAAGTATAGTGTGCCCCCTTTCAATGCAGAGTGACCAGCGTGCCCCCTTTCAATGCACAGAGACCAGCGTGCCCCCTTTAAATGCACAGAGACCAGCGGGCCCCCTTTCAATGCAGAGATGCCAGCGTGCCCCCTTCAATGCAGAGATGCCAGCGTGCCCCCTTCAATGCAGTGACCAGCGTACATGCCCCTTCAATGCAGTGACCAGCGTACATGCCCCCTTCAATGCAGTGACCAGCGTACATGCCCCTTTAATGCAGTGACCAGCGTACATGCCCCCTTCAATGCAGTGACCAGTGTGCATGCCCCCTTCAATGCAGTGACCAGCGTGCGTGCCCCCTTCAATGCAGTGACCAGCGTAAATGCCCCCTTCAATGCAGTGACCAGTGTACATGCCCTCTTCAATGCAGTGACCAGCGTACATGCCCCCTTGAATGCAGTGACCAGCGTACATGCCCCCTTCAATGCAGTGACCAGCGTACATGCCCCATTCAATGCAGTGAAAAGGTTACATGCCCCCTTCAATTGCATGACTTTGAGGTCGCAAAAGTGTGAAAGGGGCCTTCAGTAATTAAAGTATAGTGTGCCCCCTTTCAATGCAGAGAGACCAGCGTGCCCCCTTTCAATGCAGAGTGACCAGCGTGCCCCCTTTCAATGCACAGAGACCAGCGTGCCCCCTTTAAATGCACAGAGACCAGCGGGCCCCCTTTCAATGCAGAGATGCCAGCGTGCCCCCTTCAATGCAGATATGCCAGCGTGCCCCCTTCAATGCAGTGACCAGCGTACATGCCCCTTAAATGCAGTGACCAGCGTACATGCCCCCTTCAATGCAGTGACCAGCGTACATGCCCCTTTAATGCAGTGACCAGCGTACATGCCCCCTTCAATGCAGTGACCAGCGTGCATGCCCCCTTCAATGCAGTGACCAGCGTACATGCCCCCTTCAATGCAGTGACCAGCGTACATGCCCTCTTCAATGCAGTGACCAGCGTACATGCCCCCTTCAATGCAGTGACCAGCGTACATGCCCCCTTCAATGCAGTGACCAGCGTACATGCCCCATTCAATGCAGTGAAAAGGTTACATGCCCCCTTCAATTGCATGACTTTGAGGTCGCAAAAGTGTGAAAGGGGCCTTCAGTAATTAAAGTATAGTGTGCCCCCTTTCAATGCAGAGAGACCAGCGTGCCCCCTTTCAATGCAGAGTGACCAGCGTGCCCCCTTTTCAATGCACAGAGACCAGCGTGCCCCCTTTAAATGCACAGAGACCAGTGGGCCCCCTTTCAATGCAGAGATGCCAGCGTGCCCCCTTCAATGCAGTGACCAGCGTACATGCCCCCTTCAATGCAGTGACCAGCGTACATGCTCCCTTCAATGCAGTGACCAGCGTGCGTGCCCCCTTCAATGCAGTGACCAGCGTGCGTGCCCCCTTCAATGCAGTGACCAGCGTGCGTGCCCCCTTCAATGCAGTGACCAGCGTACATGCCCCCTTCAATGCAGTGACCAGCGTACATGCCCTCTTCAATGCAGTGACCAGCGTACATGCCCTCTTCAATGCAGTGACCAGCGTACATGCCCCCTTCAATGCAGTGACCAGCGTGCGTGCCCCCTTCAATGCAGTGACCAGCATACATGCCCCCTTCAATGCAGTGACCAGCGTACATGCCCCCTTCAATGCAGAGACCAGTGTGCACAGGAGGACACATGGACACCTTACAGTCACCGCCACTGCTCCGGGTGAGAGAGACGGAGGCATTGCGGCAGCGGCTGCTTCATCACTTACCTGCTCTTGGGCTGGCTCTGGCTGACTCACTCGACCGGACCGACTGCTGTGCTGTGTGCTGCTGAAGACGGGACTGGAGAGACGTCTCGACCGACCACGCGCGCCGCTGCTCCCCCTCACTCTGACGGCGGGCGGGAAGGTGACGGACGGTGAGTGACTGACACACGCACCGCCCCCACGGCAACGTCAGCCGGGATGTCCTGAATGAATAATCCAGGCTGGAGTCTGGACCAATCACAGCCAGGACAGAACTAGTGGGGAGTGTTGGGGCACATTGCTCTGCGCCCCGGTGACACCCAGAATGGCCGCCAGTCGGCGCCTTCGCCTGGCACCATGTGGCATGCCAACCCCCCCCCCCCCCCATAGCCAGCAATAGGTCCGGCGCCCCATGATGGGCTTTAAATGGAAATTTTATTTTCTTTGCAGATGCTGATTGGGGGGGGGGCGGCGTCCCTTTGCCCCCTATCGACCGGCCGCCACTGGTAGAGCAGCCTATTCATTTCAATGGACTGATCTACCTCCAAGGCAGTGGAATCGCTGGCAGTTGAGAGATGGGGTGATCTACCAACGGGACCGTTTGGACAACCATGATGACAGATGCAAGTTCCTACCAGAAAGACCTTACTAACAGCTTTCCATGATGAGCATGGCCACCTAGGCCCAGAGAGGGTTTTCAAGCTAGTCAGAGATCGCTTCTATTGGCCTTGTATGAGAGCCAGGGAGGACTGGGCCAGGGGACAAGGGGGCAATTGCCCACCGAGCCACTCGGATGTCCCCCTAAAAAGGCTGCACCGCTTCTGCCACAGACATGCCCCAAAGGATTCCAAGTGAAGAAAAGTAAAAAGTCTCCACCCCTGACCTACTGAGTGCGGGATAAAGACCGAGTGCAGGCCTCCCCCACCAGCATGGATGGTGTAAACTGTCTCTGAGCAGAAGCCAGTTCCATGCCCCACTGGAGACTCTCCTACCCAGGCCAGCCCCGACTGAGCTGTCCCAGCTCCCCCCAAACGCCCTCTGCTGGCCAGGTCAGGAACCCAGGTTTGGCTGGTGAGTAGAGAGTACCTGGAGCAGAGCTTCAGTCTGGAATGAGGGTCAGGAGGAGGCTGGGAAGAGGGAGAGTGGGTGGGGGGCCGATTAGCTGCACCATGGGCTTCTGGCTTATACTTGCCCCCTGGGCCGAACGTTGCCAGTCAGACCCTAATGAGAGCTGACATTGAGGGCTCCTGTCACTTGCCTAAGATGTATTCTGCAAAAGACTTTACCAACCAAAGCCGTACACATGGTAAATCACCAAGGTTAAGGACCAATGGAATTGGTGTGCATTGACACAAGTGGGCAAGGAAATGTCCTGGTAGTTATAGACCACTTTACCCAGCAGGGACTGACTGGCAACTTTTGGCCCAGGGGGCAAGTCTAACTTAGAGGCCCATGGTCTAGCATCTTGGCCCCCATCCCGCTCTTCCTCTTCTCTGCCTCCTTCAGACCCCCATCCCATGTTGAAACTATTGTGTTCTGACAGTGGGAGGTTTCCCTGCCGTTATGAATACAATGATCACTGCTGGCAGTTATAGTCGACAGTGATTGCACTGAAAAAAATAAAAATGACAGGCTGGTTGTACTGAAGTCGATCTGTCGATAGACTACAACACAGTCTGCCCATAGATAGATTGACATTTGTCTAGTTCCTGCTGAACTGGCCGAATTTCAATCTGTCTGTGGCCAGCCTTATAGCCTTATAAATAAATGAAATGAAAGAGGGATGGAGGGAGAGAGAAAGAAAGAGAAAAAGAGGGATGGAGGGAGAGAGAAAGAAAGAGAAAAAAAGGATGGAGGGAGAGATAAAAAAATAAAAAAAAAATAAAAAAAATGTCATCATTTTAGGCCAATTTGTTTTCTGCTACATATTTTTGGTAAAAAAAAAAAAATCGCAATAAGCGTATTTTGATTGGTTTGCACAAAAAGTTATCGCGTCTACAAACTGGGGGGAAAGATTTATGTCATTTTTATTTTTATTTCTTTTACTAGTAATGGCGGCGATCTGCGATTTTTAGTGGAACTGCAACATTGCGGCGGACAGACCTAACTGACATTTTTGACACTTTTGGGGGGGACCAGTGACATTACTACAGTAATCAGTGCTAAAAATATGCGCTGTTACTGTACTAATGACACTGGCAGGGAAGGGGTCAACCTGGGGGCGAGCAAAGGATTAAGTGCGAGCCTAGGGGGTGTTTTCTAACTGTATGGGGGCGTGGCTTGTGAAATGATCACAGAGACCTGTGATCCTATATAGAAGGATCACAGGCGCTCTGTGATCATTCCAGGGAGAAGAACGGTCAGCTGTGTTTACAACAGCTGAGCGTCCTTCTCTCTCAGCAGGGAGCGATCGCAGGTGCCCGGCGGCAATTGCAGCCGCCGGTCACGTGCACTGGCATCCCCGCTGCCTAGTGAGGGCAGGAGCGATCGTGGGTTCCCTGGCAGGGAAGGGGTTAACACAGGGGCGATCAAAGGATTAAGTGTGAGCCTAGGGGGTGTTTTCTAACTGTATGGGGGCGTGGCTTGTGAAGTGATCACAGAGACCTGTGATCCTATATCAGTGGTTCTTAACCTTGTTGGAGGTACTGAACCCCACCAGTTTCATATGCGCATTCACCGAACCCTTCTTAATTGAAAAAATAAAATATGATTTTTTCAAATTCAAAACATAGGTATATATTTATACATAGGTGCACAAAATGAACAAAACCATTAAAAAACAAAACCATGAAGAAAAAAAAAAAAAAAGGCTCCATAGCTCAGGGGTTAGAGTACTGGTCTTGTAAACCAGGGGTCGCGAGTTCAAATCTCGCTGGGGCCTCCCTGCAAGTGTTGGCGACTGTATCTCAAAAAACAAAACCATTAAGAACAAAGAACAAAACCATTAAAACATGGGTTGTCAGGAGGGCACACACTGGGGTGGGGGGGTTGGGAGGGCATACCATGGGGTGTCAGGAGAGAACACACTGAGGGGGGAGGTGTTGGGAGGGCATACTATGGGGTATCAGGAGGGCACACACTGGGGGGGGGGGGGCTGGGAGGACATACCATGGGGTGTCAGGAGGGAACACACTGGGGGGAGGTGTTGGGAGGGCATTCCATGGGGTATCAGGAGGACATACACTGGGGGGGGGGGTTTGGGAGGGCATACCATGGGGTATCAGGAGGACATACACTGGGGGGGGGGGTTTGGGAGGGCATACCATGGGGTGTCAGGAGGGCACACACTGGGGGGGTTGGGAGGACATAGCATGGGGTGTCAAGAGGGAACAAACTTTGGGGAGGTGTTTGGAGGGCATACCATGGGGTATCAGGAGGGCACACACCAGGGGGTATTCACAATGCTTATTGAGCTAAATGAAAAGGACATGCATTTCCATCTGTCAGCTAACAGCACCTCTATGATAAGCTGCAGTAACTCAGCAGACTTAGCATAGAGGTGCTTGTAAACTAATCCACCATGTACAGCTAGCTGAGCCTACCTCCAGGAACATTCACTCCGCTCCCTCTGCTCAGCTGCTCACACTTCCCTCTTCCAGGCGGGCGCGATCTCCGTGGTCAGGTACATCCCCATCCCGCCCACTCACGCAGCAAGCAGCCTGCAGGAGATAGGCTGGAAACCTGCTGGGGGAGGTACAGGGGTCGGAGTGTCAAGTGTCTATGTGTAATGGCTGTGAGTTGTCCCGACCGCAGCTCTGATTTCCCGGGGTGCGCTCGGCCTCACAATCAGTAATATTTTCTCGGGGGGAGCAATTGCCCCTTTGTCCCCCCCCCCCCCCCCCCCCGCCGAACCCCAGAGACTGACTCACCGAACCCCTGGGGTTCGATCGAACCCAGGTTAAGAACCACTGCTATAGGGTATCTGTGGAATTTTCACATTGCTCGGAGCTCACGTTGAAAAATCGCCATCGCTAGGCTTTCAGTGCAGAGAGAACAAATATATAGTTATTTAACTATTTCAGGAGTTTATTCTTTATAAATCAATATTTTGTGTTTCTCATAAATCAATACAGCTTCTCACAAAACATCCTTCTCTCAGCAAATCTCCAATGGGTCAGAAATATAAAAAAAGAGGAACTGAAAAAAAAAAAAAAAAAAGACAAGAAAGAAAGAAAGCGCATGTAGTAAATAAATCTGGCTTGTACAAGAAAAAAAAAAACTTACTGAATTTAGTGTATCATTTTTGTTAAAAAATTGAATAAATACCAAACAACGGACAATTTGCAGTATTAAGGGGGAAGATTTTCCCCCTTAATGACCAGGCCATATTTTGCGATTTGGCACTGCGTTATTTTAACGGAAAATTGCGTGGTCGTGCGACGCTGTACCCAAATAAAATTGATGTCCTTTTTTTCCCACAAATAGAGATTTCTTTTGGTGGTATTTGATCACCTGTGTGATTTTTATTTTTTGCGTTATAAACAAAAAAAGACCGACAATTCTGAGAAAAAACAATACTTTTCACTTTCTGCTATATAACATTCTCAAAAAAAAATTAAAAATCTAAATTTTTTAACATTTTAGGCCAATTTGTTTTCTGCTACCTATTTTTGGTAATAAAAAAAAATTAGCAATGAACGTATTTTGATTGGTTTGCGCAAAAGTTATCGCGTCTACTAACTACGGGAAAGATTTATGACATTTTCATTGTTTTTTTTTTTTTTTACTAGTAATGGTGGCGATCTGCAATTTCTTGCGGGACTGCGGACAGATCGGACCCCTGACTGACATTTTTGTCACTTTTGGGGGTACCAGTGACATCACTACAGTAATCAGTGCTAAAAACATACACTGTTACTGTAATAATGACACTGGCAGGGAAGGAGTTAACACTGTGGGTGATCAAGGGGTTAAATGTGAGCCTAGGGGAGTGATTCTAACTGTGTGGGGGCGTGGCTTCTGAAATTACCATAGAGATATGGGATCCTATATAGAAGGATCACAGGCGCTCTGTGATCATTCCAGGGAGAAGAACGATCGGCTGTGTTTACAGCAGCTGACCGTTCTTCTCTCTCAGTGGGGAGCGATCGCGGGTGTCAGGCGACAATCGGAGCCTCCTGACACACGCTCGCCCCCTAGCCTCCTGAGAGTGAGCGCCATACATGTACAGCGATTTGCCTGGGAGCGGCTGCCTGCCTCAGTATAACTGGTTAATGTAAAAAATCTAAATGTAAGGCATTATATGACCATAAGGCCTGACCATAAGACGCCCCCGTGTAATGCGATTCTTCCAAGCTCACTGCATTTTGCAATCTGTTTCGGGGTGTCGTTCATGGAACATTAGTCCTCCGTTCACATTGGGCAGATCTGACATGCGATTCAACATGTCATATCGCATGCCAAATCAGAGCCTATTGCCAGCAACGTCACTGTCCGAATTGGTGCAACCCTGACTTTGTGGCGCCACACCGATTCCCAAAAGCAGTTTCTGCACTACTTTTGGCGACTTCCGGGCAATTTCAATAGACATCTGTGCATGAACCCAGACAGATGTCTGTCAAATCGCCCCCAGAAGTCGCACTGACACGCGAGTTTGAAATCGTGCGCATTCAGCTGAATGATTTCAAACCCGCCCTCAGTTTGAACCGGTGTCGTTGCCGGCAATAGGCTCCGATTTGACAAACGATTCAACATGAAAAATCGCATGCCAAATCAGAGCCTATTGTCGGCAATGTCACTGTCCGTATTGGTGCAACCCTGACTTTGCGGCGCCGCACCGATTCCCAAAAGTAGTTTCTGCACTACTTTTGGCAACTTCAGGGTGATTTTAATAGACATCTGTGCATGAACCCGTACAGGTGTCTGTCAAATCGCCCCCCAAAGTCGCACTGACATGCGAGTTTGAAATCGCGCACGTTCAGCTGAATGATTTCAAACCCGCCCTCAGTGTGAACCGGTGCCGTTGCCAGCAAAGGGCTCCGATTTGACATGCGATTCAACATGACAAATCGTATGCCAAATTGGCACAATGTCAACAGGGCTTCAAGTTCCATGAACGATACCCCGAAACAGATTGCAGAATGCAGTGCGCTTGCCAGAATCGCATTGCATGGGTTTTCATACCCATGCAATGCAATTAGGTGTGGAGTAAAAAAAAGTCCTACAACATTTTGGTGCAAATGTGATGCAATTTGAGTCATACAAAATATATGGCTGAAATCGCATCGCACAGACATCACATGTGATGTGCACAGGAATGCGGTGCATGTTTGGTGCAAATCACATGCGGTGTTCAGCATGCACCAGTGGGACCCCAGGCTATATTCCATCAATGACAACTCCAAACACAACCCAGGCTTCAAAAAAGCAATGGAATCAAAAAACGTCAAAAAACGCCAGTTAGCAGCGTTCTTTGGCGTTTATTGATGTTAGAGCGTTTTTACAGCTGAAAAACGCCACTAAAAACCCACTAGTTTTCGTTTTTTTTTTCCAGCCAGAAAACTCCCCTGCCAAAAACTGCTGCTAACAGCCTGTGTGTGCATGGAGACATAGGAGAACATGCTGGGGAGACATAGGAGAACATGCTGGGGAGACATAGGAGAACATGCTGGGGAGACATAGGAGAACATGCCGGGGGAGACATAGGAAAACATGCTGGGGAGACATAGGAGAACATGCTGGGGGGACATAGGAAAACATGCAGGGGGACATAGGAGAACATGCTGGGGAGACATAGGAGAACATGCTGGGGGAGACATAGGAGAACATGCTGGGGAGACATAGGAGGACATGCTGGGGAGACATAGGAGAACATGCTGGGGGAGACATAGGAGAACATGCTGGGGGAGACATAGGAGAACATGCCGGGGAGACATAGGAGAACATGCGGGGGAGACATAGGAGAAGATGCTGGGGAGACATAGGAGAACATGCCGGGGAGACATAGGAGAACATGCCGGGGAGACATAGGAGAACATGCTGGGGAGACATAGGAGAACATGCTGGGGGGACATAGGAGAACATGCTGGGGGAGACATAGGAGAACATGCTGGGGAGACATAGGAGAACATGCCGGGGAGACATAGGAGAACATGCTGGGGAGACATAGGAGAACATGCTGGGGAGACATAGGAGAACATGCTGGGGGAGACATAGGAGAACATGCTGGGGGAGACATAGGGGTACATTCTGGGGGAGACATAGGGGGACATGCCGGGGAGACAAAGGAGAACATGCTGGGGAGACATAGGAGAACTTGCTGGGGAGACATAGGAGAACATGCTGGGGAGACATAGGAGAACATGCTGGGGAGACATAGGAGAACATGCTGGGGAGACATAGGAGAACATGCTGGGGGGACATAGGAGAACATGCTGGGGAGACAAAGGAGAACATGCTGGGGAGACATAGGAGAACATGCTGGGGGGACATAGGAGAACATGCCGGGGAGACATAGGAGAACATGCTGGGAGACATAGGAGAACATGCTGGGGAGACATAGGAGAACATGCTGGGGAGACATAGGAGGACATGCTGGGGAGACATAGGAGAACATGCTGGGGGGACATAGGAGAACATGCCGGGGAGACATAGGAGAACATGCTGGGGAGACGTAGGAGAACATGCTGGGGGGACATAGGAGAAGATGCTGGGGGGACAAAGGAGAACATGCCGGGGAGACAAAGGAGAACATGCTCGGGAGACATAGGAGAACATGCTGGGGGGAGACATAGGAGAACATGCTGGGGAGATATAGGAGAACATGCTGGGGGGACATAGGAGAACATGCTGGGGAGACAAAGGAGAACATGCTGGGGAGACATAGGAGAACATGCTGGGGGGACATAGGAGAACATGCCGGGGAGACATAGGAGAACATGCCGGGGAGACATAGGAGAACATGCTGGGGAGACATAGGAGAACATGCTGGGGAGACAAAGGAGAACATGCTGGGGAGACATAGGAGAACATGCCGGGGAGACATAGGAGAACATGCTGGGGAGACATAGGAGAACATGCTGGGGAGACATAGGAGAACATGCTGGGGAGACAAAGGAGAACATGCTGGGGAGACAAAGGAGAACATGCTGGGGGGACATAGGAGAACATGCTGGGGAGACTTAGGAGAACATGCTGGGGAGACATAGGAGAACATGCTGGGGAGACATAGGAGAACATGCCGGGGAGACATAGGAGAACATGCCGGGGAGACATAGGAGAACATGCTGGGGAGACATAGGAGAACATGCTGGGGAGACAAAGGAGAACATGCAGGGGAGACATAGGAGAACATGCTGGGGGGACATAGGAGAACATGCCGAGGAGACATAGGAGAACATGCTGGGGAGACGTAAGAGAACATGCTGGGGGGACATAGGAGAAGATGCTGGGGGGACAAAGGAGAACATGCCGGGGAGACAAAGGAGAACATGCTGGGGAGACATAGGAGAACATGCTGGGGAGACATAGGAGAACATGTTGGGGGGAGACATAGGAGAACATGCTGGGAAGACATAGGAGAACATGCTCGGGAGACATAGGAGAACATGCTGGGGGGACATAGGAGAACATGCTGGGGAGACATAGGAGAACATGCTGGGGAGACATAGGAGAACATGCTGGGGAGACATAGGAGAACATGCTGGGGGAGACATAGGAGAACATGCCGGGGAGACATAGGAGAACATGCTGGGGAGACATAGGAGAACATGCTGGGGGAGACATAGGAGAACATGCCGGGGAGACATAGGAGAACATGCTGGGGAGACATAGGAGAACATGCTGGGGGACATAGGAGAACATGCTGGGGGGACATAGGAGAACATGCTGGGGGAGACATAGGAGAACATGCTGGGGGAGACATAGGAGAACATGCGGGGGAGACATAGGAGAACATGCTGGGGAGACATAGGAGAACATGCTGGGGAGACATAGGAGAACATGCCGGGGAGACATAGGAGAACATGCCGGGGAGACATAGGAGAACATGCTGGGGAGACATAGGAGAACATGCTGGGGGGACATAGGAGAACATGCTGGGGAGACATAGGAGAACATGCCGGGGGGACATAGGAGAACATGCCGGGGAGACATAGGAGAACATGCCGGGGAGACTTAGGAGAACATGCTGGGGAGACATAGGGGAACATGCCGGGGAGACATAGGAGAACATGCCGGGGACACATAGGAGAACATGCTCGGGAGACTTAGGAGAACATGCTGGGGAGACATAGGGGAACATGCCGGGGAGACATAGGAGAACATGCCGGGGAGACATAGGAGAACATGCCGGGGAGACATAGGAGAACATGGTGGGGAGACATAGGAGAACATGCTGGGGAGACATAGGAGAACATGCTGGGGAGACATAGGAGAACATGCTGGGGAGACATAGGAGAACATGCTGGGGAGACATAGGAGAACATGCTGGGGAGACATAGGGGAACATGCTGGGGAGACATAGGAGAACATGCTGGGGAGACATAGGAGAACATGCTGGGGAGACATAGGAGAACATGCTGGGGAGACATAGGAGAACATGCTGGGGAGACATAGGAGAACATGCTGGGGAGACATAGGAGAACATGCTGGGGAGACATAGGAGAACATGCCGGGGAGACATAGGAGAACATGCCGGGGAGACATAGGAGAACATGCTGGGGAGACATAGGAGAACATGCTGGGGGGACATAGGAGAACATGCTGGGGAGACATAGGAGAACATGCTGGGGAGACATAGGAGAACATGCTGGGAGACATAGGAGAACATGCTGGGGGGAAATAGGAGAACATGCTGGGGGGACATAGGAGAACATGCCTGGGGGGACATAGGAGGACATTCTGGGGAGACATAGGAGAATATGCTGGGGAGACGTAGGAGAACATGCTGGGGAGACGTAGGAGAACATGCTGGGGAGACATAGGAGAACATGCTGGGGGGACATAGGAGAACATGCCGGGGAGACGTAGGAGAACATGCTGGGGAGACGTAGGAGAACATGCTGGGGGGACATAGGAGAAGATGCTGGGGAGACATAGGAGAACATGCTGGGGAGACATAGGAGAACATGCTGGGGAGACATAGGAGAACATGCTGGGGAGACATAGGAGAACATGCTGGGGGAGACATAGGAGAACATGCTGGGGAGACATAGGAGAACATGCTGGGGGAGACATAGGAGAACATGCTGGGGGGACATAGGAGAACATGCTGGGGGGACATAGGAGAACATGCTGGGGAGACATAGGAGAACATGCTGGGGAGACATAGGAGAACATGCTGGGGGGACATAGGAGAACATGCTGGGGGAGACATAGGAGAACATGCTGGGGGAGACATAGGAGAACATGCGGGGGAGACATAGGAGAACATGCGGGGGAGACATAGGAGAACATGCTGGGGAGACATAGGAGAACATGCCGGGGAGACATAGGAGAACATGCCGGGGAGACATAGGAGAACATGCCGGGGAGACATAGGAGAACATGCTGGGGAGACATAGGAGAACATGCTGGGGGGACATAGGAGAACATGCTGGGGGAGACATAGGAGAACATGCTGGGGAGACATAGGAGAACATGCTGGGGAGACATAGGAGAACATGCGGGGAGACATAGGAGAACATGCTGGGGGGAAATAGGAGAACATGCTGGGGGGACATAGGAGAACATGCCTGGGGGGACATAGGAGGACATTCTGGGGAGACATAGGAGAACATGCTGGGGGGACATAGGAGAACATGCTGGGGGAGACATAGGAGAACATGCTGGGGGAGACATAGGAGAACATGCGGGGGAGACATAGGAGAACATGCTGGGGAGACATAGGAGAACATGCCGGGGAGACATAGGAGAACATGCCGGGGAGACATAGGAGAACATGCCGGGGAGACATAGGAGAACATGCTGGGGAGACATAGGAGAACATGCTGGGGGGACATAGGAGAACATGCTGGGGAGACATAGGAGACATTCACTGGAAACAACTAAACTCTATGTAATGCCCCGTACACACGTACCGATCGTCGGCCGAACGATCGGCTGTCTTTTGTCCAGGGCTGCAAAAGACTGCACACGAATTTTGTCGGCCAACAACAGCCGACTGTAGAAGTGATGTCATGTGATGGTTCACTTTCCTTGTCTTTTTTCTTTTCTGAGCATGCCCAGTCTTGCAAATCTGCTGTCTGTCGGCCGAAATCTGTACTGACTGGCGAACAATCGGCCGTTCTGGTGTTGGCCAACAAAAATTTTAATGCTTGCACGACAGATTCTGTTCGGCCGAAAATGCGCTGTCGGCTGTCGGAAGCATCATACTAACAGGCCTACAATCGGCCGAACGGTCGTCGGCCAAATATTTACGGCCGACAATCGGTACGTGTGTACGGGGCATACGTTTTCAACCTGTCCTGCAAAAATAACAAGGTTTTTGCACGGTTTCACCTTTAACCTCCGATTTTCCTATTTAGACAAGTAGGTCTACCGGTACTTAGATGACCCCAGGACTTAAGGCACAATGTGCTAAATTCACAGGACTTGGACAGTCCCCAGCAACCAGAGTTCATGTGCTGTGTTTTCTGACTTGGAGAAGTAGGTGATGTGTGCTGGGGTGACCTGGCCTAGTGACAGGCTGGAAGTTGTGTCTTGTCTTAGTAGTGGTCACGGCAGGCATAAGACATTATTGTAATCCATAACCCAAGCAAATGTCATAGATGGTGGCAGTCAGTAGCTTAAAAAGCCCACTGATAGCAAATAGGCCTACTGGAACTTGGTTGGTTCTAGTCTAAACATATTTCACCTTAATGCATTCTGTACATTTAGGTAAAAAACAGGTCGAAAACACCTGGGTCCATGTCAAGGCTTCAGCGCTGTCTCCAGCTCCAGCACCACTTCCCTCGCTTCCTGCTTTCACAGGAAAAACTGGAGCCTGCTGTCGTCAGTCAAATTCCCATGTGGGGGGATGTAGCTTACTGGATTTGTTTGGGTCCATAGACACACACAGCCGACTCAGGACCCAATGTGAGCACACAAGCATGAGTGCTTCCTTGGCACCTGGCATGCGACAGGAGGCACCCAAAGAAAGGAGAAGACCACAGTACAACAGGGACTGCCAGAAGAAGATAAGCATCCTTTATAGTGCAATGCCATTGCACAGAGCAGATAAATATAGCATCTTTTTTTATTTTAAGAAAATGTGCATTTAGTATTACTTTGAGGCATGATGATTATTCTAGTGATCGACCAATCATTTTTTTTATTGCCGATACCGATATTTTGGTCATCGCATATCGGTATCTGCCGATATATATATACTTTTTTACAGGTACTGTTGTGGAGGGATCTGGGGGTCTAAAAGACCCCCAAACCCCTCCTCTGCACTTAAAAGCATGTTTTGAATGCTGTCACATAGTTACATAGTTACATAGTTAGTGAGGTTGAAAAAAGACATCAGTCCATCCAGTTCAACCTATGATGTGTGTGTGTGTGTTTGCTATTAACCGTACATTGTATACCCCTGTATGTTGTACATTGTATACCCCTGCATGTTGTACATTGTATACCCCTGTATGTTGTACATTGTATACCCCTGTATGTTGTACATTGTATACCCCTGTATGTTGTACATTGTATACCCCTGTATGTTGTACATTGTATACCCCTGTATGTTGTGGTCTTTAAGGTGCCCATCTAATAGTTTTTTGAAACTATCAATGCTCCCTTCTGATACGACTGCTTGTGGAAGAGAATTCCACATCCTTACCGCTCTTACAGTGAAGAACCCCTTACGCACTTTAAGGTTAAACCTCATTTCCTCTAGTTTTAGTGAGTGGCCACGTGTCTTATTGTATCTCCTCTCTCTGAATAGTTTGTTCCTTATGCTCGGGTCGCCAGTACAGTATTTGTACATTGATATCATATCCCCCCTCAATCTTCTCTTCTTCAGAGAGAATAGGTTCAGTGCTTGTAGTCTTTCCTCATAGCTGCTGTCCTCCATTCCCCTAATTATTTTTGTTGCCCTTCTCTGGACTTTCTCCAGTTCCAGCACATCCTTCCTGAGGACCGGTGCCCAGAACTGGACAGCATACTCCAGATGTGGCCGGACCAGAGTCTTGTAGAGTGGGAGAATAATCTCTTTATTTCTGGAGTGAATCCCCTTTTTTATACAACCCAGTATTCTGTTGGCTTTGCTTGCGGCGGCTTGGCATTGCATGCCACTGCCAAGCCTGTTGTCTACCAGTACCCCCAAGTCCTTTTCCATCCTAGACTCACCCAGAGGTTCCCCCCCCTAGTGAGTAGCTTGCTTTCTGGTTTCTGGCCCCCAAGTGCATTACTTTACATTTTCAACATTAAATCTCATCTGCCATGTAGTTGCTCACCCCGTTATTTTGTTCAGGTCCTCTTGCAAGGTTTCCACATCCTGCATAGAAGATATTGGCATGCCTAATTTAGTATCATCTGCAAATACTGAGATTGTACTAGATATCCCCTCCTCTAGATCATTTATGAGTAAATTAAACAGGATTGGTCCCAGGACAGAACCCTGGGGGACCCCACTTTCCACACCCGCCCAATCCGAGTACTCCCCATTAATCATCACCCTCTGGACTCTACCCTGGAGCCAGTTCTCTATCCAGGTACTCACCTTATGGTCCATACCTACCTTCCTTAGTTTGTAATTTTTTCATTTTTTTTAATCTGGCGCCGAGTACCCGGTCATGACATCACTCCCGGATTTTTACATGGAGACCCGATCAGAGCCGAATGCGGCTTTGATCAGGTCTTCTCTTCGTCAGCCGTGCAGGTATGATGCCCGGGTCTCCCAGTGGGATGGAAGACCCGGGCGAGCCGTGGAAGGCGGCAGGAGGGGGGGGTCCCCTCCCCCCCGCTCCTCGTAATGACAGCCGAGCGGCTTCTCAGCCGCATCGGTTGTCATTACAAGACAGCCGACCATAGGCTATGGACGCCGGTACCGGGGTGATGTCTCTAGCTGCAGTCATCACTCCGGTACAGCACTTTCCCAAAATATCGTTAATATCGGTAACATCCGGGGCCGATTACGATATATCGGGGAAAGTGCAGATCGGCCCTCAATATATCGGCTTGCCGATAATCGGTCAATCCCTACTTTATTCTAAGGACTGGAATCAACTGGGTAGGATGTTAATGCTCATGGCTTGGAGAAGCAGGGGCTGTATATTATGGTGACCTGGCCTAGTGACAGGCTGGAAACCAAGTTTGGTCTTAGCATTGGTCAGGGCTGGCAGCAGACAGGACTGTAATCTATAATCCAGGCAAAAGTCAGGCCACGTGCCAGACTGTAGCATAATCCATAATCCAAGAAAGAGAGTCAGGCAGCCAGCAGACAGTAGCATGATCTGTATTGCAGGCAAAGGTCAGAGCATGCAGAAGACAGTAGTGTAATCCAGCCAAGGGTCAGGGCATACAGCAGACAGTAGCATAATCCATAATTCATGTGAAAGGGTCAGGACAGGTAGCAGACAGCAGCGTAATCTGTAATCCAGTCAAGGACCAGGGCAGGCAGCAGACAGTAGTATAATTGATAATTCATGCAAGAGGATCAGGGTAGGCAGCAGACAGTAACATAATCTTTAATCCAATCAAGGGTCAGGACAGGCAGCAGACAGAAGCATAATCCATAATTCATTCAAGAGGATCAGGGCAACCAGCAGACAGTAGCATGATCTGTATTGCAGGCAAAGGTCAGAGCATGCAGAAGACAGTAGTGTAATCCAGCCAAGGGTCAGGGCATACAGCAGACAGTAGCATAATCAATAATTTATGTAAAAGGGTCAGGACAAGCAGCAGACAGCAGTGTAATCTGTAATCCAGTCAAGGACCAGGGCAGGCAGCCGACAGTAGTATAATTCATAATTCATGTAAGAGGGTAAGGGCAGGCAGCAGACAGTAACATAATCTTTAATCCAGTCAAGGGTCAGGGCAGACAGTAGCATAATCTATAATTCATGCAAGAGGATCAGGGCAGGCAGCAGACAGTAACATATATTCTCTAACCAAGACAAAGATCAGGACAGGCAGCAGACAGTAGCATATTCATAATTAACGCAAGAGGGTCAGGGCAGGCAGCAGACAGTAGCATAATCCTTAATTCATGGAAGAGGGTCAGGGCAGGCAAAATACAGCAACATAAACTTTAATCCAAGTAAGGTTCCAGGCAGGCAGCAGACAGTAGTATAATCCATATTTAATGCAAGAGGATTAGGGCAGGCAGCAGACAGTAGCGTAATCTCTAATTAAGGCAAGGGTCAGGGCAGGCAGCAGACAGTACCATAATTTTGAATCCGGGCAAGGGTCAGGGAAGGCAGCAGACAGTAGCATAATCTGTAACCAAGTCAAGGGTCAGAGCAGGCAGCAGACAGTAGCATAATCCATAATTCACGGAAGAGGGTTTGGGCAGGCAGAAGACAGTAATGTAACCTTTAGTCCAAGCAAGGTTCAGGGCAGGCAGCAGACAGCATAATCCATATTAAATGCAAGAGGATTATGGCAGGCAGCAGACAGTTGCGTAATTCATAATCAAGGCAAGGGTCAGGGCAGACAGTACCGTAATCTCTAATCCAGGCAAGGGTCAGGGCAGGCAGCAGACAGTAGCATAATCCATAATTCATGCAAGAGGATCAGGGCAGGCAGCAGACAGTAGCATAATCTCTAATCCAGGCAAGAGTTGAGGCAGACAGCCGACAGTGAGATAGTCTGTGTCTAGGCCAGCAGGTCAAAGCCGGATGAGACACTCCAAAGACAACAAAACAAGGTTCAGGAGCAAGACTGCTAAGCACTATCCCATGTTCAGAGCCCTGGGCTGGTGATTTTTAAATACAGTGCTTCTGGCTAGGAAATAAAACAGGTAGCGCCAAGTTGCTAACTAGCTTCTAGGATGCCGCCAACCTGTGAGAGCAGAGGGTGCATTGCAAGCAGTGGGGGATCTGCTGCCTTTCTTTATCCAGGGGTGAGGGAGCAGCTGGGTGTCAGGATGGGGGGATAGAGCGCATGTCTCACACTTTTACCACTCAACAATTTAGACCGCATACTTTCATAGTAAACTGGTTATGGTAATGCTGAAATCATTCATCACAACACCACAAGAACCTAAATAAGATGGCAGTTGGAAATGCTCCCCTGTATTTCCTATAACTGACCAATCACACAATACTGGCAGATCTGGGGAAATGTTGCAGTATGGAATTCCCCTTTAAGGTCAGTTACGACCTCGCCAACCTGTTTTATTCTGAGCCGTTTTAGTTAGTAACGGCAGGATGCCGGCTCGTTCGCACATTACCCTTCCGTCTTCCTACATCGGAGATTTGTATTTTTTCCAATATATCGAATTCCTTGACTTTGCTGTGTGTCATTTAATTACTTCCAAAAGTTAGATATATTTCAATTTCTCCATGTAATTAATATTTTGTTGGCTTTGGGGATTTGTGTAAGTCCCCTGCTATATTAAATTTTATCTTGTAAAAAAAAAAAAAAAAAAGTTATATAATTCGCTGCCTTGAAAAAGTAATATAAAACTCAGAACAAACTTTGCATTACCTGCTCAGAATGTACATTGGATAAGAGCCGGAGAGAGTTTGTTCTGTGCTAGAAAGTTCTACGGCATGCAAGGGGGGCCGAGGGAAGAGATTATGCTGTGTACTGACTGTAGTGCAGTTTAGGGGCTCGTGCACATGGATGGATTTAGGATTGGTTCACACTAGAACACACACGTTCGCACATGGACAATTTTGAAAGCTTTTATATGATACGTTTTTGTGCATTCCTGTTATAACAGCCCATTTATTTCAATTGGCTGCCAAATGCATCAGGACGTGCAAAAAGTACAGCAACCCCGACTTTATAAATTGTGCCCCACCAGACTGCATGGTACTGCGATAAGAGAGGAGAGAACCACAAGCGCCTACTAATTGTAGCAGTAAAAACTACTTTAATAATTGTAGATTAAAATTACTCACAAACGTGGGTAAAGACAGGCATATATACAAACCCGATTCCAAAAAAAGTTGGGACACCGTAAAAATGGTGAATAAAAACAGAATGCAATGATGTGGAAGTTTCAAATTTCAATATTTTATTCAGAATACAACATAGATGACATATCAAATGTTTAAACTGAGAAA
Source organism: Pelophylax lessonae (assembly GCF_965119305.1). Taxonomy (NCBI): domain Eukaryota; kingdom Metazoa; phylum Chordata; class Amphibia; order Anura; family Ranidae; genus Pelophylax; species Pelophylax lessonae. The sequence continues at coordinate 15,372,618 of NC_138774.1, forward strand.
ATGTATAATTTTAAGGGGAAAAATAAGTTGATTTTAAATTTCATGGCATCAACACATCTCAAAAAAGTTGGGACAAGGCCATGTTTACCACTGTCTGGCCTCCCCTCTTCTTTTTATAACAGTCTGCAAACGTCTGGGGACTGAGGAGAGAAGTTGCCCAAGTTTAGGAATAGGAATGTTGTCCCATTCTTGTCTAATACAGGCTTCTTCTTTGTCGCATCTTCCTCTTTATGATGCGCCAAATGTTTTCTATGGGTGAAAGGTCTGGACTGCAGGCTGGCCATTTCAGTACCCGGATCCTTCTTCTACGCAGCCATGATGTTGTAATTGATGCAGTTTGTGGTCTGGCTTTGTCATGTTGGAAAATGCAAGTTCTTCCCTGAAAGAGACGACGTCTGGATGGGAGCATATGTTGTTCTAGAACTTGGATATACCTTTCAGCATTGATGGTGCCTTTCCAGATGTGTAAGCTGCCCATGCCACACGCACTCATGCATCCCCATACCATCAGAGATGCTGGCTTCTGAACTGAGCGCTGATAACAACTTGGGTTGTCCTTAGTCCGGATGACATGGCGTCCCAGTTTTCCAAAAATAACTTTAAATTTTGATTCGTCTGACCACAGAACAGTTTTCCCCTTTGCCACAGTCCATTTTAAATGAGCCTTGGCCCAGAGAGAACGCCTGCGCTTCTGGATCATGTTTAGATATGGCTTCTTTTCTGGCCTATAGAGTTTTAGCCGGCAACCAGTGGTGTATTTAGGTTTTGTGCTGCCCTAGGCCTGAATAAACTTGTGCACCCCCTAATTTAAATATGACAAACCCCTTCCTGTAAAGGCCACACCCCTTCCTGTTTCTGACCCGTTCTGTCATCTGTAAACCACAGACCACAACCACAGTGTATCAGTGCCCATCAGCATAGCCTCATCAGTTCCCATAAGTTCAGCCTCATCAGTGCCCATCAGTGCAGCCTCATCAGTGCAGCATATCAGTGTAGCCTCATCAGTGGCCATCAGTGCAGCCTATCAGTGCCCATTAGTGCAGCCTAAGAAATTTGGAATTGTGTTTGCTGCCACTGATTATAGGAATATTTCACTTACTTGTATAATGACTAGAACGTCCAGAGTCATTATACAAATAAGTGAAATAATCAGTGGCAGCAAACAAAAGTCCAAATATCTTATAAGATTGGAGTAATCTTACTAATCCAGTGCCATATTGGGATAGCACATATGAGGTGAGCAGGTCCAAAATATTATTGCCATCATATACAAATCAAAGTCTTAATTGAATATGATGCAATTCAATATGCTCGCTCAGGGACAAGGAAGTTTAAAGAAATTAAATGATATTATTGACATGATGCCTGCCATACCTGGGGGCGTAAGAGGGTAGGCGGAGCATTAGGGAGTGCCACACTTATTAGCATTGGCGGCCGGCGGGGCAGTTGTATTAAGTGTGGTTGGCGGACTGCGATCTGTTCGAATGTCCTCACCGGCCAGTATTATCATACTGGCAAGTAGCAGCTTGCGGGGACCCATTTCGTGCGGGAGCAGGGAGGAGGCTGTTTTGTTTTTTGTTTTTTGTGCAGTGTGTAGCTTTTTTGCTGCCCCCCTGCAAAGTGCCGCCCTAGGCCTGGGCCTTGTTGGCCTAGGCCAAGATACAGCACTGCCGGCAACGGCGAATGGCACGGTGGATTGTGTTCACCGACAATGTTTTCTGGAAGTATTCCTGAGCCCATGTTGTGATTTCCATTACAGTAGCATTCCTGTATGCGATGCAGTGCCGTCTAAGGGCCCGAAGATCACTGCCATCCAGTATGGTTTTCCGGCCTTGACTCTTACACACAGAGATTGTTCCAGATTCTCTGAATCTTTGGATGATATTATGCACTGTAGATGATGAGAACTTCAAACTCTTTGCAATTTTTCTCTGAGAAACTCCTTTCTGATATTGCCCCACTATTTTTCACCGCAGCATTGGGGAAATTGGGGATTTTCTGCCCATCTTGACTTCTGAGAGACACTGCCACTCTGAGAGGCTCTTTTTATACCCAATCATGTTACCAATTGACCTAATAAGTTGCAAATTGGTCCTCCAGCTGTTCCCTATATGTACATTTAACTTTTCCGGCCTCTTATTGCTACCTGTCCCAACTGTTTTGGAATCTGTAGCTCTCATGAAATCCAAAATGAGCCAATATTTGGCATAACATTTCAAAATGTCTCACTTTCAACATTTGATATGTTATCTATATTATATTGTGAATTAAATATAAGTTTATGAGATTTGTAAATTAGTCCATTCCTTTTTTACTCACAATTTGTACAGTGTCCCAACTTTTTTGGATTTGGGTTTGTAGATTGGAGGTGATCCTTCACTTCCGCAATCCAGCGGGGTCCTGGGGGACGATGTCCAGCATCAGGTTCTGTTGGCAGAGTACGCCCTAGTTGAGACCAGGGGCTTCCCCGGTCCGCTGGAGGCTGTTGGTCGTCTGACTGGTCGTGCCGTGAGGGACTAACGGCGACGCGTCGCGGAGCATGCGTTCCTTCGCCAGACCATCGACATGAGCTCCGCAATGCGATACCGTTAGTCTGTTACGCCGCGACCAGGAAATGACGTCATGGGCCCCAGTCAGACGAGCCACAGCCTCCCCAGGACCCACAGGACCCCCCTGGATTGCGGAAGTGAAGGACCAACTCCTATCTATATATACCTGTCTTTACCCACATTTGTTAATCATTTTTTTTTTTTTAACTGGTTTTTATTGAATTTTCATGAAAACAGTACAAACAATGTTGAAATGCAGAAGTAGTAAATACAGTAAAGTAACTAATACAACATTGTACGGGTCAGGTACGTAGAACAATCAAGACACAGAATATATGGCACAGATACCAGTAGGGGTAAATTAAATATACATCATCAGTAATGTTGTCCTAAATATCATACAATGCAATAATAATTCTACTGCCTAAAATAATTCTACTGCCTAAGCTCAAGGAATGGTTAGGCGGAGGAGAGGCTAGCGGGAGTGGAGAGCGCTCCAAGTTTCTCAGGTGGAGAATTGCAGGCCGCGGACCCCTTGGGTTTCTTTCCAGTTGGGTATCGGACACCCCCAATGGGAACATTCTGTGTCCAAAATCCCACCATCCCCCATTGTATGTGGCCCCATACAGACTACCTGGCAGGGCCCCCCCCCCCCAAGAAAATATTAAAGATATATTTAGCTAAAATTACAACAAAATCAGACACAAATATAACATAACTCGCATAATTCCTGCTAAATCTAAAAAAAAAAAAACTATGTTAAATAAAAAAGGTGAGATGAGAAAAATATACAGGCTGGGCAGTTGGAGCTCAGTGATCAGAGAGACAGAGAGAGAGAAACAAAGTTACAATTTACAAATAAACTCCTGAGCAGAGATAAGTGCTGGGAGGGGCCCACACAAAGGAGGGGGATTAGTGAGGGACGACTGTCTCTTTCTCAACAGATAAAAGCTGATAGCAGGGAGAGAGCCAGATCAGATTCAGGTGCTGGAGGAAGATTTCTGTATTTGTTGTCCATCACTAATCCCCCTCTCTGTGTGGGCCCCCCCTGTGTGCTCGGGCCCCCTACAAGAGGGCTGGTGGTCCCCCCCTATCAGCGGCCCTGCTCCCCAGCCCCTCCGCTTTAGTTATTGAGACAGTGTTAGTTATGACATCCTACTAAACCATGAGAGATGTTTTGTCATCATTTAACTTTTCCAGGAGGACCATTGATTCATGCATGTCACATGAGTCATGTTTGACTATGCTATCATATGTTCAAATATGCAGTTTTGATTTACCAAAGCAACAACATTAGATAGGTTGAGAGTTACGGTGGATTTTAAATTCCTCATTATTAGTAATCTGGGCTGATAGGAGAATATGGGCAGTGATTGTTCTATAATCCAAGGGGATCTTGTCAATTCCTAGGTTAAGGATTGCCAGTGCTCGATTGGGTTTCATGATTAGTCCCATGCGTGCAGCTATTAGTTTGAACACCTGGTTCCAGAGACACTTGCTAGGTTGGGACAGGACCATATGGAGTGGAAAAGGTTGCCGGTTTGAATTTGTGAGTAATTTTATTCTACATTTATTAAAGTAGTTTTTACTGCTACACTTAGTAGGCGCTTGTGGTTTTCTCCTCTCTTGGTTCCACAACAGAGCCGCTTCTCTTGTCATCACCAGAAGCCACCAGTGTGCAGGTACCAGACCAGGAATTGCCCCCCATTCCAGGATTTCCCGTCCATCCCTGGACATGTCCTGGTGCTCCTGGACTTATGCTGTATTTATCCCAAATCATTCGACATCATCCCATATTGATTGTTTTAAGACTGTTAGAGACTGCATATCTGAACTAGCTCGAATTCCTGTTTTTACGTGGTGCTGCGATACCATGTGCTTTGGTGGTCGCAACGCGTTTGGGATGCGGTTAACAGTTCATGGCACTTCTGCATGTCTATTAAAAAAGAATAGCGTGCAAATGCAAAAGAAATTACTACCAAATCTGAAGAGAGTCCATAAATAAAAATGGGGGTTTGGTCCCACCATATGGCCATATCGTGCTCAAGCCCACTACTGCGTCAAAGTACCCCATTATCAGTGGGTCCTACACTATCCATGAAAAAGAGATGAATCCAGCCTTTCTAACCCTTGGAGATAACACTCCTTGCTGGGAAAGATGTGCAAATGCACTACAGGGGACTCCTCCTATATCCACTTGATGGTGGACACTGATTGAGTACAGGTGTGTGGGGGGGTGGGGAGGGTTGCTCAACCTCGATAGTCTGGTCAGACCGAATATATAATAAACATAAACTTCTGCATGTCTAGCAAGGGTGAGAAACTCCCATGCGGAGCAGGACACGTGCATGGAAATGAGCATTTCTTGCACCACAATTGGTGAGTACAGGCCCTTAAAGCGAGGGCTAGTGCATTCCATAAGGGGTAGCCTCTGAACTGTCCCGGGTCACACTTACCTGTAAGAAGAAATACTTACCTTGAAAATTTCTTCTCCAGCGCTGCCATCTTAGGTGTGGGCAGCTGAAGCCGCAGCGTCCCTCTTCGTGTCCTCTTTCGTGACGTCGGAGTCCCACAATGCACTGCACCGGCCCCGCTCGTCACTTCCGGTGCAGGCGCGGCATCCCTACACAGCTTCTGGGCATGCCCAGCAGCTGTTTAGCAGTGAATGTCGCGCCTGCACTGGAAGTGACGAGCGGGGCCGGTGCAGGCGCTTTGATTCCTGGGAGCGATGACGTTCAGCTCCCAGGAATCATTGCAAACCAGAAGTGACGGCGCGGGCCGCGGCCGCAGAGGGAGGAAGTTGAATGAAGGTGAGTATATTTTCTTCTATAATAAGGTAGATGACCAAAAAAAATCGCCAGTATCCATTTCTTTTTCAGGTTGCAATCAGCAAGCGGATGGCCCAAAATTGATTTTATCGATTTTGAGGCCAGAACTCTGATTTAACCACTTCAACTCCGGAAGGTCTTACCCCCTTAAAGTGGAGTTCCACCCTCATTTTATACTTACCTCCATCTTCTCGCTCCGGATCACCTGAAAAACAAATGGCTAATCGCATTTTTTTTTTTTTTTACTTACCTCGTAGCGAAGAAAATATACTTACCTTACTTCCTTCTTCCTCCTTCCTCGGCCGCGGCCCGTCGTCACTTCCTGGCTCTGCAATGATTCCAAGGGAGCTGAACGTCATCGCTCCCAGGAATCATTGCGCCTGCACCGGCCTCTACGTCAGTTCCGGGGCGCGCGCGTCATCCCCTTCTAAACAGCTTCTGGGCATGCGCCCGGAAGTGACGGCGGGGCCGGCGCAGGGCATTGTGGGACCGAAGAAGGCGGAAGAGGACGCAGAAGAGGATCGCGCTGGCTTCAAACTGCCCACACCTGAGATGGCAACGCTGGACAATACATTTTCAAGGTAAGTATTTGTCCTAAAAGGTAAGTGCAACCCGGGACAGATCAGAGGCTAGCCATTGTGGAATGCACTAGCCCTGACTGTCCCGGGGGTATTTAAAAAAAAAAATCCAGGGTGGAACTCCGCTTTAACCACTTCAGGACCGAAACGATTTTCCCCCTTAATTACCAGTCCATTTTTTGCGATTCGGCACTGCGTTACTTTAACGGACAATTGCGCAGTCGTGCGATGCTGTACCCAAATAAAATGCCTTTTTTTTCCCCACAAGTAGAGCTTTTTTTGGTGGTATTTGATCACCTCTGCGATTTTTATTTTTTGCGCTATAAAAAAGAACGACAATTCCGAAAAAAAACTAATATTTTTCACATTCTGCTATATAACACCCCCCCCCCCAAAAAAAAAGTGAAACATTTTTAACATTTTAGGCCAATTTGTTTTCTGCTACATATTTTTGGTAAAAAAAATCGCAATAAGCGTATTTTGATTGGTTTGCGCAAAAGTTATTGCGTCTACTAACAACGGGAAAGATTTATGTCATTTTTATTGTTTTGTTTTTTACTAGTAATGGCGGCGAGCTGCGATTTTTAGCGGGACTGCGACATTGCGGCGGACAGATCGGACCCCTAACTGACATTTTTGACACTTTTGGGGGGACCAGTGACATTACTACAATAATCAGTGCTAAAAATATGCCCTGTTACTGTAATAATGACACTGGCAGGAAAGGGGTTAACACAGCGGGTGATCAAGGGGTTAAATGTAAGCCTAGAGGCATTTTTCTAACTGTATGGGGGCGTGGCTTGTGAAATGATCACAGAGACCTGTGATCCTATATAGAAGGATCACAGGCGCTCTGTGATCATTCCAGAGAGAAGAGCGGTCAGCTGTGTTTACAACATCCGACCGTCCTTCTCTCTCAGCGGGGAGCGATCGCGGGTGTCAGGTGGCAATCAGAGCCGCCGGCCCCGTGCATCGGAGTCTTCCTTGTTGCAGGCATGCAACCAACGTATAGCTATGTCAATTCGTGCAGGAGAGGCTGCCTGCTGCAGTAAAACTGCGGCGGGCGGTCGTTAACAGGTTAATGACCAGGCCATTTTTTACCATACAGCACTGCTTTATTTTAACTGACAATTGCGCGGTCGTGCGACGCTGCACCCAAATAAAATTGATGTCTGTTTTTTCCCACAAATAGAGCTTTCTTTTGGTTCTGTTTGATCGCCTCTGCGGGTTTTATTTTTTTTGCTCTATAAACAAAAAAAGACAAAGTTTTGAAAAAAAAAATACATATATTTTTTACATTCTGCTATAAAACATATCCAGTAAAAAAATGTAAAACATGTAATTTCTTCATCAGTTTAGGTCAATATGTATTCTGCTACATTTTTTGGTAAAAAAAAAAAATCCAAATAAGTGTATATTGATTGGTATAGCGTCTTCAAACTATGGGATAGATTTAGGGAATTAAAAATGGAAGCGATCAGCGATTTGTAACGGGACAGAGACATTACAGCAGACAAGTCTGACACTAAAGCCCCGTACACACGTACCGATTGTCGGCCGTAAATATTCGGCCGACGACCGATCGGCCGATTGTAGGCTTGTTAGTATGATGCTTCCGACAGCCGACAGCGCATTTTCGGCCGAACAGAATCTGTCGTGCAGACTTTAAAATTTTTGTTGGCCGTCACCAGAACGGCCGATTGTTCGCCAGTACAGAATTCGGCCAACAAACAGCAGATTAGCAAGACTGGGCATGCTCAGAGAAGAAAAAACACACGGAAAGTTAACCATCACATGACATCACTTCTGCAGTCGGCTGTTGTTGGCCGACAATATTCGTGTGCAGTCTTTTGCACTTTTCAGCCGACAGGACAGCAACGGACAAAAGACGGCCGATCGTTCGGCCGACATTCGGTACGTGTGTACGGGGCTTTAGAGCCGGTTCACACTACTCCGACTCAAAGTCGCCCAGACTCTGGGCGATTTTGAAGTCGCCCGTGCAGCACGACTTCATCGCGGCTTGCAAACGACTTCTCATAATAGAAGTCAATGCAAGTCGCTCCGAATTCGCCCAAAAATAGTACATGTCCCTTTTTCTAAGTCGGAGAGACTTGAGTCGCTCTGATTAGAACGGTTGCATTGCACAGCATGGAGCGCTACTTGTCAAACCACCAAGTCGTCTGACAAGTCGGAGTAGTGTGAACCGGCTCTTAAGTGTCGGTTCACACTGATCCGACTTGAAGTCCCCCCGACTACGGGCGACTAATGAAGTCGCCCGTGCACCGCGACTTTGGCGCGGCTTGCAATGACTTCTCATAATGGAAGTCAATGCAAGTTGCACCGACTTTGCAAAAAAATAGTGCAGGAACCTTTTTCTAAGTCGGAGCGACTTGAGTTGCTCTGATTAGAACGGTTCCATTGCACAGAATGGAACGCTACTTGTCAGGTGACCAAGTCGCCTGAAAAGGCGGAGTATTGTGAACCAGCTCTTAAAGCGGAGTTCCCCCCTGGGATATTTTTTTTTAATATATACCCCCAGGACAGTCAGGGCTAGTGCATTCCACAATGGATAGCCTCTGAACTGTCCCGGGTCGCACTTACCTGCAAGAAGAAATACTTACCTTGAAAATGTATTGTCCAGCGCTGCCATCTCAGGTGTGGGCAGCTTGAAGCCAGCGCGATCCTCTTCTGTGTCCTCTTCCGTCTTCTTCGGTCCCACGATGCACTGCACCGGCCCCACCGTCACTTCCGGTGCGGCAGCGTCATCCCTGCACAGCTTCTGGGCATGCCCAGAAGCTGTTTAGCAAGGTATGACGGCGCTTGCACCGGAACTGACGTCGGGGCCGGTGCAGGCGCATTGATTCCTGGAAGCGATGACGTTCAGCTCCCAGGAATCATTGCAAAGCCAGGAAGTGACGAATCGCCGTGGCCGCCGAGGGGAGGAAGAGGAAGTAAGGTAAGTACAGTGGGTACGGAAAGTATTCAGACCCCCTTACATTTTTCACTCTTTGTTATATTGCAGCCATTTGCTAAAATCATTTAAGTTCATTCTTCTTCCTCATGAATGTACACATAGCACCCCATACTGACAGAAAAACACAGAATTGTTGACATTGTTGCAGATTTATTAAAAAAGAAAAACTGAAATATCACATGGTCCTAAGTATTCAGACCCTTTGCTCAGTATTTAGTAGAAGCCCCCTTTTGATCTAATACAGCCAGGGGTCTTTTTGGGAAAGATGCAACAAGTCTTTCACACCTGGATTTGGGGATCCTCTGCCATTCCTCCTTGCAGATCCTCTCCAGTTCTGTCAGGTTGGATGGTAAACGTTGGTGGACAGCCATTTTTAGGTCTCTCCAGAGATGCTCAATTGGGTTTAAGTCAGGGCTCTGGCTGGGCCATTCAAGAACAGTCACGGAGTTGTTGTGAAGCCACTCCTTCGTTATTTTAGCTGTGTGCTTAGGGTCATTGTCTTGTTGGAAGGTAAACCTTCGGCCCAGTCTGAGGTCCAGAGCACTCTGGAGAAGGTTTTTGTCCAGGATATCCCTGTACTTGGCCGCATTCATCTTTCCCTCGATTGCAACCAGTCGTCCTGTCCCTGCAGCTGAAAAACACCCCCACAGCATGATGCTGCCACCACCATGCTTCACTGTTGGGACTGTATTGGACAGGTGATGAGCAGTGCCTGGTTTTCTCCACACATACCGCTTAGAATTAAGGCCAAAAAGTTCTATTTTGGTCTCATTAGACCAGAGAATCTTATTTCTCACCATCTTGGAGTCCTTCAGGTGTTTTTTTTTAGCAAACTCCATGCGGGCTTTCATGTGTCTTACACTGAGGAGAGGCTTCCGTCGGGCCACTCTGCCATAAAGCCCCGACTGGTGGAGGGCTGCAGTGATGGTTGACTTTCTACAACTTTCTCCCATCTCCTGACTGCATCTCTGGAGCTCAGCCACAGTGATCTTTGGGTTCTTCTTTACCTCTCTCACCAAGGCTCTTCTCCCCCGATAGCGCAGTTTGGCCGGACGGCCAGCTCTAGGAAGGGTTCTGGTCGTCCCAAACGTCTTCCATTTGAGGATTATGGAGGCCACTGTGCTCTTAGGAACCTTAAGTGCAGCAGAAATCTTTTTGTAACCTTGGCCAGATCTGTGCCTTGCCACAATTCTGTCTCTGAGCTCTTCAGGCAGTTCCTTTGACCTCATGATTCTCATTTGCTCTGACATGCATTGTGATCTGGAAGGTCTTATATAGACAGGTGTGTGGCTTTCCTAATCAAGTCCAATCAGTATAATCAAACACAGCTGGACTCAAATGAAGGTGTAGAACCATCTCAAGGATGATCAGAAGAAATGGAAAGCACCTGAGTTAAATATATGAGTGTCACAGCAAAGGGTCTGAATACTTAGGACCATGTGATATTTCAGTTTTTCTTTTTTAATAAATCTGCAACAATGTCAACAATTCTGTGTTTTTCTGTCAGTATGGGGTGCTATGTGTACATTCATGAGGAAGAAGAATGAACTTAAATGATTTTAGCAAATGGCTGCAATATAACAAAGAGTGAAAAATGTAAGGGGGTCTGAATACTTTCCGTACCCAGTGTATATTTTCTTCTAAACCAGGTAAGTAAAAAAAAATTGTGATTATCCATTTGTTTTTCAGGTGACCCGGAGCAAGAAGATGGACGGAACTTTCATTTTAGGGTGGAACTCCGCTTTAAGTGTCGGTGCACACTGATCCGTCGCCCCGACTTCGGGCGACTAATGAAGTCGCTATTGCACCGCGACTTTGGCGCGGCTTGCAATGACTTCTCATAATGGAAGTCAATGCAAGTCGCTCCGACCTTGCAAAAAAATAGTGCAGGAACCTTTTTCTAAGTCGGAGCGACTTGAGTCGCTCTGATTAGAATGGTTCCATTAGACAGAATGGAGCGCTACTTGACAGGTGACCAAGTTGCCTGAAAAGGCAGAGTAGTGTGAACCGGCTCTAAGGCTCCATTCACACCTGGGCATCTTTGAGCATTTTTCAGCTCCAAAAACGCTCAAAAAAATGTTCCAAAACGCCCAACAAGTAAAACCCCATTCATTTAAATGGCCCCTGTTCACATCTGAGCGTTTTAAAGCCTGAAGCAAAACGCCTGTAGCTGAAAAAAGTACATGAGCTTCTTTTTGGGCTGATTACCAGCGTTTTTGATAGATGTCAATGCCTGCCTCCAAAAACGCCTGGAAAAAATGCCTAAAAATTGCGGTAAAATCACGGCAAAAATCGCGGTAAAAAACGTGCGAAAACGTTAAGCCTTAAGGGGTTGATTTACTAAAACTGAGTGAAAAAATCTGGTGCAGCTCTGCACAGAAACTAATCAGCTTCCAGGTTTTCTGTCAAAGCTTAAGGCCCCTTTCACACAGGCGGACCGTTAAGATCCGCCTGCTTGTTTTTTTGGCGGATCTGAACGGTCCCCCCATGCATTCCTATGGGGCATCGGATGTCAGCGGAGACATGTCCTCTGACATCCGACCCGATCCGATCCGTCAAATCTGAATGGATGGAAACCCTATTTTCCATCCGTCCAGCGGATCGGATCGGATGGGATCGGATGAGAATGGACCGACAGTCCTGCACACAGCAGTAAGCTCCTGACACTAATACATGTTCCCCTTTGTGCTTGCAGGAATTAGGCTAATGCAAATGCATAACCATGCACAAACCCATGAGTGGCAGCGCTCACATGCACGTGTGACAGACGACAAAAATACATCGCTCTGAACAATGGAACCATCAGGTAAGTGGAAACGTCCATCAGGTGCAAAGGCTGTGGTGATCTCTTCAAACACCATGGAATACAATGTCAAGCAAAAGGACAGCCGGCAACTCTTTATTGTCACACCACAGTGAGTAAAATAAACAGGATGGCTAACGCGTTTCGGTGATGAGCCTTGATCACAGGTGTGAGCTGTGCTGTTTTACTCACTGAGGTGCGACAATAAAGAATTGGAAGATTTACAGAGTTGCTAAGCCGTTTTTTTGCTTGACCCGTTTGACAGATGTTGGTGCCAAAACGGGCAATCTAAACTGAGCCAGTGCTCAGGGTCGGTGCTACTTTGTCTTCAGCCTTCTGTGTATGCTGTAAACCTGTGATTCTGTATCCTGATTCCAGTTGTTGCCCGGCTTGTCTTGACCACTCTCTGGACTCCGCTCTGACCCCGGCTTGTTCCCTGACCTCCCCTTCTGTCTGCTCCATTGGCTCCAGCTTCAGACCTGGCTTGTTTCCTGCCCACGCTCCTACCTGTACCCGATCCATGTTGTCTGTGTATGCCCACCTGACACTGTTATTCTGCCTGCTGTTACCGGCCAACATTGCTGGCCATTTTTATCCAATGTTATTAATAAAAATAATTTTTATAAAAATTTCTATGCGTATATGTTTAATTGCCAATGAAATTCCACAGGAGGTTTACAACAAATCCTAGCCTGCTGCCACTGGTACCCTCCTACCACCCCACCCAGCTGTTCTGGCTTACCTACAACCAGAGTTGTATAAAGTACTCAAAAACCATACTTGAGTAAAAGTACAAGTGCTCGATCAAAAAGTGACTTGAGTAGAAGTGGAAGTGCTCAATCAAAAAGTGACTTGAGTAGAAGTACTAAAGTATTCAACATTTTTTGTACTTAAGTATTGCAAGTAGTTTTTTAAAAATTTTGCTACTCAAGTACTGAAAGTAAAAGTACAAGTACTGTGTTATGTAGTTATTAAAGAAAGAAGTCAAAAGTTTGAACATCATATTGTTTTTTTATTATTTCAAATGCAGCTTTTATTTATACATACAGTAGCATTTATTTTCCTATGCACTGATAATACAAGGTTGGTCCCAGGACTGAACACCAGGACTCAGTCCTGGGACCAACCTTGTTCAATTTAATCATAAACAGCATTGAGGACGGGATCAGGAGTTCGATATCAGTTTTTGCAGATGACACAAAATTGGCCAGGGCGATAACTGCACAGCATGAAGCAGATATCCTACAGAATGACCTGGACAAAATAACAGAGTGGACAACGACATGGCAAATGAGGTTTAACGTGGAGAAGTGTAAGGTTCTGCACTTGGGGACTAAAAACCTTAAAAACACAATACACGTTGGGGGAATCAAAAATGGAGAAGGATCTGGGAGTCTTGGTTGATGATAGATTAGGCAACAGCATGCAATGTCAAGCGGCAGCTTCCAAAGCCAGCAGAATATTAGCATGCATAAAGAAAGGGATGTATTCCAGAGATAAGACTATAATCCTTCCACTTTATAAAACTCTGGTCCGACCACATCTGGAGTATTCTGTCCAGTTCTGGTCGCCAGTCCTCAGGAGGGATGTGTTGGAGCTGGAGAGAGTCCAGAGAAGGGCAACTAAACTAATTAGGGGATTGGAGGACCTCGACTATGAAGAGCGTCTGCAATCGCTCGATTTATTCTCCCTGGAGAAGAGGCGTCTGAGGGGGGACATGATAGCAATTTATAAATATCTTAATGGGGATCCCAGCTTAGAAAAAAAGCTGTTCATTCGAAGGGATTGCATGAGGACTCGAGGGCATACAATGCGATTAGAGGAGAAGCGTTTTAACCTCAGGCAACGTGGGGGGTCCTTTACTGTTAGGGCTACAAGATTGTGGAATTCTCTACCACAAGAGGTGGTTTCTGCGGGAAGTATGGTGGCTTTCAAAAGACTCTTAGACTTACATCTCAAGGATCAGAACATTCAGGGGTATGAGAGATGATTACAGCCACACACACCTACACAGGTTGAACTGGATGGACTATTGTCTTTATTCAACCTCACCAACTATGTAACTATGTAACTATGTTTTGAGCTTCATGAAACCTGCCATCCACTGTTCTGGCAGTGGTATTTTTTATAATTGTAACGAGTAACTATGCAGCACAAAAAAATATATCGGAGTAGAAGTATTGAAATCATCGAAAAAATGTAGTGAAGTAAAAGTGGAAGTAGGAGAAAAAAATTATACTCCAGCAAAGTACAGATACCGACTTTCCGTACTTAAGTACAGTAGTGAAGTAGTTCTACTTAGTTACTATACATCTTTGCCTAAAACCTGCTACCAGCAATCGTCTAGCCTGCCCCAATCTGTTGCCTACCAGCCCGCGTGCTTGCTGGGGCCTTCTGGCGACTTCTCCTGCCCAGCATGAACACCTGCACTACTGCTAGCAAGGCTTACAGGCGCTCGTGCCACCCTGTACTCCTGCGCCTCCTGTCTACACTATCAGGGGCCCTGAGTCAAAGGTGTAGGAGAGGCCTTCCTTATCATACCAGGCTCTACTAGTCTACCAGGTACGTGATAGATATACTTAAAACGGCAGGATGCATAGACTTGTAATTCTATTTTTTCCTGCCAGTCTGCCCTGAAATAAAACTCATGACTTACAGTATATCTACATCTGCTCTTAACTGGCAGGCAATTCTGTTTTTTTTTTTAATACACTTCATATTTCATGTCTATTGATCATGCCATTTAAATGTCTCCAAACCAATTCATCTTCAAATAAAAAAAAAAATAAAAAAACACTTAAGAGTCATTGTATTTTACCTTGATTTCCTGTAAAGGAAGCCTAAAACGCGCCGACCGTACGAAATAAATAAAGAGCAACCATTATGGGAACTGAGGTTAAACAAAATTAAAACAAAGCAGTAAATACAACTAAAGAGCAAATCATTGTGACAGTGTTACCGAAAACTTTGAATATTAGAGTACGGTCTCGTGGAAAGCCTAATTATTCACCTTAAACCTTCGTACCTCCAACCGGTATAAATAATTGATGAATTGCACACAGTAGAATACATTACTGATTTCCATTATCTGGTGTGTTTGCTTAGAACAAACAAGTACAGTAAATTCAACTTCTGCTTCCAGACACTAGCCAGTCAAATGAATAAACAACGTCTTTGGCCACTTGTGGATTTTACCGTCGTTGCAGTAGAACTACAAGTCATTCTTGGGCATGGTGGAGAATAACTACAGGGGGTGCGCAGGGAGCAATCAGTTTGGGGCCCCTCAAGGCCTTATTGGGAAGGAATGATTGCTCCTTTCCATTCGTTATCCTGGTTCTAACCCTTAAATTGCTCAGCAGTCTGTCACTTTTTTTCTCTTGAGGGCACTTGAGAGTTTTGTGCTTGCTGGATGTGTTGTCACACATGTTTCCTGAATTTTCCAAAAGGAGTCCAAGTTCACAGACATTACAATATTGATTATAAGGCACATTCTGACTAATATGGTGTATTGTGAAAAATTCTAAATTCTACATTGAGAGTGTGATGATGACCTCAGTTTCCCATTGTGTCAGTTGAATGAAGGACTTTGAGCCACACCTGGAAGAATAAAATTGATGGAGGGTCTCCAAACTGCAGCCCAGGCTCCAGGTGCAGTCCTTTGCTTGCTTCTATCTGGTCCTTTGGGGCATTGTTTCCCCTACAAAGTTCCTGACACTGACAACAGGGCACTATTCCTTCCACTGACATCAATGCTAGGGCACTATTTCTACCACTGACATCAATTAAATCAATGCTAGGGCACTATTTCTACCACTGACACCAACGACGAGGCTCTTTTCCTCCTGCTGACACCAATGATGTGTCTCTTACTGGGTGCTGGAGGCCAATGGAGAGAGGGCTTCCCTTACTGCTAAGTAGTAGACCCCCCTTGGGGGTAAAACAGTAGGGGGTAGGGTCCAAAGTAGCATTGGTCACCTGCTGGACTGTGTGCAGGAAGTTTCAGAGTACTGCTGGTGTGCTGTAGTGAAGTCAGCAGACAGGTGGGGCACCCATGAGATGTTGCAGGTCTAGGATAGTGCCAAGGATGGAGCATGGTTGGAGGAAGCCCAGGTTAGGAGCCAGGTGGGTGTCACAACAGACGTGGTCAGGTGGATTGCCACGGTCAGGAGCCAAGGTGGGTATCAGAGTAGACATGGTCAGGGGGATTGCCGCTGTTGGGAGCCAAGGTGGGTATCAGAGCAGTCGTGGTTAGGTAGATAGCTGAGGTCAAACACAGGAAGTAAGCAGGAGACAGGTCAAGGACAAGCTGGATCGGTAACAGGAGACATAGGAACAGGAAAATCACTGAGATAACACACTGGAGGAGCCATGGGTCACCTGCTGGACTGTGTGCAGGGAGTTTCAGAGTAATGCTGGTGTGCTGTAGTGGAGTCAGCAGACAGGTGGCGCCCATGAGATGTTGCAGGTCTAGGATAGTGCCAAGACTTGAGCGTGGTTGGAGGAAGCCTAGGTCAGGAGCCAGGTGGGTATCAGAGCAGACGTGGTCAGGTGGATAGCCAAGGTCAAACACAGGAAGCAGGCAGGAGACAGGTGAAGGACAAGCTGGGTCGGTAACATGAGACACAGAAACAGGAAAATCACAGAGATAACACACTGGAGGAGCTATTCGCTATCCTGGTTCTAACCCCTAAATTGTTCAGCAGTCTGTCACTTTTTTCTCTCGAGGGCACCCTAGAGTTTGTGCTTGCTGGATGTGTTGTCACACTTGTTTCTGAATTTTCCAAAAGGAGATCTAGTTCACAGAAATGACAATATTCATTATAAGGCACATTCTGACTGCATTGTGCATTGTGAAAAATTCTGAATTCTACATTGAGAGTGTGATGACCTCAGTTTCTCATTGTGTCAGTTGAATGAAGGACTTCAAGCCAGACCTGGAAGAATAAAATTGATGGAGGGTCTACATCAGGGGTCTCCAAACTGCAGTTCATGGGCCAGGTGCAGTCCTTTGCTTGCTTTTATCTGGCCCTTTGGGACATTATTCTCCCCACAATTTTCCTGACACTTACAACAGGGCATTATTCCTCCCACTGACACCAATGACATCAATGATGGGGCACTATTTCTACCACTGACACCAACGATGGGGCACTTGTTCTCCCTCTGACACCAATGATGGGATACTATTCCTAAGAAAGATTTAGTGTGGACTGAGAATGAGATGCCATATCATATCGTGTTCCCATTGGCATCATCCCAATATGAATGGAAGAGAGAAAGTTCACAGGTAAAAGGAGTGAGACTTTACATATGCCTTTGAGAACACATCACACAATACATATAGATTAAAAAAGGTTATTTATTAGGTTTATGTCAATAAAAGATGCCTAATAGCATACAATGCAGTTAATAGCATACAGTTTAAAGTACATATTATGAGAGCACAGAGGTTCAATAAGAGCACAGAGGTTCAATATATTCAATAAGAGCTTGGTCTGGTTGGCGCGTTTCACTGAACTCCCGCTTCTTCAGGGCCATTCAAGCATGTATAATACGTAACTCTTAACTACTTTAGTGAGAATATTTAGCTCCTACAGGCATCATAAAAATAAAAGAAAAGGTTGACATGGATCTCCAGATGGGGATAGCCCTTCCAGGCCAATGGGAGTGGCCCACCACATCCAGATCTGCGGTAACAGGTATAATATACATGGGATCAGAATATGGGCCCGGAAATCCTGAACACACAGAAGGCAGCAGACACAGATATTAATCTGCATATATATAGTCAGTGATGCTAACGCTCCCAAAGTGGTCAGGGCCCTGTATCCAAGTGTCTCCCATGAATCACTCCATTAGCAACCGGAGTCCATATCAAACCTATAGGATACTATTCCCACCAATGATGGGGCACTATTCCTCCCACTGATACAGATGATGGGACACTATTCCTCCCACTGATACAGACGATGGGGCACTATTCCTCCCACTGATACAGATGATGGGGCACTATTCCTCCCACTGATACAGATGATAGGGCACTATTCCTCCCACTGATACAGACGATGGGGCACTATTCCTTCCACTGATACCAATGATGGGGCACTATTCCTTGCACTGATACCAATGATGGGGCACTATTCCTCGCACTGATACCATTGATGTGGCACTATTCCTCCCACTGATACCAATGATGGGGCACTATTCCTCCCACTGATATCAATGATGGAGCACTATTCCTCCCACTGATACCAAAGAGGGGACACTCTACTCCCACTGACACTAAGATATTTTATACTCCCACTGGCCACAGTCCGGCCCTCTTTAAATTTGAAGGATCAGTAAACTGGCACATTGTTTAGAAAGTTTGGAGAGCTCTGGTCTACATGATTGAAGGGAAGAAGAGTGTCAGCAACAGGTTAAAAAAGCAGGAGGACAGTGTGGTCATATGGGGTCTTACCTTACTGGTGGTCGATGATTAGATGGTAGGGAGAAATGACATGATAGGAGCTGTGGTACTGCTGGGAGGTCATTCCAGAAAGTTCAATGGGGAGAGAAGTTGTCTCACCAACCATCCTTCAGGTCCTACGAGGTTTATTGGAAAATATTAATGGCTCCTTTGGATTTTGTATCCTGGTTCTAACCCATAAATTGCTCAGCAGTCTGTCACTTATCTCCTCTTGGGGGCTCGTTCTTGCTGGATGTGTTGTCACACAAGTTTCTGTATTTTCCAAAGAAGACAAAGTTCACAAACAATAAAATATTCATTATAAGGCTCATTCTGACTAATAGGGAACACTGTAAAAACATTCTGAATTCTACATTAAGGGTGTGATGGCTTCAGTTTCCCATTAAGTCAGTTGATTTAAGGACTTCAAGCCAGACCCAGAGAAATAAAATTGATGGAAGGTCTACATCATGGGTGTCCAACCTTTTGGCGTCTCTGGGCCACATTGAGTGTAGAGAAATTTTCTCGGGCCGCATATAAAATATATACTATAGTTAAGGTATATAAGTAATAAAACGCCACCGCCCTTCCCGTGCTGCCGCCCCCCCCCCCCAGCACTAATTTATCACAACTAGAGGATGATCCTTTCCGAGGCAGCCTCTGCCTACAGTTAGTTGGAAGCCACTGTGGCCATGACCCAACCTGAATTCCTTCTTCCCCATCAAAAAAAAAAAATTGCCAGGGGGCAGTGGGCCGCATTGCCTGGGGCTCTGGGCCGCATGCGGCCCCCGGGCCGCATGTTGGACATGCCTGGTCTACATGATTTGGTGGGAGAAAAGTGCCAGCAACAAGTTAAAAATGGAAGAGGAAACTGTGGCCATATGAGGTCATATTGGTGATCAACCACAGGTTTAGATGCTGTGGTACTGCTGAGAGGTCATTCCAGAAAGGCCAATGAGGAAAGAAGGGCTCATTTGGGGCTCTTCAAGGTCTTTTAGGAAAGGACCAATTGCACCTTTCCATTCTTTATTCTGATTCAAACTGTAGCACTGCCCCCATTGGAGCTGCTGAGAATTGCACTTCTTGTGTTCCCCTGGGTTACCATTAGCAACCGATAGCAGATACACGGCATCAACAGTTCTTGGCTCAGACAATGAACAGTCCAGGGGATGTGGTTTTTTTTTTGTATTTTATTTTAGAACTTGGATGGGAGAAGGGAATGAGTGGGATTCTCCAACTTGAACCATGCACAATTCCTGAAGACAACCAACTGCAGAATGCGGCAAGGCCGCTGCTTCACCCTGCCACGGAAGTGAAGATAAAGAACACGGACCTTCACCTTGATTACTCTTCACGGTCTAACTTGGCACTCCCTTTCTCACTGACTGTGTGCTGACCTTCTGTCCACTGACACCCTCCTGGAGTGATCCCCGTCCTGGGCAGACCTCTGGCAAGCTCCCTGGTACACACGGACACTGTTTTTCCTCAGGTCCCTCTGCCACTTGCTCCACTGTCAGTATCCACAGGAGCTCTTGGCTCAGCACCACACTTCTGGTCCACTAGGCCGACCGCCTGTGACCACCTTCCTCAGCAGCAGGAGGAGAGACAGTCGTCACCCTCCTCCTGGGACCTGGCTTCCCGCCCAAAGACACCTGCCCGTGGCTTTAATAACGTATCCCAGGATGCACCACTGTTTGTGCCTACCCACTGGGACAGTCATAAAAGCCTGTGAGTCACTGGCTGGGTTTCTTCCACTGTCCAACAGGCTCCCCTATTGGACACAGTGGGGACACTCCCTCAGACCAAGTGAATCACACACCGACACATGCAACAGGCCTAACTACTGATCAGGCTCCCCTGTGAAGCAGGCAGAGCAAACTATACTTTACCCAGCACCTACCTAGGAGGGTGCTACATAACCTGTAAATTGCTCAGCAGGCTATCACTTGTTTCCTCTTAAGGGCTCGTTCTTGCTGGATGTGTTGTCACACGTTTCTGCATTTTCCAATAGAGACATAGTTCACAGACAATAAAACATCCATTATAAGACCCATTCTGACTAATGGGGTGCATTGAACTCTACAGTAAGGGTGCGATGACCTCTGGCCACCCGCGATCTTTCCCCCTGAGGGAGAAGAACGGTCAGCTATTGTAAAAACAGCCGACCGTTTTTCTCTCTGGAATGATCATGGGGCTCCTGTGATCCTTCTATGTAGGATCACAGGTCTCTGTGATCATTTCAAAAGACCAACCCCCATACAGTTAGAAACACTTCCCTAGGTACATATTTAACCCCTTTGATCACCTACTGTGTTAACCCCTTCCCTGCCAGTGTCATTATTACAGTAACAGTGCATATTTTTAGCACTGATTACTTTAGTAATGTCACTGGTACCCCCAAAAGTGTAAAACATGTCAATCAGGGGTCCGATCTGTCCGCCGCAATGTCGCAGTCCCGCAAAAAATCACTGATCGCCGCCATTACTAGAAAAAAAAAAACAATAAAAATGACATAAATCTTTCCCCTAGTTTGTAGACGCGGTAACTTTTGCGCTAACCAATCAAAATACGCTTATTGTGATTTTTTTTTTTACCAAAGTGATGTAGCAGAAAACAAATTGGCCTAAAATGATTAAAAAATTTGATTTTTTTTTTTTATTGGGAATGTTATATAGCAAAAAGTGAAAAAAAAAAATATATTTTTTTTTTCAGAATTGTCGCTCTATTTTTGTTTATAGCGCAAAAAATAAAAATCGCACAGGTGATCAAATACCACCAAAAAAAAGCTCTGTTTGTGGGGAAAAAGGACATCAATTTTATTTGGGTACAATGTCGCACAACTGCGCAATTATCAGTTAAATTAATGCACTGTCGAATCGCAAAAAATGGCCTGGTCATTAAGGGGGCAAATCTTTCCTGTCCAGAAGTGGTTAATCTGCCTTTCAGCCTGGACTTGACGCCATGCTAATTTGCATATAAAGAACATTTAATATCAGTCTCAGGTTTACTGGTCTTGACCCTAAACACAAAGCGAATCAATGTACCCTTCTCTGGGTTCATGTTAATCCACCCCTGTGCCTTATATGATCATTGAGTAATAATCACCTAACCGCCACCGCAGCGAATGCGAAGCGCGCAAACGTCACCGTCCTGTTTTTTTCTGCCATCTGAGTTCATTACAAGGTGATGTGAAATATATGAGCGTGTCAAACTGGCGGCCGTCTCGTTTGTCTGTAATGGCATCAATGAATGTGTTTGTGTTGATGTTTCTTCCATCAGGAGCACTTAAAAAAAGCAGGAGGCGACATTTATCCTGACCCCTCTCGGTGGTAAAGGGCGCACCGTGAGAAGAATTATCATTTTCACCGGCTGCCGATTTCTCCCGCACAATATTAGTGTGTTTAATTAATCAGACTCGTCCATGAAGCCATCCGTCTCCCTACATGCGTCAGGACAAGGTGGAAAGAGATGAAGAGGAGAGAAGTGCGGGAGGTGTCCATCGCTCAGGATCACACAGGCCAGGAGGCACAGGGGACTCTGCGCCAGATTTATGTCTTCGACTCTTTTTAAGATGCTCTGGGTGAGGGCCGGGGCTCTTCTTGATTTTTTTTTTTCTTTATTGAAAAAATGGACCTTCCAAAGTACAAAAAGTATGAATAAAATGTCGACAAGTTACAATAAGTAGGAACTGTATAATTTTTTCTGGGCCAGATTTAGGTCTTCGACTTTTTTTGATGATGCTCTGGGTGAGGCCCGGGGCTCTTCTTGTTTTTTCTTTTTTTCTGGGCCAGATTTAGGTCTTCAACTTTTTTTGATGATGCTCTGGGTGAGGGCCGGGGCTCTTCTTGTTTTTTTTTTTTTTTTTTTCATTTTTTTCTGGGCCAGATTTAGGTCTACAGCTTTTTTTTAAGATGCTCTGGGTGAGAGCCGGAGCTCTTCTTGATTTTTTTTTTCTTTATTGTAAAAATGGACCTTCTGAAGTGCAAAGTATGAATATATGTTGACAATATACAATAAGCAGGAACTGTATAATTTTTTCTGGGCCAGATTTAGGTCTTCGGCTTTTTTTGATGATGCTCTGGGTGAGGGCCGGGGCTCTTCTTGTTTTTTTTTTTTTTTTTCTTCTCTTTATTGTAAAAATGGACCTTCCAAAGTACAAAGTACAAGTTAAAATAAGTAGGAACTGTGTCATTTTTTCTGGGCCAGATTTAGGTCTTCGGCTTTTTTTAAGATGCTCTGGGTGAGAGCCGGGGCTCTTCTTGTTTGTTTTTTTTTTTTTTTCTTTATTGTAAAAATGGAACATCCAAAGTACAAAGTATGAATAAAATGTCGACAAGTTACAATAAGTAGGAACTGTATCATTTTTCCTGGGCCAGATTTAGGTTTCAGCTTTTTTTTAAGATGCTCTGGGTGAGGGCCGGGGCTCTTCTTGATTTTTTTTTTTTCTTTATTGAAAAAATGGACCTTTCAAAGTACAAAAAGTATGAATAAAATGTCGACAAGTTACAATAAGTAGGAACTGTATAATTTTTTCTGGGCCAGATTTAGGTCTTCAACTTTTTTTGATGATGCTCTGGGTGAGGGTCGGGGCTCTTCTTGTTTTTTTTTTTCTGGGCCATATTTAGGTCTTCGACTTTTTTTGATGATGCTCTGGGTGAGGGCCGGGGCTCTTCTTGTTTTTTTTTTTCTGGGCCATATTTAGGTCTTCGACTTTTTTTGATGATGCTCTGGGTGAGGGCCGGGGCTCTTCTTGTTTTTTTTTTTTTTTCTGGGCCAGATTTAGGTCTTCGACTTTTTTTGATGATGCTCTGGGTGAGGGCCGGGGCTCTTCTTGTTTTTTTTTTTTTCTGGGCCAGATTTATGTCTTCGACTTTTTTTGATGATGCTCTGGGTGAGGGCCGGGGCTCTTCTTGGTTTTTTTTTTTTTTTTCATTTTTTTCTGGGCCAGATTTTGGTCTTCAGCTTTTTTTTAAGATGCTCTGGGTGAGAGCCGAGGCTCTTCTTGATTTTTTTTTCTTTATTGTAAAAATGGACCTTCTAAAGTGCAAAGTATGAATATATGTTGACAATATACAATAAGCAGGAACTGTATAATTTTTTCTGGGCCAGATTTAGGTCTTCGGCTTTTTTTGATGATGCTCTGGGTGAGGGCCGGGGCTCTTCTTGTTTTTTTTTTTTTTTTTCTTCTCTTTATTGTAAAAATGGACCTTCCAAAGTACAAAGTACAAGTTACAATAAGTAGGAACTGTGTCATTTTTTCTGGGCCAGATTTAGGTCTTCGGCTTTTTTTAAGATGCTCTGGGTGAGAGCCGGGGCTCTTCTTGTTTGTTTTTTTTTTTTTTTTCTTTATTGTAAAAATGGAACATCCAAAGTACAAAGTATGAATAAAATGTCGACAAGTTACAATAAGTAGGAACTGTATCATTTTTCCTGGGCCAGATTTAGGTTTCAGCTTTTTTTTAAGATGCTCTGGGTGAGGGCTGGGGCTCTTCTTGTTTTTTTTTTTCTTTATTGTAAAAATGGACCTTCCAAAGTACAAAGTATGAATAAAATGTTGAAAGATTACAATAAGTAGGAACTGTATTATTTTTTCTGGGCCAGATTTAGGTCTTCGGCTGTTTTTTTTTTTTTTTTTTTTTTAAGATGCTCTGGGTGAGGGACGGGGCTCTTCTTTTTTTTTTTTTTCTTTATTGAAAAAATGGACCATCCAAAGTACAAAGTATGAATAAAATGTTGAAAGGTTACAATAAGTAGGAACTTTATTTTTTTTCTGGGCCAGATTTAGGTCTTCAGCTTTTTTTTAAGATGCTCTGGGTGAGGGCCGGGGCTCTTCTTGATTCTTTTTTTCTTTATTGTAAAAATGGACCTTCTAAAGTACAAAGTATGAATATATGTTGACAAGTTACAATAAGTAGGAACTGTATAATTTTTTCTGGGCCAGATTTAGGTCTTCAGCTTTTTTTTAAGATGCTCTGGGTGAGGGCCGGGGCTCTTCTTGATTTTTTTTTTTCTTTATTGAAAAAATGGACCTTCCAAAGTACAAAGTATGAATAAAATCTCGACAAGTTACAATAGGTAGGAACTGTATAATTTTTTCTGCTTTTTTCTTTAAGATGCTCTGGGTGGGGGCCGGGGCTCTTCTCGATTTTTTTTTTTTTCTTTATTGAAAAAAATGGACCTTCCAAAGTACAAAGTATGAATAAAATGTTGACAAGTTACAATAAGTAGGAACTGTATTATTTTTTTCTGGGCCAGATTTAGGTCTTCGGCTTTTTTTTTTTAAGATGCTCTGCGTGAGGGCCGGGGCTCTTCTTGGTTTTTATTTTTTTCTTTCTTGTAAAAATGGACCTTCTAAAGTACATAGTCAAGAATGAATAAAATGTCGACAAGTTACAATAAGTAGGAACTGTATCTTTTTTACAAAAAAACTCAGTTCTTGAGTTTTGGTCCATTGACTTTGCCTAGGGCTAGGCTGAGAGGATCTGAAAACAAAACAGTACCGTTCAAATAGGCAGGGGCGTCTTAGTGATTGGGCACACCTGGGCACTGCCCAGGGGCCCAAGGTGCATTGGGGACCCCTGATCAGGTCAAGGACAAGGGGGAGTGGCAGGTGCTGTGCTGTGCTGGGGGGGGGGGTGCACAGGTAATTTGGCCACTTGTGGTGCTTTTCTTTGATAGGAGAAACTGCAGTGTCACTCCTGTTAGAAGGAGCAGTGGCTGGCTTCTGCAGGACAGAGGATTCAGCTTTCTCCTCCCTGCTGCAGGGGATGAAAGAGGGCTGGCACTGAGACTGAGAACTCACCTCAGGAAGAAGGAGATGCCTTCCTTGCAGGTAGCAACCGCATTTGTAATCTGTGAGTACAAGGGGGAAGGGAGGGCACATCTCTGAGTGATGGGGACACCTGATGTATGGGGGAACTGTTATGGGGATACTTGATGTATGGGGGCACCGTAATGGGGACACCAGATGTAGGGGGGCACTATGATGGGGAAACCCGATGTATGGGGACACTGTGATGGGGAACCTGATGTATGGGAACACTGTGATAGAGACACCTGATGTAAGGGGGCACTGTGATGAGGAAACCCGATGCATGGGGACACTGTGATGGGGGACACCTGATGTAAGGGGGCACTGTGATGGGGACACCTGATGTAAGGGGGCACTGTGATGGGGAACCTGATGTATGAGGACATTGTGATAGGGACACCTGATGTAAGGGGGCACTGTGAAGGGGAACCTGATGTATGAGGACATTATGATAGGGACACCTGATGTAAGGGGGCACTGTGATGGGGAAACCCGATGCATGGGGACACTGTGATGGGGACACCTGATGTAAGGGGGCACTGTGATGGGGAAACCCGATGCATGGGGACACTGTGATGGGGACACCTAATGTAAGGGGCACTGTGATGGGGAAACCCGATGCATGGGGACACTGTGATGGGGACACCTAATGTAAGGGGCACTGTGATGGGGAAACCCGATGCATGGGGACATTGTGATGGGGACACCTGATGTAAGGGGGCACTGTGATGGGGGCACCGTAATGGGGACACCAGATGTAGGGGGGCATTATGATGGGGAAACCCAATGTATGGAGACACTGTGATGGGGACACCTGATGTATGGGGGCACTGTAATGGGGACACCTGCTGTATGGGAACACTGTGATATGGACACCTGATTTATGGGGACACTGTGATGGGGAACCTGATGTATAAGGACATTGTGATAGGGACACCTGATGTAAGGGGGCACTGTGATGGGGAGACTCGATGCATGGGGACACTGTGATGGGGGACACCTGATGTAAGGGGGCACTGTGATGGGGACACCTGGTGTAAGGGGGCACTGTGATGGGGATACCTGATGTAAGGGGCACTGTGATTGGGACACCTGATGTAAGGGGGCACTGTGATGGGGACACCTGATGTAAGGGGGCACTGTGATGGGGACACCTGATGTAAGGGGGCACTGTGATGGGGAACCTGATGTATGAGGACATTGTGATAGGGACACCTGATGTAAGGGGGCACTGTGATGGGGAAACCCGGTGCATGGGGACACCTGATGTAAGGGGGCACTGTGATGGGGAACCTGATGTATGAGGACATTGTGATAGGGACACTTGATGTAAGGGGGCACTGTGATGGGGAAACCTGATGCATGGGGACACTGTGATGGGGACACCTGATGTAAGGGGGCACTGTGATGGGGATACCTGATGTATGGGGGCACCGTAATGGGGACACCAGATGTAGGGGGGGCACTATGATGGGGAAACCCAATGTATGTGGAAATTTGATGGAAATAAAGTGTTACTAAACCCAGAAGCCTGCAGTCACTATATCTGGTCTCCCCAGGAGCCTGCAGTCACTATATCTACTCTCCCCAGGAGCCTGCAGTCACTATATCTGCTCTCCCCAGAAGCCGGCAGTCACTATATCTGATCTCCCCAGGATCCTGCAGTCACTATATCTGGTCTCCCCAGGAGCCTGCAGTCACTATATCTGCTTTCACCATGATCCTGCAGTCACTATATCTGCTCTCCCCAGGATCCTGCAGTCACTATATCTGGTCTCCCCAGGATCCTGCAGTCACTATATCTACTCTCCCCAGGAGCCTGCAGTCACTATATCTGCTCTCCCCAGAAGCCGGCAGTCACTATATCTGATCTCCCCAGGATCCTGCAGTCACTATATCTGGTCTCCCAGAGAGCCTGCAGTCACTATATCTACTCTCCCCAGGAGCCTGCAGTCACTATATCTGCTCTCCCCAGAAGCCGGCAGTCACTATATCTGATCTCCCCAGGATCCTGCAGTCACTATATCTGGTCTCCCAGAGAGCCTGCAGTCACTATATCTGCTCTCCCCAGGATCCTGCAGTCACTATATCTGGTCTCCCCAGGAGCCTGCAGTCACTATATCTGCTCTCCCCAGGATCCTGCAGTCACTATATCTGCTCTCCCCAGGATCCTGCAGTCACTATATCTGCTCTCCCCAGGATCCTGCAGTCACTATATCTGGTCTCCCCAGGAGCCTGCAGTCACTATATCTGCTCTCCCCAGGAGCCTGCAGTCACTATATCTGCTCTCCCCAGGATCCTGCAGTCACTATATCTGCTCTCCCCAGGAGCCTGCAGTCACTATATCTGCTCTCCCCAGGAGCCTGCAGTCACTATATCTGTTCTCCCCAGAAGCCGGCAGTCACTATATCTGATCTCCCCAAGAGCCTGCAGTCACTATATCTGGTCTCCCCAGGAGCCTGCAGTCACTATATCTGCTCTCCCCAGGAGCCTGCAGTCACTATATCTGCTCTCCCACAATACACAGAACATGGAAATGCAATTATTTTAGTAAATATAAACTTCTAAATATCTTTTCCCATCAGCAGTATGTAGCCGTCTTGTGATTTCTATCAGTGTCTGGTTAAAGCTTTAAAGAGAAGTTTTTATTCCACTCTGACTGTCCTATGAGGCTGCAGGACCCCTGATCCTCTGTCTGGGCAGTGCTGATTTGCCGTGTGCTGATCACACACACCCTCCCAAGGAAAAAAAAAAGCTCTCTAGGAATACACACTAAACTGAGCATGTGCAGCTTGTCCCTTAGACTCTGTATTATCTGGAGATGGATTGGGGAAAGTGGAAGAAGGGGAGGATCAGAGAAGACAGAATCACAAAGCCTTTTTACACAATGCGGAGGATTAACCCCTTAGGTTCCACAATGAGTATAACAAGCATGCTTTACTGCATATACAGACTGATTTTACTGTTGTAGGTTTAGTAACACTTTATGAGGAACTGTGGGGTAAATTCTCCACTTTCCATCTGTTTCATAACCTGAGATAGAACTGAAAGAGAAGGAAAATGTTCCCCCTCTCTGTAAGCAGCCGATGTGTAGGTTTGGTAACACATGACTAATAGAAGTAAGGTATAGAAAACGAAAAAAGAAAGAGTCGGACTGTACAGGCCAAACGGAGGGATATTCAAAATGTATTAAAAAAATCCATATTTTATTGTATCAAAAATGAAAACAAAACATATATAAGGACAATATCAATTATATAAAAACAATCCCTTAGGAGGAAAGAACATATATGGTAGCTGGTTTGACAAGCACTGTGTAGTTAAGGGTTTTCAGTGCCGACGCGTTTCACCAATCACTTCCCCAGGGCCGCAAAGACCCCAGAGTACTTATCTATAGCTAAAAACAATATTTACTAATAGATCTTAATACATATATTATACATATTCAGATACTACTTTTTTTTATTTTTTCTTGTAGTATCTGAATATGAATATGAATTACATATTAAGATATATTAGTAAATTATATTGTTT
Source organism: Pelophylax lessonae (assembly GCF_965119305.1). Classification (NCBI taxonomy): domain Eukaryota; kingdom Metazoa; phylum Chordata; class Amphibia; order Anura; family Ranidae; genus Pelophylax; species Pelophylax lessonae. The sequence goes on from NC_138774.1 coordinate 15,401,143, forward strand.
TTATCTATAGCTAAAACGAAACGAAAACTAAACTAAAATTGAAAAAAAAAAAAAAAAAACACACAATATCTTTTCCTTTTTGCTATAAAACATACCCAATAAAAATTAAAAAAAAAACAATTTTCTTCAGAAATTGTGGCCAAAATGTATTCTGTTACGTCTTTGATAAAAAAAAAAAAAAAAAAAAAAATCCCAATAGGTGTATATTGATTGGTGTGCATAAATGTATAGCTTCTAAAAACTATTGTATATTTATTAGAATTTTTTTTTTTTTTTTATACTACTAGTGGCGGTGATCAGCAACTTGGTACTGTGAAAATGTGGCGGACAATCTGACACTAACTGACACTGGAGGGGGGTTACTAACTGTTACTGATATTACCAGTGACACTAATACACTGTTTCTGATTTCGAGGGACTGTCCCTGATTCAGAACAAAGTCCCTTCGTCCCTCATTCCTCCTCATTTGTCCCTCATTTTGGTCTGATCTGTAGAGTTGTATATAAAATACACTATTTAACTTTCGAAAAACTGTTTCCCAGTGCTAAACCTTTCATCCAATTTCTAAATTGCTGCATTTGTAAATTTCAAAAGCCGATATAAAGGAATAGTAGTGGTTAAAAAAAAAAAAGCGGGTTTAACTAATAATTATTTTTTATTTAATTCTTCTTTAAGGGGGGCGTGGCAGGGGGTGTGTCCTGTGTGTACATACTTTTGCTAATTTTTGTCCTTCGTTCCTATTTCAAAAAGTTGGGAGGTATGCTGTGCACTGTCACGGTACTAATGACCCTGGGTGGGAAGGGGTTAACATATAGGGGTGATCAAAGGGTTAAATGTGCGTCCAAAAATGTGTAATGTGAGCTGCTTTTTACTACAGATCTCTTTGTTGCAGGGATAAGCGACAGAGTGATTGTTCCCTCTGTACAGTACAGGGCCCTGTGTTGATTGTCAACACAGAGCTCTGGGCTGTGATTGGACAGAGCCGATCAGCAGGCCCCGGCCATGAATCATTGGCTGTGACCTGCTGACAGACTGTGTACAATTACAGAAGGTGTCGGCGGAGGGGGAACGCATGTGGGCACCGTATACCCCCTAAAGCAGGCTACAACGTACCAGTACGTCGCTTTGCCTGCACGTGCCACATGTGCGGGAGCGGCTTGTCTGCAAGTGGTTATCCACTTCTGGACCGGAAAGTTTACCCCCTTAATGACCAGGCCATTTTTTTGCGATTCGGCACTGCGTTACTTTAACGGACAATTGCGCGGTCGTGCGACGCTGTACCCAAATAAAAATCAATGTGCTTTTTATCCCACAAACAGAGCTTTCTTTTGGTGGTATTTGATCACTTCTGCAGTTTTTATTTTTTGCGCTATAAACAAAAAAAAAAAGTGACAATTCTGAAAAACAAAAACAATATTTTTTACTCTCTGCTATATAACATTTCCAATAATAAAAAATAAAAAAAAAAGAAAAATCACATTTTTTTTCATCATTTTAGGCCAATAAGCGTATTTTAATTGTTTTGCGCAAAAGTTATCGCGTCTACAAACTAGGGGAAAGATTTATGTCATTTTTATTTATTTATTTATTTTTTAATAGTAATGGCGGCAGATCTGCGATTTTTAGCGAGACTGCGACATTGCGACGGACAGATCGGACCCCTAACTGACGTTTTTTGGGGGTACCAGTGACATTACTACAGTAATCAGTGCTAAAAATATCACTGTCCTAATGACGCTGGTAGGGAAGGGGTTAACACCAGGGGCGATCAAAGTGTTAAATGTGTCCCTAGGGGGTGCTTTCTAACTGTGGGGGGGGGGGGACTTGCTGCATGAACACAGAGACCTTTGTTCCAAAAAAAGATGACCCATAAGTGTATTTTTATTGGTTTGCGCCAAAAGTTATCGCGTCTGCAAACTACGGGAAAGGTTTATGTCATTTTTATTTATTTATTTATTTTTTTACTAGTAATGGCGGCTATCTGCGATTTTTAGCGGGACTGCGACATTGCGGCGGACAGATCGGACCACCTTTTTGACATTTTTGGGGGGACCAGTGACATTACTACAGTAATCAGTGCTAAAAATATGCACTGTTGCTGTAATAATGACACTGGCAGGGATAGGATTAACACCAGGGGCAATCAAAGGGTTAAATGTGAGCCTAGGGGGTTCTTTCTAACTGGGGGGGGGGGGGTTTGTAATATCAACACAGAGACCTGTGATCCTATATAGGAGGAACACAGGAGCTCTGTGTTGATACCAGAGAGAACAACGGTCTGCTGTGTTTACAACAAGGGGTTAACACCAGGGGCGATCAAAGGGTTAAATGAGTCCCTAGGGGGTGCTTTCTAAGGCCCCTTGCACACTGCAGCTTAAAAATGCTCAGTACAGCTTTTTTTTTTTTTTATGAGCTTAAATACAGCCCATTCATTCTAATGTGCCTGTGCACACAGGTGCGTAAAGGAGCGCCACGTATTCTTCAGTAAGAACAAAACAGAAAAATCTGCAGTTTTGAACAGTAATTTACGCCTAATGCGCGCATTTGCGGTCAAATACGCGCAAATGCGATCAAATGAAGGCACACGAACATACTGTTGATCTGAAAAAGAAAATTTGCATATTCAGATGCGCGAATTTGCGCAAATTTGCGCGCATTTCAGTAAGACAAAAATTACAGCTGAAAAAGGAGATGCTCAAACAGGAGTATCATGTGCAAGAGGCCTAACTGTGGGGGGGGGGGGGGTTGGACTTGCTGCATGAACACAGAGACCTGTGTTCCTAAATCGCGACCATCGAGGCCACCGGACCCAATAAGGCCTAGAGGATAGCAGGTTAGGCACTTCCTAATGGCTCCTCCCATGCGCGCCACCCACTAGCGATGCCGCGAAATGACGTACGGTTACGTCGTTTCACGGGACAGAGACAATTTGCTGCAGTATATGTACTGCTGGCAGTCGGCAAGTGGTTAACCACTTTACCACCGGAGGATTTTGCTGTCTTATGTCTGGGCCACTTTGTGCGATTCAGCGCTGTGCGAATTTAACTGACAATTGCGCGGTCGTGCGACGCTGTACCCAAACGAAATTTACGTCCTTTTTTTCCCACAAACAGAGCTTTATTTTGGTGCTATTTGATCACCTGTGCGATTTTTACTTTTTGCGCTATAAACAAAAAAGAAGCGTAAATTTTGAAAAAAGAACAATATTTTTCACATTTTTTTATATGAAATTCCCCCAAAAAAAATGTAAAAATCAAAATTTTTTTACATTTTTGGCCAATTTGTTTTCTGCTACCTATGTTTGGTAAAAAAAAATCACAATAAGCGTATTTTGATTGGTTTGCACCAAAGTTATTGCGTTTACTAACTAAGGGAAAGATTTCTGTCATTTTTGGTGTTTTTTTTTTAACGAGTAATGGCGGCGATCTGCGATTTTTTTTGCGGGACTGCGACATTGCGGCGGACAGATCGGACCCTTGACTGACATTTTTGACACTTTTGGGGGTACCAGTGACATTACTGCAGTAATCAGTGCTATATATATGCACTGTTACTGTAAAAATGACACTGGCAGTGAAGGGGTTAATTTTATTGGAGAGGGAGGGGTTAATGTATGCCTGGTGCTTACTAACATGTGTGGGGGGAGGTGACTGAGTGACACAGGGACAGATCGAAGGTTCAGCTATGCTGAACCCTGCAATCTGACCCTGCCTGTCACTTAGGAGATCCGCCCGCTTGTGTTTACACAAGCAGGCGGATCTCCACACTAGATCCCTGACGATCGGGGAAGAGCAGCGGCGATCGCCGCTGCTCCTACCCTGGCCCGACTCCCGCTGTGACTGAATACAGCAGGAGCGAGCCTCCGGCGGCGTGCGCGCGCCGCCGAGAAAAGGGAGTGTCTGGCGACATAGGTCTACGTCGCCAGACGATAACGAACCACTTTGCCGCAGTAGTGCTCAAGTGAGCAGATGGCAAGTGGTTAATATGTGTGCAAAAATTTGAAAAATTGCCTCGGTAGGGAAGTGGTTAATGCACCCACTGGTATGAATAAGCCCCCAATTGCCTCTAGTGGTCAACGTTGGTAATGCAGCGTGCTTTATATAAAATGTCCTTGATCTCTAAGGTAACGTCTCCCGTATAACGGAACATCAGCGTTCCAATATGCCATCGCGGCACGTGTGATACCCTTGGCCTAATCTAAGCCGAGAGGCGCTAAATACGCCGGCTGTTGGGTTGGTGCTGAAGAAAAAAAGATTGGTGTCACCCGTCGCGAAAAGTAAAACAGCCTCTAATGACCAAATGATGGCCTGCCTTCGGAGAGATTACCATATTGTGCCGCGCTGCTTGCAGGCAGATTAACCTTCAAAATGTCACCGGAGGGGGCGGCAGATAATTGCCGGGGGAAATGCCGGGCAAGTCTCCGTAGCATTGAAGTGGTTAAGACAAATCTTCCCTGTGATGTATTGTTCGGCTGGGAACCCGTCTCGCTTACACGCCACCGCGCCAAAATAATTCTCCCCTTTGTCCATTGAAACTTCATGACTCGTTTCATTTAATACATTAAAAGATTTAATTAAACTCCCAAATTAATTGTACAGTATGGAGCGGGCTGCATACTAATTGCACCATCATAACATTTGCATCGCAAGATTATTCCACAGCGCTTTTGTTTGTACTTTCTCCCCCCCCCCCCCCCCTCTCTGTGAATATTGGTCGGTGATATTGACGGTGTATAGATGACACTTCAAGGGACCATATGGTGCAGATTTTCAGTGATAATAACACAAGTCACCTAATAACTCACATTTTTTACCCTCTTTGATGTTCCTGTAGCACTGCCCCCTAGAGGACTGCTGAATATTACACTTTTGGTATTCCCCTGGGTTACCCGTAGCAACTGCTTGCAGAAACTTGAAACACTTTAAAGCGGAGTTCCACCCAAAAGTGGAACTTCCGCTTTAGGTATTCTAACCCCCTGACATGCCACATTTGGCATGTAATTTTTTTTGGGGGGGGAGCGGGTACCTAGTTTTGACAGGTACCCGCTCCCACTTCCGCTCGGAGCGCCGCTGCGCCCTGAACGGAAGTTCTCCTCTCCCCCTCCCTCCCAGCAATCTTCTGGGACACGTCAGAGGTCCCAGAAGATTGCCGGCCAATCAAGACGCGCAGCGCGACTCGCGCATGCGCAGTTGGTACCCGGCTGTGAAGCCGCAAACTGTCACAGCCGGGTGCCCACAGCAGTGATGCCGGCGCCGCCGAGACCAGAGGGAGAGGATCGAGGCTTCGGGCGGCCGCATCGCTGGACCGTTGGACAGGTGAGTGAAATGGCTGGAACTCCGCTTTAAGCTCTTGGCTCAGTCAATGATCAGTCCAGGGGATGTTGCTTTTGTGGTTTTGTTTAAAGCGGAGTTCTGCCTCCCCCTCCACCCCCTCCAAAAATTAAAAGTCAGCAGCTACACCTACTGTACACATACTGTAGCTGCTGACTTTTAATGTTAGGACACTTACCTGTCCTGGAGTCCAGGGATGTTGGCCCCGCAGCTGATGTTTCCTTGCGGCTTCACGGGCGGGTCCCTACTGCGCATGCGCGAAGCGCGCGGCACATTCCTATTGGCTTGGCGGCGGGGGAAGGAGGAGGGGGCCATACTTCCGAGGGATGGTGCCGCTGCGCCGTATCCCGGAAGTGGGGAAGGGTACCTGTCAAAAACTGGTACCCGTTCCCCCACTCCCCCCTCCCCCTAAAAGGTGCCAAATGTGGCACCAGAGGGGGGGGAGGAAGCAAATGAGTGGAAGTTCCACTTTTGGCTGGAACTCCGCTTTAAATAGGTATGGAAGAAGGGATGAGTGGGAATACTTCAACTGTTAATAGTTAAGGCTTCATCTGGCCACTAAAATGAAGATGAGGTAAGTGTTCCTATATTATTTCTATTCAGGGTACTCCCCTAGTACCCCCTTTCTCTCTGGGCTAGATGAAACCCGTCCACTGACTTAACACTCCAGAGTGGTCCCCTTCCTGGGCAGACCCCTGGGCAAGTTCCTCTGTACTCACAAAACTGTGTTTCCAGAGTTTGCTGTGTCCCAACTCCTGCAGTCAGCTTCTCCTGGACCCCTGGGTTCAGTCTCACACCCCTGGTACCAGTGGCGGCTGGTGCTCCATGGGCCGGGGGGGGGGGCGGCAGACGGACCACACCATACCCCCCCCCCCGGACCACACCAGCTCGCACACCATACCACCCCCCTAGCCTAATAAAGCCTCTGGCTCTAATCATGTGCTTCAAAAAAAAAACCCCATTAGGATCCATGCGTCTGGTGCCCTGCATGTAGATTAGGGGGCCGGATGCATGGATTGGGGGGCGGCGCCCCTGCGCCCCCCAATGGACGGGCCGCCACTGCCTGGTACACTAGGCTGACTGCCTGTGACCACCACCAACTGCTGCAGAAGAGGAGGCAGCCACCACCCTCCTTCTGGAACCTGGGTTCCCGCCCAAAGACCTCTACCTCATGTGCCCGTGGCTTTTTATACCCTGTCCCATAATGCACCACTGTCTGTGCCAACCCCCTGGGACAGTACCAAAAGCCTGTGTGTCATTAGTCAGGTTTCCTCCAGCATCCAACGTGCCTCCCCATTGGATCAGCTGGGGACACTCCCTAAACCCAGATGAATCACACTCCGGGCACAATGAGTAGACCTGACTACAAATCCTGCTCCCTGATAAGCAGAGTGCACATAGGTTTTGCCTGCTGCTCTTCTGATAAACAGACAGAGCCAAAACTACTCTCTCTGCCTAGCACCTGACTAGGAATGTTCCTTTCATTGGTGGTCAGTGGGAAGAATGCTCCTTACATTGGTGGTCAGTGGGAAGAATGCTCCTTACATTGGTGGTCAGTGGGAAGAATGCTCCTTACATTGGTGGGAAGAATGCCCCTTACATTGGTGATTAGTGGGAAATTGTCCCTTACATTAGTGGTCAGTGGGAAGAATGCCCCTTACATTGGTGATTAGTGGGAAATTGCCCCTTACATTAGTGGTCAGTGGGAAGAATGCCCCTTACATTGGTGGTCAGTGGGAAGAATGCTCCTTACATTGGTGGTCAGTGGGAAGAATGCTCCTTACATTGGTGGGAAGAATGCCCCTTACATTGGTGATTAGTGGGAAATTGTCCCTTACATTAGTGGTCAGTGGGAAGAATGCCCCTTACATTGGTGGTCAGTGGGAAGAATGCTCCTTACATTGATGGTCAGTGGGAAGAATGCTCCTTACATTGATGGTCAGTGGGAAGAATGCTCCTTACATTAGTGGTCAGTGGGATCGGATATCGGCGCTGATATGGCCATTATAGCTGGATCGGGGGATCGGTAACATTGACCGATCCACGGGCCGATCCACAGCCATCCCTTACTTGGTGCAGTAGTAGTATGGGATGGGAGCCGCTACTTCCTGTATAGTCCCGGCTCACAGGCCGAGTGATATAAGATCCACTCCGCCTGTGAATGGAGGAGCCGTACACATGAAGCAGCGGCTTTGCTCTGTACTGCAGCTGCATGCTTTATGTGTAGCTCCGGATCAGTTCCGGTATAGGTATCGGGTCAAAAAAAGTCAGATCGGTGCATCCCTAGAAGGAATAATGTTCCTTACATTGGTGATCAGTGGAAAGAATGCCCCTTACATTGGTGGTCCGTGGGAAGAATACTCCTTACATTACTGGTCAAGGGGAAAAACGCTCCTTACATTGGTGGTCAATGGGAAGAATGCTCCTTACTTTGGAGGTCAGTGGGAAGAATGCTCCTTACATTGATGGCCAATGGGAAGAATGCTCCTTACATTGATGGCCAGTGGGAAGAATGCCCCTTACATTGGTGGTCAGTGGGAAGAATGCCCCTTACATTGGTGGTCCGTGGGAAAAATGCTTCTTGCATTGGTGGTCAGTGGGAAGAATGTCCCTTACATTGGTGGTCAGTGGGAAGAATGCTTCTTACATTGGTGGTCAGTGGGAAGAATGCTCCTTACATTGATGGCCATTGGGAAGAATGCCCCTTTCATTGGTGATCAGTGGGAAGAATGCCCCTTTCATTGGTGATCAGTGAGAAGAATGCTCCTTAAATTGGTGGTCAATGGGAAGAATGCTCCTTACATTGATAGTCAGTGGGAAGAATGCTCCTTACGTTGGTGGCCACTGGGAAGAATGTCTCCTTATGTTGGTGGCCACTGGGAAGAATGTCTCTTACATTGGTGGTCAATGGGAAGAATGCTCCTTACATTGATGGTCAGTGGGAAGAATGTTCCTTACATTGATGGTCAGTGGGAAGAATGCTCCTTACGTTGGTGGCCACTGGGAAGAATGCTCCTTATATTGGTGATCAGTGGGAAGAATTATCCTTACATTGATGGTCAGTGGGAAGAATGTCTCCTTATGTTGGTGGCCACTGGGAAGAATACCACCTTATAGATAGCTAAAAAATGGTAATCATTGGTGTCAGTGGTCCTTATCTGGGAGGCAAGCATTTTTTTCTTTTTCTCAGGAAAATCCCTAAAATTACACAAAACCATACCTGAGAAAGGCTGGTCCAACTTTCCCTTGCTTTATACATAAATAGAATAAAAAGCTTTGGCTTCACTTTAGAGTAAACACTGCATGTCCAGGGACATCGTCGGCTAGATATCTTCAAAATGGCGCAAATTTAGGAAATATTTACCATACCTGCTGCTAAGACTTACTAAAAATGAACACAAGATGGGGCCAATCTGAGTGTAGTAATGCAACTTTAATAGATATAAACTAAGTGGCAACTCATGTGTGGCAGTAATAGGAGCCCATATCACAAATATGTCATCCGTGGCTGCTTGCCGGATTAGATGAGGAACATCGGCAACTGGCTGACTGGGCTGTGGAATGCAGAGCAGAGCCAACTGAAAGGGGTGTCAGTGCCAGGGACAAGAAGAGGCATGGCTACGAGTTTTGGAGCAACCCAGCCCCTTTGTCAAGCCTGAGGCTCCACTTTGCTTATATCTATTAAAATGTTTGTGCATTGCTACACTCGGATTGGCCCCCTCTGGTGTTTGTGTATTCACAGGGATTTCATCAGTCCCTGAGAAGCTGCAATAAGTTTATCCCTTTACGCACACTATTGGATGATTTTTCCTCTCCCATTTAGTCAGCATTTATTTACTTGTGTGCCATTTTGCAGTATTCTTATTAACCACTTTAGGACCGGAGGATTTTCCTGCTGTACGTCCAGGCCACTTTTTGCAACTTGGCACTGTGCGACTTTAACTGACAATTGCGCGGTCCTGCAACGCTCTACCCAAAACGAAATTTACGTCCTTTTTTTTCCCACAAACAGAGCTTTCTTTTGGTGGCATTTGATCACCTCTGCGCTTTACATTTTTTGCGATATTAATAAAAAAATAGCGACGATTTTGAAAAAATAACAATATTTTTCTACTTTGACAGTTAAAAAATATACAATATATAAAATTTTTGTCATATATTTAGGCCAAAATGTATTTTATCTACATGTCTTTGACAAAAAAAATTCTAAATGAGCGTATTTTTACCAGCTTTAAGAGCGGAAGATTTTACCCCCTTCCTGACCAGGCCATATTTTGCGATTCGGCACTGCGTTACTTTAACGGACAATTGCGCGGTCGTGCGACACCGTACCCAAATTAAATTTGTCTTTTTTTCCCCCCAAACAGAGCTTTCTTTTGGTGGTATTTGATCACCTGTGCAATTTTTACTTTTTGCGCTATAAACAAAAAAAGAGCGACAATTTTGAAAAAATAACAATATTTTTTATATGAAATTTCCCAAAAAAAAAGTAAAAATCAAAATTTTTTAACATTTTAGGCCAATTTGTTTTCTGCTACATATGTTTGGTAAAAAAAATTGCAATAAGCGTATTTTGATTGGTTTGCGCAAAAGTTATCGCAGCTACTAACTACGGGAAAGATTTATGTCATTTTTATTGTTTTTTTTTTAACGAGTAATGGCGGCGATCTGCGATTTTTTTTTTTTTTTTTTTTTTTTTTGCAGGACTGCGACATTGAGGCGGACAGATCGGACCCTTGACTGACATTTTTGACACTTTTGGAGGGACCAGTGACATTACTACAGTAATCAGTGCTATAAATATGCACTATTACGGTAATAATGACACTGGCAGGGAAGGGATTAACACTGTGGGTGATCAAGGGGTTAAATGTAAGCCTAGGAGAGTGTTTACTAACTATATGGGGGATGGGCTTGTGAAATTATCATAGAGACCTGTGTTCCTATATAGAAGGATCACAGGCGCTGCCTGTGCTTACTGACGTGTGTGGGGGGAGGGGATTGTGTGACACAGGCACAGATCGCAGGTTCAGCTATGCTGAATCCTGTAATCTGTCCCTGCCTTTCACATAGGAGATCCGCCCGCTTTGTTTACACAAGAGGGCAGATTTCCTCAATCGATCCCCGATGATCGGGGAAGAGCGGCGGTGATCACCGCCTCTCCTCCCCTGGCCCGACTCCCGCTATGTATGAATACAGCGGTAGCGAGCCTCCGGGGCGGCGCGCGTGCGCCGCCCACAAGGGGAGGAGTTCAGCGACGTAGGTCTACGTCACTCGACGGAATCGAGCCACTTTGCTGCAGTATGCTCAATGTGAGCGGTCGGCAAGTGGTTATAAAACTACCTAAAAGCTTACCTGTAGGTCCTGTATAAATTGTAAATTTAGAGTTCACTACTACTACTTTTTAGAGGGTTCCACTTTAACAACTGTTTTCAGAGCAGAGCGGACTGGAAGTGGTGTCAGTGCCAGGGACCAGAAGAGCCAAGGCTACGCGTTTCGGAGCAGCCCAGCCCCTTTGTCAAGCCTGAGGCTCCACTTTGCTTATATCTATTAAAATGTTTGTGCATTGCTACACTCAGATTGGCACCCTCTGGTGTTCATTTGTGTATTCACAGGGATTTCATCAGTCCCTGAGAAGTTGCAATAAGCGTGTTAACCCTTTACGCTTACGCACTTCTCTTTCACTACGCCTGCAGGGAGATCAATGTGCCGGGGTCATATATAGGTAGACCCACACATGCATGTGTTTGGGCCTTGGGGTGCACACCCTAATGCAATAGGCTGCGCACACTTATGCCTTTGCGGTCACTATTGGACGATTTTTCCCTTGCCATTATTATTATAATTAGTCAGCGTTTTTTTTTATTTGTGCGCTGTTTTGCATTATTCTTGTTACAAAAAAACAGCTAAAAATGTACCCAAAGGTCCTGTATGAATTGTAAATCGGAGTTTACTACCGCTTTATTTCCACTAATCCCAAACTAAAGGTCTTATGCATTATAACAGCTTGAAAAGACTTTTTTAGAGGGTTCCACTTTAACAACAGTTTGTCAGGTACGCGGCGTAACTCCTGAACGCAGGTAATTAGGGGAAGCATTTCCACAGATAATTGTAACAACCTTGGTTCTCTCAAAGTATAAAACAAGAGGAACAGAATCTCCTTGTGAAGGCTCCTCATTTGAAGTATTTCTCGTTAGAGATAATCACGGCTCTTTTCCTAAATTTCTTGCTCCACGTACCCCGTCTCCTGCTGCTCTTATCCCATTATTGTCTCATCATCCCCTCGCCGGCTGTTTTAAATAATTTGTATTTTTATACTTCAAAGTGCTGTGTACACGCTTAGGATGATAGGAAAATATCTGGTAATTATCCTGAAGGCCGGCTTATTCCTCCACTCGCTACATATTTTTTTACTAAGTTGCAATGAGCAAATTATCAAATACTAAATGATATTATCGTAAGCAAGGCAGCTCAGAGAGGTCAACAATGAACTGGATACAAACGGATCCTTACTTTCTACATAATGTTTATTCCTTTATTTAACACAACTTTTTTTTTTTTTGTGTGTATGTTGGAAGTTGGAGTGTATTTGTATCATGTAGCAAAAGATAACTGGTGCGATTGGAGATTGCTAGGGTACCATCATCCCAGAAATCAGGGGCTGCCCGTCCATTGGGGGCGCAGGGGCGCCGCACCCCCATCCATGCATCCGGCCCCCTAATCTACATGCAGGGCGCCAGACGCATGGATTCCAATAGCAGATTTTTTTTTTTTTCGAAGCACGTGATTAGAGCCAGAGGCTCTAATAGGCTTCAAAAAAGGGTGGGCTCAGGGCGCAGAGCATTGCACCCTGAGCCCACCCAGTTGTGTGACAATAGCGAATGAATATTCGCTATTGTCACACTGACTCTCCTCCCAGACAATCAGGAAGAGGGTTGTGAGACCCCTTTCCCAATTGGCCAAAAGGAGAAGCGATCTTACTGGCCAGTGGCCAGAAAGAGGCAGAATACACACGGCTGGAGGAGGACAGCGGCTCAGCCATCCAGCACTCCCCGGCTCGGACAGGAGGAAGAAGGAGGTAAGGAGGCAGATGGGTAGGGAGGAATGTGTTGCCTGCCAACTGACTGACTGACTGTTTCATAAGTTTCATCTGTAACCTATCTATAACCACTTTAGTGCAACCAACTAGGTGCAAGAGAGGAAGAAAAAAAAAAAAGCTAACCAAGTATAAAAGGGAAAGAGGGGGGAAAACCAGGTGCAAGAGAGGAAGAGGAAAAAAAAAAAACAACCAAGCAGGTGCAAGAGAGGGAAAACAAAAAAACACAGAGTACCCGAGTAGCTGTCATCAGAGTACCTGAGTACCTGTCATCAGAGTACCTGATAGGCTGGTGACAGGTACTTGGGTACTCCGATGACAGGTACTCCGGTACTCCGATGACAGATACTCAAAGTACCCGAGTACCTGTCATCAAAGTACCCGAGTACCTGTCATCAGAGTACCCAAGTACCTGTCATCAGAGTAAATGAATACCTGTCACCAGCCCATCAGAGTACCTGAGTACCTGTCATCAGAGTACCTGATGGGTTGGTGACAGGTACTCGGGTACTCTGATGGGATAGTGACAGGTACTTTGATGGGCTGGTGACAGGTACTTTGATGGGCTGGTGACAGGTCCTCTTTATTTGGGGGGGGGGGCAATCAGTGTGTTTTGGGGTGCACTGTATTCGGTAACTAGCTATTACCGCAATCTCCTCCTCACACAGGATCAGTGTGTGAGGAGGAGAACACGGTGACAGCTAGTTTCCGTGTTCTCTGTTGACATTCTGTGACCAGCTGTGATCAGGTCACGTGGTATAAAGCCAATTTCATTGGCTCTTTACTTAGATCGGGGATGGGCTCTGAGCACTGAGGGCACACATTGAGGAGAGAACGAACAGCTCGCACTGGAGCCGCTCATGTGATCGGCTGTGATTGACACAGCCGATCACGTGGTAAACAGCCAATTTAATTGGCTGTTAACCTTGATCGGGGATGGGCTCAGTCCAAGGGACGAGGGGGCGCGCAGTAGTGGTCGAGCCCTTCCCGCCGGGGTCATTTTACAATGGCCTGGTATGGAAGTGGTTAAGGGAACTCAGGCTGAGCCCCAAATCCAGTCCGGATTGCAGGAAAGGCAGGACTTGGGACACATTTGGGTAACTGTGGTCAAACTGACGTCTGGCTGCAAAGCTCGTAAACCTATCCCATATTCTGGAGTATATGGAATTGGTAGACCCTTTCCTGGAGCTTTGTAAATAACCTCTGGAGAACATCCTAATTCTTGTAACCTCTGCCTTTCAATCTTCAGGCCACTAAGGCCAGTCGTGATGGATGTGGATGCAGGATTTATCCCTGCAACAGAAAATGAGGATTTACTGGTAGAGTGATCAGTGGGCACATGCTGAGATCCATTGTCAGGGAGAACCATGGTTTGGGAGGCCAGTAGGGTGATATTGCAATGACTGTCAGATTCTCTGCCAACAATCTCTTCAAAAATTTCAGGATCAGACAAATTGGAGGGAAGGCATAAGCCAGTTGTGCAACCCAAGGATGGGTCAAGGTGTCTGCTCCTTCTGCCAGATGTGGATAGCGCAAGAGGAAGTGGCTCACCTTGTAGTTCGTTAATTAGACAAAAAGATCCAGTTGCAGATGCCCCCATTCGTGGGTAATCTGCTTAAACATTTCGGGGTGAAGGGCCCACTCATTGCGATCCTTGAATTGTCTGGATAGGCGATCTGCTTCCAGGTTCTGATGGCCTGGGAGATATATGGCCATCAAATCTGGGAGATGTTGTTGTGCCAATGACATTATCTGCTCCGTCTCTCTCAAAAGGGATTGATTGTGCGTCCCGCCTTGTTGCTGTATGTAAGACACTGCTGCCCTGTTGCCCAGACGGAGCAGGACTGGTTGACCCTGTATGTAAGGCAGTAAAGTGGCTAACGCCATAAAAGCTGCTCGAAGTTCCAGGATGTTGGAAACTATTCCCATCTGCCCTGGATCTTGGGTTGTTCGCAGGTGGCGCCCCACCCCACTGCGCTGGCATCTGTGGTAACAATGATCCATTGTTGTGGCCCTAATGGATGATGCTGCAATAGCGCTTTTTGTCGTATCCACCACCAGAAACTCTGGTGCATTTGGCTGTTGATCCTGATTAGTTGGGATAGACTGTCAGGGCTAACCTTGGTTGGAGTCTGTAGCGCAGAGATGTACACTCACCCTTGCAGATATCCACAGTCCAAGGTGACCAGGTAAGGAAGCCACCTGGGCTGTGAATCTGTGCACGGGGGCTTGGCAGGAAAAGTGCTCCAATAAGCAGTACCGGCAGGAATACAAACGGAAGGATAGTCCAGGAATAACCGTAGTCAATGGATGCCACAAGTCAGGCTAAACACGGAGCGGAGGCAAGGTCAGAAGGCGGGGTCAGTCTGGAAAACAAGTTTAGGAGACAAGAAAACAGGAACTAATCTGTCAACCAGGAACAATGAACTGACACTGCTCTCAGGGAGAGGCAATGTTTTATACCTTGCTTAAACTAGCAATTCGCTTCAGGTGGACAATGAGAGACAAGAGCCTTCTCAGGTAAAGTCCAGCCCCTAGTGCTGTAGGCAATGCCAGATAAACAAGACTGGATCCATATGAGCTGAAGTGTGGCTCAGAGGCAGGATAAATGACCCAGAACATCAAAGTACCCAAGTTCAAATTACCTGTTTGGTACTTAACAGCGGCCACGCCTAGCCGTCTGTATGGCACGGCAAGAACCGTGACATAGATGTACTTTCTTCCACTTGTTGGAAAACTCTGAGTTTCCAGTGCGCACAGAGGATCATCAGGATACATTAAGCCATTGTCCCAAGAAGACTTATGCACTGGGATGCGGACATTACTGGCCACCGCCAATGCTTGCTGGAATCTTTCCCTGATCTTGGGGAGCTTCTGAAGAGGCAAGAAAACTGTGGACTTCTGAGTATTGAACTGGGTTCCTAGATAGATCATACTCTGTGTTGGCTCCAGCTGGCTCTTTTGAAGATTGACTATCCAGCCGAATCCGTAAGGTGGACAGCAGGAGCTCCCTCTGTCTCCTCAAGAGGTCTTGGTTCTTGGAAATGAAGATGATATCATCTAGGAAATTATGGACTCTGAGCCCTTTCTTTCTCAGAGGAGCCAAAACCGAAACCAGAACTTTGGTGAAGGTTCGAGGAGAAGTGGATAGCCCGAAGGGAAGGCCGACAAATAAGTAATGTCTGTCTCCCAATGTAAACCTGAGGAACCTCTGGTGTGATTGATGGATCAGGACATGCAGGTAGGCATCTTGCAAGTCCACCAAAATCATCCATTCCCCGGTCGAATTCCTTGGATTATAGTATTGAGAGACTCCATCTTGAATCTCTCTATCCGGATAAATCGATTCAATTTCTTGAGGTCAATTACTGGTTTGAAGCCCCCCCATCTTTTTCTGGACCAAAAAGAGGCGAGTTGAAGCCTGTAAACGTTTGACAGGCTGGAACTGCTATGATTGCCCCTCGACCCTGCAAGATGTTGATGCACTCCTGAAGAGCAACTAACTTCAGGGTCAACTGGATTGTCTTGGTGGGGGATAAAGGAGTATTCTGGGGGTTGTCGTTTGAACAGCCAATAATGGCCTTGCGCCACTGTGGACTGAACCCATCGATCTTGGCAGTGATCTTGTCAGAACTGGGCAAATCTGAGCAGCCTGACTCCAACTGCCTCCCCCTGGGCCAGCCTGGCATCAAAAAGACTCCTGGGTACCTGAGGGAGCTGCAGGGGCCTTAGGTCTCTGTGACCTTAGAAAGGTTGATTGTGTACCCCTCCAATTCCTTCTACTGTAGAGTCCTTGGATGAGCAAAAACCTCCAAAATCCCGGTACCTTTTTGGCACTCCTCTGGTTGGTCGCCTACTCTAGCATCTAGACCTTCGATCTTGGGGTAGAAAACCTGATCTTTCTCCTATAACCCTGGAGATGGCTGTCTCCAGTTTCTGGCCAAACAGGTCCTTCCCATCAAAAGGCAAATTGCAGCAATTCTGCTTTAAGGATGGGTCCGCTGTCCAGGGTTTTAGCCACAAAGCTCTTTTTGCTGTCACTGAGCTTAGTATTGCTCTGGAGGATCATTTAATGATGTCTATAGCTGCCTCCCCTACGAAGTCCACCGATAGTTTTATCTCATCAAGAGCCTTGATGGGATTGCTCCTTAGGCAGCTGTTTTTTTATCGCACATTTGAAGTTTTGCGTCCATACTCGCATAGCGCTTGCTACAGACGTTAAAGCCCTGGCAGGCTTACAGGCACCACCTGCCGTGAGGTAGAACTTTCTTAAATCTGTATCAATGCGTTTATCTAGGAAATCACGAAAAGAAGAAGAGTCTTCCATCGGAAGTGTCACATTCTTGGCCAGTCTAATGACTGCTTCATCCACCATCGGATGGTTAGATAAATGTGCCGCATCCTCCTCCGTGAACGATTGGTTGAAGAGCATACCTGCTTCTTTAAGTGAGGATAATAAGTTTTTTTTTTTCTTTGGAGGAGATTCTGGATCCTCCTATTCCAGTGCAGCTTTTACTGCCTTAATGCATGGTGGCACCATAGCAAATTCAAAGCCTGAACCCACTGGATCCTCTGCCGAGGAGGAAGCTGTATCCTCTCCCTCTACCCGGGAGGTTGGCTGTATTGCTGGGCCTGGGGAATCAGCTTGCATAGTCTGCTGAGCTGGAGTCACCCCTGAAGTGCCTGGTACCTCTCTGGCTAGATAGGGTTGAATGGTTTGGCTTAAAGCTAGTGTAGGGCCTACTTTCTGTCCGTCCGCCTCTATCCCTGGTTGCCGATTCGACTGAAAAATTCTGCCAGGGAGTCGTGGACTACTTTTTGGAGCAGGGTTGACACCTGCTGACTCTCATACTCCTGCTCTCTGGCAAGCTGACTGAAGCAGTGGCGGCAAACTAGCTTTCCTGGCATCGGGTCATCTCCACATGACAAACATTTTGCCTTTTGGGCGCTAAACCCTTTGAGGCAAAATTGTGTGCTTTCTTTTAAGTGTACATTAGCACCCTTTATACTGGGATTTTCCAGGACTGGAGGAGTCCACTCTCTGCACTGGGAAAATCCTGATGATCCGGACAGCCTCTGGACCTGTGAGTGTGTGTGGCCGGGCTGAAATAGACAAAAGAAGGCACACTCGTCAGGGCATAACACACTCTTTTTCTCCCACATCTTCTTACTTACCTAAAGGTGGCCCTTACCTGATATTGCGATGGTCTTGGCTACGTGGCGGTAAGCTTTTACTGGAAGAAGAACCGAAAGGTGCAAAGGGGACTGCATGGCAACAGAGAGGAAAAATAAAGGAAGAGAGAGAAAGGGAAAATACACACAAAAAAATTGAGATATATATCTATACCCACACACATACACACACATACATACATACATTCACCCATATACACACACACATACATACATACACCCATATACACACACACGTACACACACATACATACATACACCCATATACACACACACGTACACACACATACATACATACACCCATATACACACACACACATGTACAGGTACACACAAGCACACCCTTTTTTTTTTTTTTTTTGCACAAGTAAACAACAAAAAAAGTTTGGCAGAAAAAAAACTCTCACCCCCTAACAATCTACTACTAGTACTAACCCTATCCCTAGACAATATGACTTACCTGGGCTAGTTCACACTGTAGGTGATCCTGCACTTCAGGGCCTACCGGCGACCCGCTCCCACTGTGATTGGACACAGCAGGAGCCAATCAGTGGGTCCTGTGGACTCGATATCTGCGGGGACCCGCCAATCGTTCGGGAAAGAAGCAGAACGGCGGTCTGCCTATGTAAACAAGGCAGATAGCCGTTCTGTTAGTAGGGAAGGTAGTGATCCTGTGTTTCTGCAAAGCAGGTACAACGCTCTCTGCATTCCCCTAGTACAAGGACCTCCTCCACACAGTAAGCAAGCACATTTTAGGCACACATGTAACCCTTTCATCGCCCCTGATGTTAACCCCTTCCCTGCCAGTGCCATTAGTACAGTGACAGTGCATATTTTTAGCACTGATCACTGGTCCCCAAAAACGTGTCACTTTGTGTCCTATTTGTCCGCCGCAATGTCGCAGTCCCACTATAAGTCGCTGATCGCCACCATTACCAGTAAAAAAAATAAATAAATAAAAATTACATAAATATATGTTATAGGTTTTAGACGCTTTAACTTTTGAACAAACCAACCAATATACGCTTATTGGGATTTTTTTTCCCCAAAAACATGTAGCAGAATACATATTGCCCTAAATTGATGAAGAAATTTGATTTTTTTACATTTTTTTATTGGATACCTTTTGTAGCAAAAATTAAAAAATATTGTTTTTTTTTTAATTGTCAGCGCCGGTTCACATTACCGCGACGCTACTTCGGGTGGCGACCTCCGAGGTCGCGGTGCGAGCAGCGCACCGCGACCTCGGAGCGGCCGCCACGGACTTCATAACATTGAAGTCTATGGCGGTCGCCTTCTGGTCGCCCCAAAGAAGCTCCGGACCCTTTTTCTAGGTCGGAGCGACTTGTGTCGCTCCTATTAGAACGGGTCCGCAGCTTCCCTATGGGAGGCGACCTGCGGCGACCTGTGAGGCGACCAGGTCGCCTCACAGGTCGCCCTAGTGTGAACCGAGCCTAAGTCAAAATTGTTTATAGCGCAATAAAAAAAAAAAAATAAATAAAAAAACACAGAGGTAATCAAATACCCCCAAAAGAAAGCTCTATTTGTGCAGAAAAAGGACATCAATTCTATTTGGGTACAGTGGTACAGTGTAAACTACTGCGCAATTGTCAGTTAAAGTAACGCAGTGCCTTCGCGCAAAAAAGGGTCTGGTCGTGTGTGGGGGGGGGGAATAAACCTTCCGGAGTTGAAGTGGTTAAAGTGTGAAGTGTTTGGTATTTTTTTTACTCAGCATTACTTAATTTTTTATAGTTTACAAAAATAATTGGATTATGTATTGTGTTTTATTTTTGCATTAAAATTTAATCCCAAAAAATAGTGTTTGAAAAACTGCTGCGCAAATACTGTGTGACATGAAAAATTGCAAAACCCACTCATTTATTCCCTAGGGTAGGGGTGTCAAACTGGTGCCCCTCCAGCTGTTGCGGAGCTACAAGTCCCATCATGCCTCTGCCTGTGGGAGTCATGGTTGTAACTGTCAGCCTTGCAATGCCTCATGGTACTTGTAGTTCCTGCAACAGCTGGAGGGCTGCCAGTTTGACACCTGTGCGGGCTAGAGTCTTTGCTTTAAAAAATATATATTTATATATTTAAAAAATATATAATGTTTTGGGTTTCTAAGTAATTTGCTAGCAAAAAATACTGATTGTTACATTGTAAACAAAAAGTACTGGTCTGGAAGTGGTTAAACAGCCTAGATGTAACCTCGATCATTGATACATTTATGACAGGTTTACTATCTTTTCCCTTATGAGATTGGTTTACACTTTTCCTTTTTCTTGTTTCTTCAGGTTTATTGTTCCCACTTATTGATATGCTGCCTTCTTCACTCTAACTAAAAAAACTAATTTTCACAAGGATATGGGTGAAATGTTACAAATAAATTCTTAGATAGCTTTTTGGTTTTCCAGGATACCGATCTTATTCATTAAATTTGTTAGCCAAATACTGATACTTATCATAATCATTGAAGCAAGAAAATAAATGTTATTACTTGAAAACAAACATGCTGTTTACTTGTGTTCATCTATCAATTCTGATGTATTGTTCTGATGATAATGTTTGTGTAGTCTTGATAAAACTTCAATAAAAAAAAAAGAGAATGTCTGGGAAAAAAAGTGGACCTTCCTTTTGGCATGGAAGATCTTCTTTAGAACGTTCTTTGTTCTTCATTGTCTTACAATCCTGGTGTTCTACCTGCGGTCCTTTGGCACTTTTTGTGCAGCCCTCAGGGCTCCTGAGACCACTATTCTGTGTCTCCAGTCTAAAACTCCTGAAGCATTTCTCAATTCCTATAGCAGATTTGCAGTCCTAAACCATAGCATGCCCATAGTATCTAACCATGTCCTGTAGCATGCCGTAGTCTCTGACCATGTTCTGTAAAAACAAAGTTTTAGGATGCATCACTAGAGGGATCTCCATCAGGATTATGAAGGTCCTGATTCCTCTATATAAATCTTTATATCACTAGAGGGCTCACCAGCAGGAGGAAGGAGGTCCTGTTTCCTCTATATAGATCTTTATATCACTAGAGGGCTCACCATCAGGAGGAAGGAGGTCCTGATTCCTCTATATAGATCTTTATATCACTAGAGGGGTCACCAGCGGGAGGAAGGAGGTCCTAATTCCTCTATATAGATCTTTATATCACTAGAGGGACCGCCAGCAGGAGGAAGGAGGTCCTGATTCCTCTATATAGATCTTTATATCACTAGAGGGGTCACCAGCAGGAGGAAGGAGATCTGATTCCTCTATATAGATCTTTATATCACTAGAGGGACCACCAGCAGGAGGAAGGAGGTCCTAATTCCTCTATATAGATCTTTATCTATATCTACAGCTTAGAAGAAAAGCTGTTCATTCGAAGGAATTGCATGAGGACTCGAGGACATACAATGCGATTAGAGGAGAAGCGTTTTAACCTCAGGCAACGTGGGGGGTTCTTTACTGTTAGGGCTACAAGATTGTGGAATTGTCTACCACAAGAGGTGGTTTCTGCGGGTAGTATGGTGACTTTCAAAAGACTCTTAGACTTACATCTCAAGGATCAGGAGATTGAGGGCTATGTTAGATGATTACAGTCACACACACCTACACAGGTTGAACTGGATGGACTATTGTCTTTATTCAACCTCACCTACTATGTAACTATGTAACTATATCACTAGAGGGGTCACCAGCAGGAGGAAGAAGGTCCTTATTCCTCCATAGCGATCTTTTTATAATTAGAGGGGTCACCAGTAGGAGGACGGCATCCTGATTCCTATATATACATATATCTATATATAGATATATATGTGCATATATATATATATATATATATATATATATATATATTTATGTATATCACTAGAGGGGTCACCAGCAGGAGGAAGATGGTCCTAATTCCTCTATATAGATCTTTATATCACTAGAGGGGTCACCAATAGGAGGAAGGAGGTCCTGTTTCCTCTATATACATCTTTATATCACTAGAGGGGTCACCAGTAGTAGGAAGGAGGTCCTGTTTCCTCTATATACATCTTTATATCACTAGAGGGGTCACCAGCCGGAGGAAGGAAGTCCTGCTTCCTCTATATACATCTTTATATCACTAGAGGGGTCACCAGTAGTAGGAAGGAGGTCCAGCTTCCTCTATATACATCTTTATATCACTAGAGGGGTCACCAGCAGGAGGAAGGAGGTCCAGTTTCCTCTATATACATCCAGGGCCGGTGCTTCCACTAGGCAAACTAGGCAGCCGCCTAGGGCGCATTGCCACCTAGGGGCGCAGCCATGAGTCAGCACTCACTCTCCGTCATGAATGATCCTTGTGAGCTGAGGGGGGGGGGCGAGAGCGGGGGAGGAAGAAGGGACAGAGGAAGATGCCAGGTGTCTGGGGCAGTGGCAGAACTACCAGGCCCTGTCTTTCCACCATTGTTGGGGGAGCCCCAAGGGGCAGGAAAGGAGCCCACCGGAGTGCTACTTGCATAATGATCCTCTTCCTCTGGAGCTGAGCGGCCTAAACCCTGGGTTGGAAGTGACTCTCTACACTGAGCTGGTGGGCAACTGTTCATTTCCCTGGGTCGGTATTAAGCAGGGAGTGGAGGAGAGCTGAACCTGAGCCTGAGCTCGCACTGTAGGGCGGCACCTTTACTGGAGCTGAAGCGACAAGGCACTGGAATGGTCTAAGGATGTTGGTGATGAAGGAGGTGCGGAGCTCTCTGACTGCTGCTTCTCCCTCCACCAGGAGCCAGTTGGAGCTGTGGTGAGCACTGTGGTCCAGGAGAGGAGCATCCTGGGAGAAGGAATAAGCAGGATCACGGTGAAGGAGGGCAGAGTACAGGCCACTCTCTTCATACTGCAGGGGATCAGGGTCCCTGGGTGTGACATGGAGGATCCCTGGTGTGAAAGAGAATTGGGGTCACCAGGTGTGCCATGGGGAATCAGAGTCACCAGGTGTAACATGGGGGAGAGGGGTCACAAGTGTAACAGGGGTTCGGGGTCACCAGGTGTACCATGAGGAATTGGGATCCCTGGGTGTGCCATGGGGGATTGAGGTCCCCAGGTGTGACATGAAGGAACATCAGGGTCCCCAGGTGTGACATGGAGGAACATCAGGGTCCCCAGGTGTGACATGGAAAAACATCAAGGTCTCCGGGTATGACATGGAGGAACATCAGGGACCCCTGATGTGACATAGAGGAACATTGGGGTAACTGGGTATGACAGCATGACATGGAGGAACACAGGGGTCCCTGGGTATGACATGGAGGAACATCAGGGTCAGTGGGTATGACAGCAGTATATGGAGGAATATTGGGGCCCCAGGATGGGACATGGAAAAACATCTGGGTCCCCGGGTGTGACATAGGGGGACATCAGGGTCCCCAGGTGTGACATGGAGGAATATGGGGGTCACTGGGTATGACAGCATTACATGGAGGAACCATCAGATCAGGGGCACTGGATATGACATAAAGCAATTTTTAACCCCTTACATTTTTTTTTTTTGTTGGGGGGGGGCGCAAGTAGCTGATCTGGCCTAGGGTGCAAAACAATCTAGCACCGGCCCTGTATACATCTTTATATCACTAGAGGGATCACCAGCCGGAGGAAGAAGGTCCTTATTCCTCCATGAAGATCTTTTATAATTAGAGGGGTCACCAGTAGGAGGACGGCATCCTGATTCCTATATATACATATATCTATATCTATATCCTGTATATATATATATATATATATATATATTTACGTATATCACTAGAGGGATCGCCAGCAGGAGGAAGGAGGTCCTAAATTCCTCTATATAGATCTTTATATCACTAGAGGGGTCACCAGCAGGAGGAAGAAGGCCCTGATTTCTCTATATATATCTTTATATCACTAGAGGGGTCACCAGTAGGAGGAAGAAGGTTACTATTCCTCCATAAAGATCTTTTTATAATTAGAGGGGTCACCAGTAGGAGGACGTAATCCTGATTCTTCTATATAGATATATCTATATATATAGATATAAATATATATCTATATATATCTTTTACGTATATCACGTAGGGGTCACCAGCAGGAGGAAGACAGTCCTGATTCCTCTATATAGATCTTTATATCACTAGAGGGGTCACCAACAGGGGAGGACTGGCAAGGGGGGCAGGGTGGCAATTGCCCCCCGGGCCACTCTGAAAAGTGGTAAAAACTGGTAAAAAGGCCTCACTCAGGGCTGGATTAATGTAGGGGCCAGACACTGTATACAGCTGCAAGTCCAAAACCAGGTGGGCATGGATGGTAAGCTGTTTTGATGGTTCAATGGGCCACTTGACTAGACTTGCCCTCCAGACCTAAGGCTGCCAGCCCTCCCCTGGTCACCAATAGGAGGAAGGAGGTCCGGTTTTGTCTATATAGATCTTTATATCACTAGAGGGACCACCAGCAGGAGGAAGGAATCCTGATTCCTCTATATATATCTTTATGTATATCACTAGAGGGGTCACCAGCAGGAGGAAGAAGGCCCTGATTTCTCTATATATATCTTTATATCACTAGAGGGGTCACCAGCAGGAGGAAGAATGTCCTGATTCCTCTATAAAGATCTTCATATCACTAGAGGGGTCACCAGCCGGAGGAAGGAGGTTCTAACTTAACTCTTCTATATAGATCTTTATATCACTAGAGGGATCACCAGCAGGAAAAAGGAGGTCCTGATTCCTCTATATAAATCTTTAGTGAGATCTCATTTAAAACACTGTGCCCAGTTCTGGAGACCACTTACAAAAATATATTGTCCAAAGACAGGCGACAAAAATGGTGAAAGGTCTGAGGGATAACACAAATCAAGGAAGCTTGTAGGAACCCAATATGTACAGTCTGGAGGAAAGAAGGGAAAGTGGGGGCATGACTGAAACCTTTAAATACATAAAAGGAGGTGAACAAGGTTCAGAAGGACAGTAGGACTGTGTTTTCCATATGAAGCGAAGATAAAAAATACAGGGACAAGAATTTAAACCTG
Organism: Pelophylax lessonae; assembly: GCF_965119305.1. Taxonomy (NCBI): domain Eukaryota; kingdom Metazoa; phylum Chordata; class Amphibia; order Anura; family Ranidae; genus Pelophylax; species Pelophylax lessonae. The sequence continues at coordinate 15,425,747 of NC_138774.1, forward strand.
CAGGAGGAAGGAAAGTATGAAACTAATCTTAGAAATTATTATTGTATCAAAAAAGTATTTGTATCTTGGAGCAGACTTTCAGCAGAAGTAGTGAGTTAGTTAAGTGGCTTCAAACATATTTGGGTCGAAAATAGATCTATAGTCAGACAAAAAAGTTAAAAAAATAAATTGATGGATGGACCAATCAGCCTTTTTTTCTGTTGTCACTCTGTATTAGCTTGTCCATAGTTTTTGATCACCTCGTGTCATGCCCAAAGCCTGTGAACATTTCCTGTTATGTGTCCCTGACAATGAATATTCATTGCAATTCATGAGCAGCCCTTTGGAGATGTCAGGGGCCACCCTTTAGGCCCCCTATATCAAGAAAGTTGACCATCACTGTCTTAGGCCCCTTTTCACATGGGGCGGATCCGTTTTCACAGACTCCGCTTTCTCAGTGGGGATCGCTTAGTTGATCCCCGCTAAGCAGGCGGATGACAAGTCCGTCTCTGCTCACTGTGCAGAGATCGACCTGTCAGAGTACAACGTTCCTCTATGGGGAGATCAGATGAAAACGGCCATCAGTGTGTTTTCAGTGGATCTTGTCGGATCGGATGCCAGGCGGGTGTCAGCGGACGCATCTCCGCTGACATCCGCCATCCCCATAGAGTAGAATGTTTGGCCTAACATACAGACAGACAAGGGGAGGAAGAGAGAGCAGCGCCGATCTAAGTACAGCATGTAGATAACAAACAATTTATTGAAATAAAAACACTCACATAGAGAAGTGTGGTACAGGCATGGAATTATGTGGGGCACGCTGTGGTTGTAGTGTCCTGGTGGCAAACAGAGGTCCTGTGTCTCCCCACGCTCTGGCCGCACCGGTGGAATCCAGGGCTCCAGGTTCTGGGAGGAGAAGAGGAAGGGCTGGTCACCACCAATCGACTCCAATGGCAGTGATGGGCATGTCCTGGTGCGCGTTCGGAGCATGCGTGCTCCTTCATCAGGTCTCCCGATCCGAAAAACAGACAGACAAGAGGGGGGAGAGAGAGCGGCGCCAATCTAAGTGCAGCATGTAGATAACAAACAATTTATCAGGCCTCCCGGTCTAAAAAACAGACAGACAAGAGGGGGGAGAGAGAGTGAGAGAAATAAAAACACTCACATAGAGAAGTGTGGTACAGGCATGAAATTATGTGGGGCACGCTGTGGTTGTAATGTCCTGGTGGCAAACAGGTCCTGTGTCTCCTTGCATTCTGGCTATGCTAGTGGAGTCCGAGGCTCCAGGTTCCGGGAGGAGAGGAGGAAGGGCTGTCGTCACCAGTCAACTCAAATGGCAGCGACGGGCGTGTCCTGGCGCGCGTTCGGTGCATGCATGCTCCTTCATCAGGCCTCCCGGTCTGAAAAACAGACAGACAAGAGGGGGGAGAGAGAGTGGCGCCAATCTAAGTGCAGCATGTAGATAACAAACAATTTATTGAAATAAAAACACTCACATAGAGAGGTGTGGTACAGGCATGGAATTATGTGGGGCATGCTGTGATGGTAATGTCCTGGTGGCAAACAGAGGTCCTGTGTCTCCTTGCATTCTGACCATGCTGGTGGAGTCCGAGGCTCCAGGTTTCCGGGAGGAGAGGAGGAAGGGCTGTCGTCACCAGTCAACTCGAATGGCAGCGACGGGCGTGTCCTGGCACGGGTTCGGAGCATGCATGCTCCTTCATCAGGCCTCCCGGTCTGAAAAACAGACAGACAAGAGGGGGGAGAGAGAGTGAGAGAAATAAAAACACTCACATAGAGAAGTGTGGTACAGGCATGGAATTATGTGGGGCACGCTGCGGTTGTAATATCCTGGTGGCAAGCAGAGGTCCTGTGTCTCCTTGCATTCTGGCCACGCTGGTGGAATACGAGGCTCCAGGTTCCGGGAGGAGAGGAGGAAGGGCTGTCGTCACCGGTCAACTCGAATGGCAGTAATGGCACGTTCAGAGCATGCATGCTCCTTCATCAGGCCTCCTGGTCTGAAAAATGGACAGATGGACCTGATCGGTCCGATCGTGTGAAAGGGGCCTTACAAGCAACATGCATCTCTACAATGTTACAATGTTATCACTGCATACATGTTGTAAAGCTACAAATGCAATAGTTTTAAAATGTATCAGTTCTTCAAAGGCAAATGAACATTTTGTATCACTACTTATCAGGACTGGCAACTTTCGGCCCAGGGGGCAACTACAAACTAGAGGCCCATGGTGCAGCGACTCGGCCCCCTCCCACTCTTTCTGGCCTCATCCTGACCCCGCCTCCCCATTTCAGGCTGAAGCTCTGCTCCAGGGACTCTCTACTCAATGCCTGAATCTGGGTCCCCGACCTGGCCAGCAGGGGGCAGTTGGGGGGAATCTGGGACAGCTCAGTCAGGGCTGCCTGGAGGAGGAGAGTCTCCAGTGGGGCATGGAACTGGCCTCTGCTCAGACACAGTTTACACCAGGGATCCTCAAACTACGGCCCACCAGCTGTTGCGGAACTACACATCCCATGAGACTTTGTAAAACTCTGACATTTACAGACATGATGGGTAGTTCCTAAACAACTGGAGGGCCATAGTTTGAAGACCCCTGGTTTACACCATCCATGCTGGGGGGGAGGCCTGCGCTCTGTCCTTGTCTTCACCCCACACTCAGTAGGTCAGCAGTGGGGACTTTTTACTTCTCTTCACCAGGAATCCTTTAGGCATGTGTCGGGATTCAAACCCGTGACCAGCCACATCCCAGGCGGTAACCCTGCTTACTAGGCTACCGTCCTTTCTGGACATTCCTCCCTGAAGCCTATTATGGCGCTTTTCCACTGCATGGAACCGTACCAGTTCGGCCTGCTTTTGTGCTTTTCCACTGCTGGTACCGCATGGTATAGGGTCGGAACGGTTCGGTACGGTACGGTATAGGTTTGCTTTTCCACTGCATGGAACCGAACGGTACGGCCCTGAAAAACAGTACCTACTCGATTGTGGTTCCAACAGGTACCAAACTGGTACCATATCCCACAATCCTTTGCATGCAGTCACTACTAGCCACTGATTGGTCAGAGAATCCCACCCACCCCGTTGTTATCCCACCCACTTAACTTAGTACTACTTTAGTGGAAAAGCAAACCTATACCATACCGTACCGAACCGTTCCGACACTATACCATGCAGTACCAGCAGTGGAAAAGCAAACCAGGCCAAGCAGGGCCGAGTAGAGCCGACCTGGTACGAGCCGGTACTTGCAGTGGAAAAGTGCCATTATTCAACCCTAGTCTTGCCAAGCCTTGCTCATCACCCTTGATTCCCCACACCTGGTACTTCCCTATATAAGTCCAGCCCCTTGCACTCCAGTTTGATGATTATTGAGCTCCTGAGCCTTGATCAAGCTTCTCCTCACTTGCTGCTCTTGCCTACTACCACAAATCCAACGCTGACCAGGAATTGACTACCGACTACTCTTCTGCTTGTCCCTACCTACTGAACTGCTACCTCCGTTGCCAATCCGTATTGTCTGACCACGTTTACTGCTGCCCGCCCCAACCTTTGGCTTGTCTGACTTCTCTTTGGTTATCCCTTGTCTGCTCCTCCGCCTCCGGACCAACCCTGCACTCTGCCTGGCTGGGTGATCCTGGGGACCGCGACCTGGTGTTAGCTTGCAGCGCAGTCTATCCGCACCATCAGGGGCTCTAGTGAAAACCAGCTAGCACTTAGTTTCTGCACCTCAGGGTAACCTGTGTCCTCATCAGAGTACTACCTGGTGTCCATCCGGTATCCAGCACTGCTACCACCGTAGCCAACCCGAATTGTCTGACCACGCCTCTGCCAGACTTCCTGCACCTACTATCTGCCTGCGGTCCTTGCCACTGGGCTCCACTCCTACCTCCGGCCAGCAGTCCACTGACTCAGGTGAGCCTGTAGGATTGTTACAGCATGTCTGTGACAGAAGCGGTGCACCCTTTTTACGGAGCATCAGAGCAGCCTGGGGGGCAATTGACCCCCTGGCCCAGCCCTCCCCTGCTACTTATGGAAAATCATTAAAACATTTTGGAAAGGAAAAATGATTTTCAGGTAAACCTTACAAGATAAAATTTGTACTTGCTGACAGTTCATTATAGCATAAAATGTGTGTGTGTGTGGGGGGGGGGGGGGTCATATACATACATTTTTTAACACTTAGGGATCCCTCCAGGCTATGAACAGGATGGAGTAGATAGTTCTGGTAAAGAGAGGCTTATTTGGCCACCTCTTGCGGTTCCTGAAGTGCTCCGTGACCGGCATGTGGTGGCAGAAGCGGAATAAAGCAGTGATCTATGGGGACTGGCTCAATCCGCTATTGATCTGTGGATGTAATTGTCTACAAATTTAAATGTTTGGGATTAATTAGTGATGGTAGGAGACGGATAACTTTCCCCCATCCAGAAAACAGAAAAAGCCCCGTAATTGTCTCTCTAATTAAAAAAAAAAAAAAAAGGCAGTGAAGACAATTTAATCATATTATAGTTTAATGCTTTTAGGTATGGGCTGTATTTAATTCCTTGGCAGCAATTGTTTACAGCAGTTAATGGCTATTACCCAGGTGTAATCTGTTATCTGATGTCTTACAGTCCAGCAGGAAACTTGTATCTGGCAATTACATGGCATCTTACGGGCAAAAGAGAGAACACCAACAGACATTGCAGTTATTTCGTTTTTTCTTGAACCGCTTGAGTCCTAGCCTGTATAAATCATTTCATTACCAGGTCTTTTTTAGTTTTCAGTGCTGTGCTGCATGCACTTAGTCCTCTTGGAGGATTTAACCACTTCTGGACCGGAAGGATTTTCCCCCTTAACCACTTTACCACCGGAGGATTTTCCTGCTTTACGTCCAGGCCACTTTTTGCAACTTGGCACTGCGCGACTTTAACTGACAATTGCGGGGTCATGCAACGCCGTACCCAAACGAAATTTACGTCCTTTTTTTCCCACAAACAAAGCTTTCTTTTGGTGGTATTTGATCACCTCTGCGCTTTTCATTTTTTGCGATATTAATAAAAAAAGAGCGAAAATTTTGCGAAAAAATTGACATTTTCTACTTTGACAGTTAAAAAATATCCAATATATTCAATTTTTGTCATATATTTAGGCCAAAATGTATTTAGCTACATGTCTTTGACAAAAAATTTCTCAGTGAGCGTATTTTTAACCGCTTTAAGACCGGAAGATTTTACCCCATTCCTGACCAGGCTATATTTTGCGATTTGGCACTGCGTTACTTTAACTGACAATTGCGCGGTCGTGCTACACTGCACCCAAATAAAATTTATGTCCTTTTTTTTCCCACAAATAGAGCTTTCTTTTGGTGGCATTTGATCACCTCTGCGATTTTTATTTTTTGCGCTATAAACAAAAAAAGAGCGACAATTCTGAAAAAAAAAAAAAACAATATTTTTCACTTTCTGCTATATAACATTCCCAATAAAAAATTGAAAATCTAAATTTTTTTAACATTTTAGGCCAATTTGTTTTCTGCTACATATTTTTGGTAAAAAAAATAGCAATAAGCGTATTTTGATTGGTTTGCGCGTCTACTAACTACGGGAAAGATTTATGCCATTTTTATTGTTTTTTTTTTTTTCTAGTAATAGCGGCGATCTGCGATTTTTAGCGGGACTGCGACATTGCGGAGCACAGATCGGACACCTAACTGACATTTTTGACACTTGTGGGGGGACCAGTGACATTATTACAGTAATCAGTGCTATAAATATGCACTGTTACTGTAATAATGACACTGGCAGGGAAGGGGTTAACACTGTGGGTGATCAAGGGGTTAAATGTGAGCCTAGGGGAGTGATTCTAACGGTTAGGGGGCGTGGCTAGTGAAGTAATCACAGAGACATACGATCCTACATAGCAGGATCGCATAGCCTCTGTCATTACACCAGGGAGAATGACAGATGGTTGTGTTTACATCAGCCGTCTGTCTTTCTCCCTCTCCTGAGGGAGATCACGAGTGACCGGAGGACATCGGAGCCGCCGGTCACATGCGCAGGCTAGGCAGGGAACGAGCGGAGGCGGGAGCGCGCCACCGGCAGCACGTGCTCGCCCCCTACAGGCTTGTGGGCGAGCGGCGTAGGTCTACGACACTTTGCCTGTAGGGGGCTGACTGCCGCAGTATATAGTCGTGCGGCGGTCGGCAAGTGGTTAAAATAGCTGTAAACCTCAGACATGAAATATGTACAAAGCAGGGACATAACTACAGGGATTGCAGGGGTTGCAATTGCAACCGGCCCCATTCTCCAGGGGGCCTGTGCGGCTCCCCTGTACACCTGGATAGGAGGGGCGGCGGGGGCAGCATGTAGAGAAATCACTTTTTCCTCCTCTTGTAGCTGCAGGAGGAAAATGGAGGAGATTGGTTCCTCTGTATGCTGCCCCCGCCACTCCTCCTATCCAGTTCACTTGTGTTCTGCTGTCTCTGGGCCCCTGTGTGGTCCCCCCTCCCCTACTGTGCTCCCCCCCCCCTCCTGTGCTCCCTCCCCTCTCCTGCCGGCTGCTGCAGGGGATGTGTCACAATAGAGAACCAGGAAAAGGTCGGTAAATATGTAATTTACCAGCTCCTTCCTTTTCTGAATGGACAGAGTCATAGTCAGTGACATTGTAAAAAAATAAAATAAAATGATAAAAAATAATACAATAAAATAAATAATAAAATACCAAAAAATAAAAACTACTGACACCAGTGGGTGAACTTCCAGGATCGTAAAGGTCACACTTGCGACCGGGCTCTGGCATTCCACCACTGTGGGGAGGTTCCAAGATGGCAGGAAGGGGGCCCACTGCAGAACTTGTGAAAGGGTCCCACTGCAGGAATGTAATAAAGGGCCCACAATGAGACTAAAGGACCCCAGGATCAGTGGGAAAAGCCCCAGGCTAGAAGGGAAGGGCCCCGGCCAGTGGTCCGGGGTGGCCCTTCATGGCTTCTTGCATCGGGGCCCTGAAGGTTCTAGTTATGCTTCTGGTACAAAGCATATCCCTCTACAGTGTGTTTGCGAGGTTGTGATTTCTGTCAGCTGCCCCTTTTCTATGCTGCACGAGTTACTTCTGACAAATTTTCCTGACACCAAGTGTTAAAAAGGTGACAGAGTAGGGAACTCCCGCACGCAGCCTGTGATTGAAAGCTTCAGCTCTGTTCCTGTGTGCTGTGTGAAGGAGGAGGGGGAGGGGGGTGTTCCTTCCCTCCAATCAGGTTTTAGAGCACCCCTCACTGAGTGTGTAATTTCAGCTCTCCGCCTCCTGTTTTCTGACAACTGCGACAAGTTTTCTAAATTCAGCCATATAAATGGATGTAGAGTAGAGAAGAGAAGACTGTAGATTAACATGTACATCTTATGTAGGAGGATTTTTTTTTTATCTCTGTGTATCACCTGAGGCCAGTCACTTCATTGGGTATATGTAAAGGTTTACAACCACTTTAAAGCCTAACTGCAGATTTACTGTCCCTTTAGGCTGCATCCACACCTGAACATAGCGTTTTACTGGAGGTTTTTTCAGAGTTTTTGAGCGTTTTTAGAAGTGCATTCCAAGAGGCTTGTTGAGCATTTTAAAGCTTCAAGCAGAAAATTGCTGAGGTGTGAATGGGGCCTTAACTAGTTGTAGCACTGCCCCCTAGAGGGCTGCTGAGAATTGCACGTTCTGGATTCCCCTGGGTTACCCATAGCAACAGACTGTAGAAACATCACTTTAGACACTTGGCTCAGACAATGAACAGTCCAGGGGATTAGATTTTTTTTGTATTTTATTTTAGAACTAGGATGGGAGAAGGGATGAGTGGGATACTCCAACTATGAACTATGCAGAAATCTTGAGGACAACTGACTGTAATGAGTGCGGCAAGATCGCTGCTTCACCTTGCCACTGAAGTGAAGATAATGAAAATTATCCTGAATTAGTTCCTCTTCAGGGTCCTCCCTTTCTCACTTTCTGTGCGTGCTAGCCCCTGTCCACTGACTCTCACCCGAGTGGTCCCCTTCCTGGGCAGACCCCTGGCAAGCTTCCCGGTACTCACGGACACTGTTTTTCCCAAGGTTGCTCTGCCTTCAGCTCCACTTGTCAGCATCCACTGGACCTCCTGGCTCAGCACTACAATTCTGCCTCACTAGGCCAACCGCCTGTGACCACATTCCATACAGACAGGAGAAGAGACAGCAGTCACCCTCGTCCTGGGACCTGGCTTCCCGCCCAAAGACCACCCCTGTGACATGTGCCTGTGGGCTTACATATCCCAGGATGCACCACTGTTGTGCCAACCCACTTGGATAGTCATAAAAGCCTGTGTGTCACTGGCTGGGTTTCCTCCACTGTCCAACAGGCTCCCCTAATGGATACAGTGGGGGCACTCCCTCAGACCAGATGAATCACACATGGATAACAGGCAAAACTACTGATCAGGCTCCCCTGATAAGCAGACGGAGAAGACTATAGTTTACCTGCTGCTCCCCTGATAAGCAGAAGGAGCACACTATTTACACTAACTAGCACCTATCTAGGAGGGTGCTACATCCTTGGCCAAAACTATCTAGTTAAAGGGACTTTAAAATGTGGTGGTAATTCTTGTCCACACTGATGAGCCCAAGGTGGGCACTTCCGAACTGCCACAAATATTACTTAGCAGCCCAATTGATTACTGTCTACTGGTGGCTAAGGCCAGATTTATTCAACCCCCCTACAGTCCTGGAGGCTGCGGTGGTAGGATCAGTGGAAGCCCTCAGATGTTTGCCATTCCGTGGTCCTAAAGCTCCTTATGATCTCACACCCCCCTATGATGACTACCCTCAGAACCTGGAGGGCTGGTCTTAACTGTGAGCTCTACCTACACACCGCAGCCTCTCCGAAGGACCCGTTATGGAAGAAGCCTAGGTTTCCTCATCTTTTTAGACTTTCTGAACCCAAAGCATGGACAAATGTAATATTAAAATAGTTCCTCAGATTTACTAATTTGCCCCTTTGATTACTTTGTTGCTACTCATAAAGGCCCCCTTCACACCTTTTTTGATATTTACATTTGTCCCACGCTTTCGGAAGCCAGGAGAAACTCAACTGGTGGCCTCGGACTTAGAAAGGATCTTGGGGGATCAGAGTCTAGAAAAGCTTACTTCTACCTTTATACGCACACCTAGTTAGGCCATCCCTGCCTGATTTGGTGATGTTGCGCCAACACTGGACCACTGATAATCCCGAGTTGGATCCCAAGGACTGGGATGATATATGGGATTTTCCATTCCAAATTTTGGTCTCTTTGAGAGACAGTCTTATACAGTTCAAATTGGTACATAGGGCCTATTACACCCCTCGCCGCTTACATAAAATGGGGCCTACCCATTCTCCAGCATGCTGGCAATGCAGCCACCCCCTTGGAGACTTTACACATATATTTTGGTCCTGCCCTGCGATCAGCGTGTATTGGTCACAGATGCTGGAAACTATCCAACTAGTGACTAATATCTCCGTCACTCCCTCCCGGAGGGTGTGTTTATTGGGTCTAGTGGAAGATTTGGCTCCCAGAGTGGTGGATGGGACCCTTATTGGTCTCTTGCTGTATTATGTGAGAAATGCAATCACACTTCGATTTTTACATTTTTTTGGGGGGAATTTCATATAAAAAAATGTGAAAAATATTGCTATTTTTGCAAAATTTACGCTCTTTTTTTTGTTTATAGCGCATGATCAAAAAATCGCACAGGTGATCAAATACGACCAAAAGAAAGCTCTGTTTGTGGGAAAAAAAGGACGCCAAATTCGTTTAGATACAGCATCGCACGACCGCGCAATTGTCCGTTAAAGTCACGCAGTGCCGAAACGCAAAATACCCCCTGGTCAGGAAGGGGGTAAAATCTTCCGGGGCTTAAGTGGTTAACAAAAAAAACAATAAAAAAGTTTTAAAAAAATGTAGCAATGCCCCCTTGGGAGCTGCTGAAAAAGGAATTCCCCTGGGTTACCCCTTGCAACAGTTTGTAAAATCTTATCGCTTTGTACTTGGGTCAGTCAATGAACAGTCCAGGGGATTTTTTTTTTTTGTGTTTTATTTAGAATTGGGATGGGAGAAGGGATGAGTGGGATACTCCAACTTGACAACTTGTATGCACAAATCTTGAGGACTTCTAACTGGATTGAGTGCAGCAAGGCCGCTGCTTCACCTTGCCACTGAAGTGAAGATTTGAAAGGTGAATCCTTAGGTTACTCTTCAGGGTCTAACTTGGCACCCCCTTTCTCACTTGCTGTGTGTGCTAGCTTCTGTCCACTGACCCCACTGGAGTGGTCCCCTTCCTGGGCAGACCCCTGGCAAGCTTTAGGGTACTCACGGACACTGTTTTTCCTCCAGTCACTCTGCCTTCAACTCCACTGTCAGTATCCTGGACCTCCTGGCTCAGTAGCACACTCTGGCTCACTAGGCCGACTGACTGTGACCACCTTCCTTGCTGACAGGAGGAGAGACATCCGTCACCCTCCTCCTGGGACCTGGCTTACCAAAGACGCCCTGTCACATGTGCCCCCGGCTTTTATGATTAATCCCAGGATGCACTGCGGTTGTGCCCTCCCCCTGGGACAGCTGCAAAAGCCAATGTGTCATTGGCTGGGTTTCCTCTACTGTCCAACAGGCTCCTCTATTGGATACAGTGGGGACACTCCCTCAGACCAAATGAATCACACCCTGGACACATGTAACAGGCAGAACTAACAATCAGACTCTTCTGATGAGCAGGCAGAGCCAAAAATTAAGCTTTTACCTAGCACCTATCTAGGAGGGTGCTACAAAAAAAAAAAAAATGTGTTGGTATTTCTTTTTTAACCACTTTCCGACCGCCCGCCGCAGATATACTGCGACAGGCTGGCTTGGCTGCAAGAACCGCCGTACCTGTACGGCAGTTGGTGGGAGCCCTCCTGGGGTCGAGCATGCACCGCCGGAGCCGTGCACCCGCCCCCACTCGGCAGCAGGGATGCCGATCCATGGGGCTGGTAGCTGCAATTTCCGCCGGGCACCTGCGATCGCTCCCCGCTGAGAGAGAATGACAGACAGTCTACTGTTGTAAACACAGCAGACCGTTGTCCTTCTATATAGGATCACAGGTCTCTGTGTTCATTTTACAAGCCCATCCCCCATACAGTTAGAAAACACCCCCTAGGCCAGTGATGGCAAACCTTGGCACTCCAGATGTTTTGGAACTACATTTCCCATGATGCTCATGCACTCTGCGGTGTAGTTGAGCATCATGGGAAATGTAGTTCCAAAACATCTGGGGTGCCGAGGTTCCCCATCACTGACCTAGGCTCACATTAAACCCTTTCATCACCCCTGGGTTAACCCCTTCCCTGCCAGTGTCATTATTACAGTAACAGTTCATATTTTTAGCACTGATTACTGTAGTAATGTCACTGGTCCCCCCAAAAGTGTAAAAAATGTCAGTTAGGGATCCGATCTGTCCACCGCAATGTCGCAGTCCTGCTAAAAATCGCAGATCGCCGCCATTACTAGTAAAAAGATAAATAAATAATTAAAAATGACATAAATCTTTCCCCTAGTTTGTAGACGCAATAACTTTTGCACAAACCAATCAAAATATGGTTATTGGGATTTTGTTTATCAAAAATATGTAGCAGAATACAAATTGGCCTAAAATCATGAAAAAATTAGATTTTTACATTTTTTGGGGGGAATGTTATATAACAGAAAGTGAAAAATCTTGTCGCTCTTTTTTGTTTATAGTGCAAAGAAAAAAAAAATCGCACAGGTGATCAATTACCACCAAAAGAAAGTTCTATTTGTGGGGAAAAAAGGACATCAATTTTATTTGGGTACAGCGTCACATGAGCGCGCAATTGTTCATTAAAGTAACGCAGTGCCGAATCACAAAAAATGGCCTGGTCATTAAGGGGACAAATCCTTCAGAAGTGGTTAAGGAGTTCACTGGTATCCCTCCCCACACCACCAACCTGTTTACTTGACAATGAAGGAGTGGCTGTGCAGTGACAAGTTTATCTCTGTACTTTCGCCACTTGCAAGCATAATTCATATGTTAGACTGACAGCACCATGAGATTTTTGCTCAACATGTTTCGCCAAAAGATGGCTTCTTCAGGAGACTTTTTATTACTGAACAAGATATTTACTGTGAACAAAAAAAGTACACATTTAGAGACAATATCACATGGGGCCATGCAGCCCTGTTATCTACACAGCTCAAAAAAAAATAAAAGGAACACTTTGAAAACACGTCAGATCTCAATGGGGAAAAATCTCATGCTGGATATCTATACTGGTATGGACTGGGTAATGTGTTAGGATCTATACTGGTATGGACTGGGTAATGTGTTAGGATCTATACTGGTATGGACTGGGTAATGTGTTAGGATCTATACTGGTATGGACTGGGTAATGTGTTAGGATCTATACTGATATGGACTGGGTAATGTGTTGGGATCTATACTGGTATGGACTGGGTAATGGGTTAGGATCTATACTGGTATAGACTGGGTAATGTGTTAGGATCTATACTGGTATGGACTGGGTAATGTGTTAGGATCTATACTGGTATGGACTGGGTAATGTGTTAGGATCTATACTGGTATGGACTGGGTAATGTGTTAGGATCTATACTGGTATGGACTGGGTAATGTGTTAGGATCTATACTGGTATCGACTGGGTAATGTGTTAGGATCTATACTGATATGGACTGGGTAATGTGTTAGGATCTATACTGGTATGGACTGGGTAATGTGTTAGGATCTATACTGATATGGACTGGGTAATGTGTTGGGATCTATACTGGTATGGACTGGGTAATGTGTTAGGATCTATACTGATATGGACTGGGTAATATGTTAGGATCTATACTGGTATGGACTGGGTAATGTGTTAGGATTTATACTGGTAAGGACTGGGTAATGTGTTAGGATCTATACTGGTATGGACTGGGTAATGTGTTAGGATCTATACTGATATGGACTGGGTAATATGTTAGGATCTATACTGGTATAGACTGGGTAATGTGTTAGGATTTATACTGGTAAGGACTGGGTAATGTGTTATTATCTATACTGGTAAGGACTGGGTAATGTGTTAGGATCTATATTGTGGAAAAGGGGGGAAAGTGGGACTTTAAATGAGTTTTGCAACCAGGCATATCTGTTTCCAAATGAGTATCATATAAAGCCCCTACACAAGGAGGGGAACCCAACAAGAGCTGACATAAATGTACAGATATGAAGAACCATATTTATTAATCACATATATAATTACTACAAAACTGGGGATAATGCACTCATTTCATGTACAATAAAATCCATAAAATGAATAGGTTACATCTGACATCAATTTCTCTATAGATACAGGGTCTGGAAACATGAGATACTTGAAAACGGCTGAGTAAATATAGGCTCTACGCGTTTCGTGGACCTCCGTCCACTCATCAGGAGCTTGAAGAAAAACAGTATCTAAAATACATAAAAAATCTCAATTATACCAAAAATATTAGGAAAAAAAAGAAAAATAGGGAAAGGAGAGGAAAAAAGGGGGAATACATTTGTATGGAATGGGCACTACCTGAGATGGTGTCACATATCCAGAAGTATTCCAATTGGGAAAAATGAAAAACGAAGGTTGATCCGGGAAATGCCTGACCCAGGGCTGAGGCACAGACAACATCCAGCACGCGGGGGAGAAAGAGCAGTAACGAGGTGAAGAGCCAGTGGGTGGTTGATAATGGATGTTTTGGAATCAAAAGAATCTACAAATATATAAACGCTTAATTTGTTTGTTATATGTTCCTTCAAAATAAGGAAACTAATTGATCTGAAAACCACCACCAGATCTTGTTGAGACATAATAAAAACCAAAGAATGTGGGAAACATTACCAGAAAAAGTGAACATATCAGAGGGACATACTAAAACATTTAATGTGAAAATGGCTTAATGTAGCTTAATGTGTAATAAAGTGCCTAAACCATAACCAATTGCCCTGAAACTTTGCACAGACTAAGTTTTTAACTTTCCTAATATATCCTAGAAGTTTCATGTAGTTTGGTCTTCCAGGAGGCAAACAAGGGACATTAAGCTTGTTTTTTGGGGAGCTTAATGTGGCTTAACGTACAAAAAAGAGCTTAGATGTTAACCAATTTCCCCCAAACTTCACACAATAGAAGACTCTATTGATGCTAAGATAGTCTGAAAATTTTAGCTCATTTGGTAAATCACACCAAAAGTTATTCACATTAAGCTATTTTTTTACAATACTAAAACGTTTAATGTCCACGGCTTAATGTAAAAAGAGCTTAACGTACCAAAATGTGCCTAAACCTCAACCAATTGTCCTGAAACTTTGCACAGCCCAAGTTCTGCACTTCCCAAAGCTATCCTGAAGGTTTCATCGATTTTGGTCTCCCACGTGGAAAACTGGGGACATTAAGCTCTTTTTTTGGGGAGCTTAACGTGGCTTAACATACAAAAAAGAGCTTAGATGTGAACCAATTTCCCCCAAACTTGGCACAATAGAAGAGTCTATCTATTCCAACATATTCTGAAAATTTCAGACCATTTGGTAAATCACACCAAAAGTTATTCACATTAAGCTCTGTTTGTACAATACTAAAACGTTTAATGTCCTTAGCTTAATGTGAAAAGAGCTTAATCTACCAAAATGTGCCTAAACCTCAACCAATTGTCTTGAAACTTTGCACAGCCCAAGTTCTGCACTTCCCAAAGCTATCCTGGAGGTTTCATCGATTTTGGGCTCCCACACGGAAAACTGGGGACATTAAGCTCTTTTTTTGGGAGCTTAATGTGGCTTAACGTACAAAAAAGAGCCTATATGTGAACCAATTTCCCTCAAACTTGGAACAATAGAAGAGTCTGTCTATTCCAACATATTCTGAAAATTTTAGCTCATTTGGTAAATCACACCAAAAGTTATTCACATTAAGCTCTTTTTAGCAATCATAAAAACGCATAGCTTAATGTGAAAAGAGCTTAACGTACCAAAATGTGCCTAAACCTCAACCAATCGTCTTGAAACTTTGCACAGTCCAAGTTCTGCACTTCCCAAAGCTATCCTGGAGGTTTCATCGATTTTGGTCTCCCACGTGGAAAACTGGGGACATTAAGCTCTTTTTTTGGGGAGCTTAATGTGGCTTAACGTACAAAAAAGAGCTTAGATGTGAACCAATTTCCCCCAAACTTGGCACAATAGAAGAGTCTATCAATTCCAACATATTCTGAAAATTTCAGATCATTTGGTAAATCACACCAAAAGTTATTCACATTAAGCTCTTTTTAGCAATCATAAAAACGCATAGCTTAATGTGAAAAGAGCTTAACGTACCAAAATGTGCCTAAACCTCAACCAATGGTCTTGAAACTTTGCACAGTCCAAGTTCTGCAGTTCCCAAAGCTATCCTGGAGGTTTCATCGATTTTGGTCTCCCACGTGGAAAACTGGGGACATTAAGCTCTTTTTTTGGGGAGCTTAATGTGGCTTAACGTACAAAAAAGAGCTTAGATGTGAACCAATTTCCCCCAAACTTGGCACAATAGAAGAGCCTATCCATTCCAACATATTCTAAAAATTTCAGATCATTTGGTAAATCACACCAAAAGTTATTCACATTAAGCTCTTTTTAGCAATCATAAAAACGCATAGCTTAATGTGAAAAGAGCTTAACGTACCAAAATGTGCCTAAACCTCAACCAATTGTCTTGAAACTTTGCACAGTCCAAGTTCTGCACTTCCCAAAGCTATCCTGGAGGTTTCATCGATTTTGGTCTCCCACACGGAAAACTGGGGACATTAAGCTCTTTTTTTGGGGCGCTTAATGTGGCTTAACGTACGAAAAGGAGCTTGGATGTGAACCAATTTCCCCCAAACTTGGCACAATAGAAGAGTCTATCAATTCCAACATATTCTGAAAATTTCAGATCATTTGGTAAATCACACCAAAAGTTATTCACATTAAGCTCTTTTTAGCAATCATAAAAACGCATAGCTTAATGTGAAAAGAGCTTAACGTACCAAAATGTGCCTAAACCTCAACCAATTGTCTTGAAACTTTGCACAGCCCAAGTTCTGCACTTCCCAAAGCTATCCTGGAGGTTTCATCGATTTTGGTCTCCCACGTGGAAAACTGGGGACATTAAGCTCTTTTTTTGGGGCGCTTAATGTGGCTTAACGTACAAAAAAGAGCCTAGATGTGAACCAATTTCCCCCAAACTTGGCACACTAGAAGAGCCTATCTATTCCAACATATTCTGAAAATTTCAGATCATTTGGTAAATCACACCAAAAGTTATTCACATTAAGCTCTTTTTAGCAATCATAAAAACGCATAGCTTAATGTGAAAAGAGCTTAACATACCAAAATGTGCCTAAACCTCAACCAATTGTCTTGAAACTTTCTACAGCCCAAGTTCTGCACTTCCCAAAGCTATCCTGGAGGTTTCATCGATTTTGGTCTCCAACGTGGAAAACTGGGGACATTAAGCTCTTTTTTTTGGGCGCTTAATGTGGCTTAACGTACAATAAAGAGCCTAGATGTGAACCAATTTCCCCCAAACTTGGCACAATAGAAGAGCCTATCCATTCCAACATATTCTGAAAATTTCAGATCATTTGGTAAATCACACCAAAAGTTATTCACATTAAGCTCTTTTTAGCAATCATAAAAATGCATAGCTTAATGTGAAAAGAGCTTAACGTACCAAAATGTGCCTAAACCTCAACCAATTGTCTTGAAACTTTGCACAGTCCAAGTTCTGCACTTCCCAAAGCTATCCTGGAGGTTTCATCGATTTTGGTCAACCACACGGAAAACTGGGGACATTAAGCTCTTTTTTTGGGGCGCTTAATGTGGCTTAACGTACAAAAAAGAGCCTAGATGTGAACCAATTTCCCCCAAACTTGGCACAATAGAAGAGTCTGTCTATGCCAACATATTCAGAAAATTTCAGATCATTTGGTAAATCACACCAAAAGTTATTCACATTACGCTCTCTTTATATATAATATAACAGGATATAACAGAGGGGCGGCACATTTTAGTACGTTAAGCTCTTTTCACATTAAGCTATGCGTTTTTATGATTGCTAAAAAGAGCTTAATGTGAATAACTTTTGGTGTGATTTACCAAATGATCTAAAATTTTCAGAATATGTTGGAATATATAGACTCTTCTATTGTGCCAAGTTTGAGGGAAATTGGTTCACATATAGGCTCTTTTTTGTACGTTAAGCCACATTAAACGCCCCAAAAAAAGAGCTTAATGTCCCCAGTTTTCCACGTTGGAGACCAAAATCGATGAAACCTCCAGGATATCTTAGGGAAGTGCAGAACTTGGGCTGTGCAAAGTTTCAATACAATTGGTTGAGGTTTAGGCACATTTTGGTACGTTAAGCTCTTTTCACATTAAGCTATGCGTTTTTATGATTGCTAAAAAGAGCTTAATGTGAATAACTTTTGGTGTGATTTACCAAATGATCTGAAATTTTCAGAATATGTTGGAATGGATAGGCTCTTCTATTGTGCCAAGTTTGGGGGAAATTGGTTCACATCTAAGCTCTTTTTTGTACGTTAAGCCACATTAAGCGCCCCAGAAAAAGAGCTTAATGTCCCCAGTTTTCCACGTGGGAGACCAAAATCGATGAAACCTCCAGGATATCTTAGGAAAGTGCAGAACTTGGGCTGTGCAAAGTTTCAAGACAATTGGTTGAGGTTTAGGCACATTTTAGTACGTTAAGCTCTTTTCACATTAAGCTATGCGTTTTTATGATTGCTAAAGAGAGCGTAATGTGAATAACTTTTGGTGTGATTTACCAAATGATCTGAAATTTTCAGAATATGTTGGAATTGATAGACTCTTCTATTGTGCCAAGTTTGGGGGAAATTGGTTCACATCTAAGCTCCTTTTCGTACGTTAAGCCACATTAAGCGCCCCAAAAAAAGAGCTTAATGTCCCCAGTTTTCCGTGTGGGAGACCAAAATCGATAAAACCTCCAGGATAGCTTTGGGAAGTGCAGAACTTGGGCTGTAGAAAGTTTCAAGACAATTGGTTGAGGTTTAGGCACATTTTGGTACATTAAGCTCTTTTCACATTAAGCTATGCGTTTTTATGATTGCTAAAAAGAGCTTAATGTGAATAACTTTTGGTGTGATTTACCAAATGATCTGAAATTTTCAGAATATGTTGGAATAGATAGACTCTTCTATTGTGCCAAGTTTGAGGGAAATTGGTTCACATATAGGCTCTTTTTTGTACGTTAAGCCACATTAAACGCCCCAAAAAAAGAGCTTAATGTCCCCAGTTTTCCACGTGGGAGACCAAAATCGATGAAACCTCCAGGATAGCTTTGGGAAGTGCAGAACTTGGACTGTGCAAAGTTTCAAGACAATTGGTTGAGGTTTAGGCACATTTTGGTACGTTAAGCTCTTTTCACATTAAGCTATGCGTTTTTATGATTGCTAAAGAGAGCGTAATGTGAATAACTTTTGGTGTGATTTACCAAATGATCTGAAATTTTCAGAATATGTTGGAATATATAGACTCTTCTATTGTGCCAAGTTTGGGGGAAATTGGTTCACATCTAAGCTCCTTTTCGTACGTTAAGCCACATTAAGCGCCCCAAAAAAAGAGCTTAATGTCCCCAGTTTTCCGTGTGGGAGACCAAAATCGATGAAACCTCCAGGATAGCTTTGGGAAGTGCAGAACTTGGACTGTGCAAAGTTTCAAGACAATTGGTTGAGGTTTAGGTACATTTTGGTACGTTAAGCTCTTTTCACATAAAGCTATGCGTTTTTATGATTGCTAAAGAGAGCGTAATGTGAATAACTTTTGGTGTGATTTACCAAATGATCTGAAATTTTCAGAATATGTTGGAATGGATAGGCTCTTCTATTGTGCCAAGTTTGGGGGAAATTGGTTCACATCTAAGCTCTTTTTTGTACGTTAAGCCACATTAAGCGCCCCAAAAAAAGAGCTTAATGTCCCCAGTTTTCCACGTGGGAGACCAAAATCGATGAAACCTCCAGGATAGCTTTGAGAAGTGCAGAACTTGGGCTGTGCAAAGTTTCAAGACAATTGGTTGAGGTTTAGGCACATTTTGGTACGTTAAGCTCTTTTCACATTAAGCTATGCGTTTTTATGATTGCTAAAAAGAGCTTAATGTGAATAACTTTTGGTGTGATTTACCAAATGATCTGAAATTTTCAGAATATGTTGGAATTGATAGACTCTTCTATTGTGCCAAGTTTGGGGGAAATTGGTTCACATCTAGGCTCTTTTTTGTACGTTAAGCCACATTAAGAGCCCCAAAAAAAGAGCTTAATGTCCCCAGTTTTCCACGTGGGAGACCAAAATCGATGAAACCTCCAGGATAGCTTTGGGAAGTACAGAACTTGGGCTGTGCAAAGTTTCAAGACAATTGGTTGAGGTTTAGGCACATTTTGGTACGTTAAGCTCTTTTCACATTAAGCTATGCGTTTTTATGATTGCTAAAAAGAGCTTAATGTGAATAACTTTTGGTGTGATTTACCAAATGATCTGAAATTTTCAGAATATGTTGGAATTGATAAACTCTTCCATTGTGCTAAGTTTGGGGGAAATTGGTTCACATCTAAGCTCTTTTTTGTACGTTAAGCCACATTAAGCTCCCCAAAAAAAGAGCTTAATGTCCCCAGTTTTCCACGTGGGAGACCAAAATCGATGAAACCTCCAGGATAGCTTTGGGAAGTACAGAACTTGGGCTGTGCAAAGTTTCAAGACAATTGGTTGAGGTTTAGGCACATTTTGGTACATTAAGCTCTTTTCACATTAAGCTAAGGACATTAAACGTTTTAGTATTGTACAAAAAGAGCTTAATGTGAATAACTTTTGGTGTGATTTACCAAATGATCTGAAATTTTCAGAATATGTTGGAATTGATAGGCTCTTCTTTTGTGCCACGTTTGGGGGAAATTGGTTCACATCTAAGCTCTTTTTTGTACATTAAGCCACATTAAGCACCCCAAAAAAAGAGCTTAATGTCCCCAGTTTTCCACGTGGGAGACCAAAATCGATGAAACCTCCAGGATAGCTTTGGGAAGTGCAGAACTTGGGCTGTGCAAAGTTTCAGGATAATTGGTTGAGGTTAAGGCACATTTTGGTACATTAAGCTCTTTTCACATTAAGCTAAGGACATTAAACGTTTTAGTATTGTACAAAAATAGCTTAATGTGAATAACTTTTGGTGTGATTTACCAAATGAGCTAAAATTTTCAGACTATCTTAGCACAAATAGAGTCTTCTATTGTGTGAATTTTGGGGGAAATTGGTTAACATCTAAGCTCTTTTTTGTACGTTAAGCCACATTAAGCTCCCCAAAAAACAAGCTTAATGTCCCCAGTTTGCCTCCTGGAAGACCAAACTACATGAAACTTCTAGGATATATTAGAACAGTTAAAAACTTAGTCTGTGCAAAGTTTCAGGGCAATTGGTTATGGTTTAGGCACTTTATTACACATTAAGCTACATTAAGCCATTTTCACATTAAATGTTTTAGTATGTCCCCATACCAGATAAGGAAGGGTGCAGAGAGAGCAGTGATACCAAGCTGCATGTCTCCAAGTGAGAAAAAGAGAAAAAAAAAAAAAGTGAAAAAAGTGGTGGAAAAGTAGCCTAACCACAAGAAGAAAAATAGAATAGGGAAAAGAGTGAGGGGACAAAGAAACAAGAGGGGTGCATGTCTGTCCCATAATGGAAGGGAATGCAAGAAAAGTGCATATTGAGAATGATATGAGTTAAACCAGAACCAGAAGGATACATACCAAAAGGTGCACCTCCACAGTGGGAGGATAGGAAAAATTGGATGGCAATGTGAATTGAAATAACCCAGCTGCATGTCCCGATGGGCGAGGATGAGTCCATGCCAACGCCATAATGGCGTCTGGTCTATATAGGCGGAAGTCAAACCTCCCACAACCGGTCAGCTGACCGGATGTTGGTCGGAGAGGAACCGCCACAGACGCAGATGAAAAAAAAATGGTATAGACTGGGTAATGTGTTAGGATCTATACTGGTAAGGACTGGGTAATGTGTTAGGATCTATACTGGTAAGGACTGGGTAATGTGTTAGGATCTATACTGGTAAGGACTGGGTAATGTGTTAGGATCTATACTGGTATGGACTGGGTAATGTGTTAGGAATGAAAGGATGCCACATTCTTTGATGGAAATGAAAATGACCAACCTTCAGAGGAATGAAATTCAAAGACACACCAAAAATAAAAGTGAAAAAATGATGCGGCATGCAAGAATCGCTGTACTATATACCTGGATCACATGTGATCTTTATTCAAATCTCCTTCTAATAAAGTATTTTTAAACGTACCTCATAAAATTTGATATGGATTTTAAAATATTATGTAGTATATTGTTTTTGTCTGTCACCTAAAAGTCCCCAAATTTGTGTTCCATATGTATTCTTTAACTTTTGGGATGTGGTGCCTTGCTCTCTGCCTGACAAACCTTCTCCCACTACCTTGTCAACCAAGATACCTTTTATAAACATATTGGTATACAAGGGGTTAAAACAAGCTGCAGCAGCCATAAGTTTGATATTGATTTTTACAGCCAAGTCCTGAACATCCATTCCCTGATCCCCCAGCATCTAATGAACGTGGAAGCAACGCGTATTATATAACTTCCACGTTCACAGCTGTGTTTTTCTGGCTATTGTAGCTAAGGATGTAGCTAATCAAGCGTGATCTGTGCTTGATTAGCTGCAGTAGAAGACAGAGGAGACATCAGGGGGTCTAAAAGACTCCTAGTGTCTCTATAAAGAGGACCCCTCACCTGTCCATTCTATCATATAGGGGTCTTGTTAGCCTCCTTTTGATAGCAATAAACTTAGTGATTGTACACCATCAAATGTTTTTCTCTTAAAATAACAAACATGACATACTTACCTGATTTGTGCAGAGCAGCCCCGATCTTCCTCTTCTCGGGTCCCCCATTGATCCTCCACCATGCTTGCTATTGGGGCATTCATGCGTGCTCACTCCTGAGCCGGCCCTGTGTGTCCATAGACACACAGAATGCGGCTCAGCCCCTCCCCGCTCCCTCCTTACTGGCTGTGATTGACAGCAGCGGGTGCCAGTGGCTAAGGTTGAGCACATTGCTGTATTAAGATTGGGCTCAGGTAAGTATAAGGGGGGTCTGGCAGGAGCTTCAGAGAATGTATTAAGGTCAAAAACCTTCAGCCTTCAGAAAAACTTTAAATTAAAGAAAATGTAAAAAAACAAATAAATATTTTTTTTTTTTTAAAAGTAGCCCAATTACCCTCATACACATCAAATAACATACCTGTACAATGAATCCAGCATTCTCCCACTGCAATCTGCATACAGTGGGTCCCACACTGCTATATTTTTCTAAAAACCGTAACTGCATTGAATGGTTTTAATCGGCCTAGAATGAATACTGTGTAGAAAAAAAATAAAATAAAATGATAGTAATAAAAAAAAAAAAACACTATTACAGTAATACAAATAACAAAAACAAAAAAAAATAATAATATTACAGAATAGTATTCTAATAGAATACAAATATAACACATAATATAGTATAACATAATATAATATAATAACAGTAGCAAAAATTACACTTAAGCACATTGTGATATAACAGCACCACATAGTTACAGTGCATTACGAAAGTATTGGGCCCCCTTGAACTTTTCGACCTTTTGCCACATTTCAGGCTTCAAACATAAAGATATAAAACTGTAATTTTTTGTGAAGAATCAACAACAAGTGGGACACAATCATGAAGTGGAACCAAAATTGAACTTTTTGGCTTTGACTTGGCCATTCTAACATCTGGATATGTTTATTTGTGAACCATTCCATTGTAGATTTTGCTTTATGTTTTGGATCATTGTCTTGTTGGAAGACAAATCTCCATCCCAGTCTCAGGTCTTTTGCAGACTCCATCAGGTTTTCTTCCAGAATGGTCCTGTATTTGGCTCCATCCATCTTCCTATCAATTTGAACCATCTTCCCTGTCCCTGCTGAAGAAAAGCAGGCCCAAACCATGATGCTGCCACCACCATGTGTGACAGTGGGGATGGTGTGTTCAGGGTGATGAGCTGTGTTGCTTTTACACCAAACATAACGTTTTGCATTGTTGCCAAAAAGTTTGATTTTGGTTTCATCTGACCAGAACACCTTCTTCCACATGTTTGGTGTCTCCCAGGTGTCTTGTGGCAAATTTTGAACAACACTTTTTATGGATATCTTTAAGAAATGGCTTTCTTCTTGCCACTCTTCCATAAAGGCCAGATTTGTGCAGTATACGACTGATTGTTGTCCTATGGACAGAGTCTCCCACCTCAGCTGTAGATCTCTGCAGTTCATCCAGAGTGATCATGGGCCTCTTGGCTGCATCTCTGATCAGTCTTCTCCATGTATGAGCTGAAAGTTTAGAGGGACGGCCAGGTCTTCGTAGATTTGCAGTGGTCTGATACTCCTTCCATTTCAATATTATCGCTTGCACAGTGCTCCTTGGGATGTTTAAAGCTTGGGAAATCTTTTTGTTTCCAAATCCGGCTTTAAACTTCTCCACAACAGTATCTCGGACCTGCCTGGTGTGTTCCTTGTTCTTCATGATGCTCTCTGCACTTTAAACGGACCTCTGAGACTATCACAGTGCAGGTGCATTTATACAGAGACTTGATTACACACAGGTGGATTCTATTTATCATCATCAGTCATTTAGGTCAACATTGGATCATTCAGAGATCCTCACTGAACTTCTGGAGAGAGTTTGCTGCACTGAAAGTAAAGGGGCTGAATAATTTTGCACGCACAATTTTTCTGTTTTTTTATTTGTTAAAAAAGTTTGAAATATCCAATAAATTTCGTTCCACTTCATGATTGTGTCCCACTTGTTGTTGATTCTTCACAAAAAAATACAGTTTTATTTCTTTGTTTGAAGCCTGAAATGTGGCAAAAGGTTGCAAAGTTCAAGGGGGCCGAATACTTTCGCAATGCACTGTATGAACAAGACAGGTGCTATATAAAAGAATAACAAAAACAATTCAATAATATAACATAATAGAATAGTATTATAATATAATATAATAGTAGAAATAATTACACCTAGGCACCTTGTAATATAACAGCATCACATCATTTTGAACAAGACAGGTGCTAAATAAAACCATAACAAAAACAATTAAATTATATAACATAATAAAATAGTATTCTAATATAAAATATAATATATAAAAAATAATATAATACAATATAATATATAATATAATATAATATAATAGAAATAAAAAATTATAATATAATATAATAACAGTAGCAAAAATTACCCTTAAGTGCATTGTGATATAACAGCTCCACATCATTATGAACAAGACAGGTGCTATATAAAAGAATAACAAAAACAACTCAATCATATAACATAATAGAATAGTATTCTAATATAATAAAATATAATATATAATAATAGTAGAAATAATTACACTTAAGCACCTTGTAATATAACAGCATCATATCATTTTGAACAAGACAGGTGCTAAATAAAACCATAACAAAAAAAATTAAATCATATAACATAATAGAATAGTATTCTAATATAAAATAAAATATAATATAATATATATAATATAATAGTAGAAATAAAAAAATATAATATAATACAATACAATACAATATAATATAATATAATATAACATAAAACAATTAAATTATATAACATAATAAAATAGTATTCTAATATAAAATATAATATATAAAAAATAATATAATACAATATAATATATAATATAATATAATATAGTAGAAATAAAAAATTATAATATAATATAATAACAGTAGCAAAAATTACACTTAAGTGCATTGTGATATAACAGCACCACATCATTATGAACAAGACAGGTGCTATATAAAAGAATAACAAAAACAACTCAATCATATAACATAATAGAATAGTATTCTAATATAATAAAATATAATATATAATAATAGTAGAAATAATTACACTTAAGCACCTTGTAATATAACAGCATCATATCATTTTGAACAAGACAGGTGCTAAATAAAACCATAACAAAAAAAATTAAATCATATAACATAATAGAATAGTATTCTAATATAAAATAAAATATAATATAATATATATAATATAATAGTAGAAATAAAAAAATATAATATAATACAATACAATACAATATAATATAATATAATATAATATAACATAATAAAATATATACTAATAGCTGAAATAATTACACCTAAGCACCTTGTAATATAACAGCACCACATTATTGTGAACAAGACAGGTGCTAAATAAAACCATAAACAGTACATTTCATGAACAGCTACATGGCATGATTAACACACAATAACATACATCATTAAACACGACCTCACCATTCATGCCTCAACGTATCCATGTAATTACTTACAATGTTATGATTCGTTGCGCTGCCCGCTTACACCTAACGAGACATTTTCACAGCCCTGCTTAACAAGTATACAGTACATGGCTTCTCCATATTGATGTTTTACCATGAAGGATAAACTACTGAAGGGCAATTGGAGCTAAAGACGTGTACAGGATTTGTTTTACCTGACAAAAGATCTATAAAGTAATGTACCTAATCTCCCTGCCCATGCTGGGCTATAAGATGCGTGCCATTGCCCCGCCTCTTGCCTCTTGCCTGCACTACTACTGTACTTATAAGCTTTCTCCTCCTCCTTAAAGCAAACCCAAGTACCACCCCTCTATCAGTCTGCGGATGGGACAACCTCACTCCAAGTACCACTCTAACCATTAAATGTACATGTTGCAATGCATTTACAAAGGCTTAACTATAGGGTCGCTGATAGGAGGGTACAGACAGTGCTTCCATACTGGGCCCAGGTCCCATTATGTCAGCAGGGGGACCTTGGCTTAATGCAGGGCTACTGCCTGTACCCCTATCGGCAGCCATGGCTGAGGTCATGCCTTCTAGAGACCCAGCACACTATACACTAGGGTCATGTAAATCCTAGGGCTCCCCTCGACCCTTCAGATAACAGGCTTGAGTCATGTCTTCCAAAGACCCAGCAGACTATAGACTAGGTTCATGTCAATCCTGGGGCTCCCCTAGAATCTGCAGATAGCAGACTGGAGTCATGTCTTCCAAAGACCCAACGGACTATAGACAAGGGTTGAGTAAAACCTGGGGCTTCCCTTAGCCCTGCAGATAGCAGGCTGGAGTCATGTCTCCCCAAGACCTGGTAGATAACAGGTTGGATTATTGTCTTCCAAAGACCTAGCAGGCTAAAGACTATGGTCATGTCAATCTGGGTGATCCCCTAGACTCTGCAGATAACAGGCTGGAGTCATGTCTTCCAAAGACCCTGCAGACTATAGACTTGGGTCATGTCAATCCTGGGGCTCCCCTTGACACTGCAGATAATAGGCTTGAATTAGGTCTTCCAAGAACCCAGCAGACTAGAGACTGGGGACATGGCAATCCTGATGAACCCCTAGACCAGTGATGGCAAACCTTGGCACCCCAGATGTTTTGGAACTACATTTCCCATGATGCTCAACTACACTGCAGAGTACAGGAGCTTCATGGGAAATGTAGTTCCAAAACATCTGGGGTGCCAAGGTTCGCCATCACTGCCCTAGACACTACAGATAAAAGGCTGGAATCATGTCATCCAAAGATCCAGAAGACTATAAACTAGGGTCATGTCAATCTTTGGGCTTCCCTAGACCCTAACAATAACAGGCTGGAGTCATGTCTTCCAGATACCCAGCAGACTTTAGACTGGGATTATACCAATCCTGCTGCTCCCCTAGACCCTGCAGATAACAGGCTGGAGTCATGTCTTGCAAAAACCCAGCAGACTATCGACTAGGGTCATGTCAATCCCGGGGCTACCCTCGACCCTGCAGATAACCGACTGGAGTCCCCCTTGAGTCACCTCTGGGTATCCTCCTGGTGCTTTCTTGATTACGAACTCAGCAGATACCCAAGTGCAGTCCTTGGCCTCCCCCAACAAAACCTTAGCCTTTAGGTCGTCTAGTAGACTGTAAACGGCCCCATAGTTTCTCAAGACAACCATGCTTAGACAACTCTGTCCTGCTGCTATAACCCCAGCAGGCCTGCTTTCATACATTTGGGAGGATGATTAATTTGGGGAAGAAAAGGTTTTGCAAATATAAAGTGCACCTGCACATTGGAGATTTACATATTCCTAGAGAAACCGTAATGGGGCTTTAAAACAAACCCTACCTAAACTTTCTAGCTGCTTGTACAGTGAATTAATTCTCAGACACTATAAAGTTGAGTTTTAATGGATTTCTAAAAACTGCTTTATGTTTACATTAGAGGGCTGGCTAGCTGTCAAGTCCCTGCTGCCAGAGAAAGACGATGCCTAATTTCAGTGCTTTTTGTTGCAAATTTTGAAGATACATTTCTTCACAACGCCTACAGCTACAGAGGTCAGCAGTCAGTGATAGTTTGTTTTAAAGTGGGGATAGACCGATATGGTTTCTTCAGGGACGATACCAATACCGATATTTTGGTCACAACATATCGGTATCGGCCAATATGGGCCAATATTTTGTACATTTAAAGTTTTGAAAAATAAAGACAATTTTTGACACAAATCTGGTGCTGAACATGTTAATTGTTGTTTAATGCTTAATGGCTGGCTTGCTGGCACCCTGTAGTGGATGGATGTCTGGCTGGCACCCTGTGGTGGATGGCTGGCTTTCTGGCACATTGTGGTGGGTGGGTGGCTGGCTGTCTGGCACCCTGTGGTGGGTGGGTGGGTGGCTGGCTGGCACCCTGTGGTGGGTGGGTGGGTGGGTGGCTGGCCCCCTGTGGTAGGTGGGTGGCTGGCACAGGGGCTTTGGGTGGCTGGCTTGTACAGGGCCTGTGGGCGGCTGACTGGTACAGTGCCTGTGGCTGGCTGGTACAGGGCCTGTGGGTGGCTGGCTGTCTGCCACCCTGTGGTGGATAGCTGTCTGTCTGCCACCCTGTGGTGGATGGCTGGCTTTCTGCCACATTGTGGTGGGTGGCTGGCTGTCTGGCACCCTGTGGTGGGTGGCTGGCTGGCACCCTGTGGTAGGTGGGGGGCTGGCACAGGGGCTTTGGGTGGCTGGCTTGTACAGGGCCTGTGGGCGGCTGACTGGTACAGTGCCTGTGGGTGGCTGGTACAGGGCCTGTGGGTGGCTGGCTGTCTGGCCCCCTGTCTGTGGGTGGCTGGCTGTCTGGCACCCTGTGGTGGGTGGCTGGCTGGCACAGGAGCTGTGGGAGGCTGGCTGGTACAGGGCCTGTGGGTCGCTGGCTGGCTCGCTGGTACAGTGCCTGTGGCTGGCTGGCTGGTACAGGGCCTGTGGATGTGGGTGGCTGGCTTGCACTAGGCTGCTGTGGGTGGGTGTATGGCTGTGATACACTCCTGCGAGACTAGTCCAGATTCCAGATGAGGCTTCCAAGGAGAGGGAGGCGGCCTAAGAAGGCAGAATGATGTCACAAAAATATCTGCAATATCGGCCAGTTCCGGGGCCAATACCGATATATCGGGGAAAGTGCATATCGGCCTTGCCGATAATCGGTCTGTCCATATTTTAAAGTATTATTACTTCTCAAATTGGTCCATAAAATGTTGGTAACATTCTAAAATATCAGGGCTTTAATGTGTAAACCTCCCTATGGAATGATAGATACGGAAATGGCATACTTTTTTTTGGAAGGCTTTGAATTACAGAAAAAAAGTGGTTGTCACTCCCCCGTTACAAATTAATTTGGCTGCGTCATGTAAACCCTTCAAGCAATACAAACATAATTCCAAAAACTGTTCTTGGATATCTCCAACGTCACCATTCCCTTGCAGATGTACAAAAAGTTACAGGTCATAAAATGGAATAAATTTGGCTCATTATTCATTCCCAGTACAAGAGAGGTCCTATATCTAAAATATATCAATGCTTTGATTACTAGTCCTTATAACCCATTATCAATAGCAAGTAAAGAGAAAAGGATTCAAGATCTAGACACATTCATGGTCGAACAGTGGTTTAGAGGACTGCAAAGAATACCCTAGATAAGTGATGGCAAACCCTGGCACCCCAGATGTTTTGGAACTATATTTCCCATGATACACTGCAGAGTGCATGAGCATCATGGGAAATGTAGTTCCAAACCATCTGAGGTGCCAAGGCTCGCCAATAATGCCCTAGATGTAGATATCTCCTCCTTGAGACTTACTGAATCTTTTCTCCTACAAAGAGTTTATTGGACCTCCTTATGAATGTACCATTCTTCTTGTAGAGATTCTCTGTAGTGCCCCCAATGTATCAAAGGACTAGGGAATATTTGTGGCTCTGATCCTGGGGGTTGCAAGTGACTTGCACTATAAAGGGATGAGCATTGATGGACTTTATTGGGCAAAAGCAGCACACTAGTCTGAGGCACTTAAGAATTCATTGCAGATGTATGCAGTTGACCTGCAGTTGACTTGCTTCAATCTTCTTTTGCACACCTGAAAACATGCATGCTTGTGGGTAGGGTATAGCATGGTAAATATAGAAAACACATTGGGGGGGGAGGCTGCACATCCCAAATGACTGGCAGAGAGTTTGGACTGGTTCCCCCAGGGTTTTTTTTTTTAGCAGCAAATAGGTTATACAGTCAATTAGATTGTAAAAAATTAAATTTTCTTAATTTAATAAAAGTTATTCCAGACAGGATTTAAAAATATATGAGCTCTGGTTACAAGATTTAAAACATAATCCATCTATCATAACACCTATAAAGTAGGGCAAGTATACTCAAATGATGCAGTAGTCCTGCCCAAAACTTGTACCCCAACTCGTTTTGACCCAATACAGTCATGGTCTTCTTCAGGGGGATTATGATATCGCTAGTGGATGGAAGATAATCCTGCGGCCAGAAGCCTTTGATCCAGATTATCCCCTGGGCCAGTGATGGCGAACCTTGGCACCCCAGAAGTTTTGAAACTACATTTCCCACGATGCTCAACTACACTGCAGAGGGCATGAGCATCATGGGAAATGTAGTTCCAAAACATCTGGGGTGCCAAGGTTCTCCATCACTGCCATGGGCTGTCTCTATTTTTTTTATTTTTCCAAAAACCTGGGCTGTCTCTATTGCCCCCAAGGCAGGGTCCAAGGGAGGGCTGTCTTGCAAGAAGTCATACTCTGGGCATCCTAAAGGCAGAAGGGAGGGGCATCTTAAAAGGTAGAGCCGCTGTAAGTGAATCAGTAGATAGGCAATATAATTTGCAAAAAGACAAGTTGCCCAATAGAAAAAAAATGGAAATGCTTGGGATCGTGGAGGGTCTGTGTCAGTGCACAATTGACCACCACAAAAGCACTCAGAGCCTAATCTGTACACTGAACCCAGGGAAGTGTCAAAACTCGCAAAAACGCTCACCAAGCCTAGGGAGCCAGGGCCTTAAATAGGCTCTGCCTGACCTAAGATGGATGCTAGAGTGTCACGCCTCCCATAGCTGAGCCTAATGTGTATAGGGGTCACCCTAGTGGAAGATGCAGGCTAAACCGAGGTGCAGAGTCTAAGTGCCAACCAGTGTTCACCAGAGCTCCTGATGGTGGAGATGGACTTCGCTGCTTGTTGGCACCAGGTCGCGGTCCTCAGGGTCGCCCCACCAAGAGGTGAGTGAGTTTGGATAGGGGAGTGGATGAACAGATAAGAATTAGACAGAAGCTTAGTCACAAGAAAGTCGTAAGCCAGTGGGAATCAAGAGCCAGGAAGGTCTTTAGCCAGAAGGGAAATCGAGAGCCAGGAATGTCATCAGCCAAAGCCAGGTCATGCACAGAGGAACACAGAAAACAGACGTAAGCAAGCAGAGATGCACCTAGAAGCACACGAGCAAAGGACTGCAAGCCAGCAGGTGATATATATATCCTGTGTGCAACCTCATCATATGTAGAAGAGAATAAAGGGCTAGCCAACTGCCTTAATGAATACTTCTGTTCAGTTTTTACAGAAGAAAAAGAAGGAGAAGGACCTCCACTTGAAAGGATGACTAATGAATCGTTTGATGCATGTGTCTTTACAGAGGAAGACGTTCTAAGATTGCTGTCTAAAGTGAAGACAAATAAGTCACAGGGTCCTGATGAGATACACCCAAAATTATTAAAAGAGCTTAGTGGTGAGCTGGCAAAACCATTAACAGATTTATTTAACCAATCATTAGTAACAGGAGTCGTCCCGGAAGATTGGAAATTGGCAAATGTCGTGCCCATTCACAAGAAAGGTAGTGGGGAGGAATCGAGCAACTATAGACCAGTGAGTCTGACATCAATAGTAGGCAAATTAATGGAAACCCTATTAAAGGATAGGATTGTGAAACATCTTAAATCCCATGGATTGCAAGATGAAAAACAACATGGGTTTACTTCAGGGAGATCATGTCAAACAAATCTTATAGATTTTTTTGACTGGGTGACTAAAATAATAGACGGTGGAGGTGCAGTAGACATTGCATATCTAGATTTTAGTAAGGCTTTTGACTGTCCCACATAGAAGACTTATCAATAAACTGCAGTCATTGAGCATGGATTCCCATATTGTTGAGTGGATTAGGCAGTGGCTGAGTGACAGACAACAGAGGGTTGTAGTCAATGGAGAACATTCAGAACAAGGTCATGTTACCAGTGGGGTACCTCAGGGATCTGTACTGGGACCAATTTTGTTTAATATCTTCATAAGTGATATTGCAAAAGGCCTCGATGGTAAGGTTTGTCTTTTTGCTGATGACACAAAGATATGTAACAGGGTTGATGTTCCTGGAGGGAAACGCCAAATGGAAAAGGATTTAGGAAAACTAGAAGAATGGTCAGAACTCTGGCAACTGAAATTTAATGTGGATAAGTGCAAGATAATGCACCTGGGACGTAAAAACCCAAGGGCAGAATATAGAATATTTGACACAGTCCTGACCTCAGTATCTGAGGAAAGGGATTTAGGAGTAATTATTTCAGAAGACTTAAAGGTGGGAAGACAATGTAATAGAGCAGCACGAAATGCCAGCAGAATGCTTGGATGTATAGGGAGAGGTATAAGCAGTAGAAAGAGAGAAGTGCTTATGCCGCTGTACAGAACACTGGTGAGACCTCACTTGGAGTATTGTGCGCAGTACTGGAGGCCACATCTCCAGAAGGATATAGATACTCTAGAGAGAGTTCAGAGATGAGCTACTAAACTAGTACATGGATTGCAGGAAAAAACTTACTAGGAAAGGTTGAAGGACCTTAACATGTATAGCTTGGAAGAAAGAAGAGACAGAGGGGATATGATAGAAACTTTTAAATACATAAAGGGAATCAACTCGGTAAAGGAGGAGAGCATATTTAAAAGAAGAAAAACTACCACAAGAGGACACAGTTTTAAATTAGAGGGGCAAAGGTTTAAAAGTAATATGAGGAAGTATTACTTTACTGAGAGAGTAGTGGATGCATGGAATAACCTTCCTGCAGAAGTGGTAGCTGCAAATACAGTGAAGGAGTTTAAGCATGCATGGGATAGGCATAATTCTATCCTTCATATAAGATAGGGCCAGGGACTATTCATGGGATTCAGATATATTGGGCAGACTAGATGGGCCAAATGGTTCTTATCTGCCGACACATTCTATGTTTCTATGTTTCTATCACTAAGCGAAGCACAGGAAGCAGCAGGAAGTGAAGAAGCAATCAGAGTCTATAAAAGACAGCAGTCAGCACATTTCCAAGATGGCTGCAGACAGGAAGGCAAGGTAAGACCTTAACATAGAGTCCCATGGGGTGGCAGCATCCAATTGGAAAGCTTCCCCATTGACCCAGGAAATCATAGGAGGAACCATGTTCCTAGACTTCCTTCCCAACTGCAATACCGCTGCAGAAGAGCACCACCTGCAGTGGAGAAAGTAGACTGCACCTGCCTAAATCCCCCTACATTTACAGAGGGTTGCCCGTTTCTACCTGCCTGGATCACCGCAACCTCACCAGATGTAAGTCATATTTTCTTTTCACTTTAATCATAAAGATTATATGAAGTAATAACTTTACTTTAGGAAAACAGGTTGAACTGGATGGACTAGTGTCTTTATTCATCCTTACCAGCTATGATACTATGAACAAGATACACTACAAAGTGGAGTTCCACCCGTTTTGGTGTTTATTAAAAGTCAGCAGCTGCAAAAATGTAGCTGCTGACTTTTAATAAACACACTCACCTGTCCCATGGTCCAGCGATGTGGCCGGCGTGAGCCTCGGTTCTCTCTCTCTTCTCCCTGTGGTGCCGGCATCTCTAGTGTGGGCACCCGGCTGTGACAGCTTGCTGCAGGGCCGGCCCTACCGTGGGTTTTGCTGGGTCCATTGGACTCAGGCAGAACTTTGAGAGGGGCAGCAAATTGATGCTCAAGATATTTTTCCAGCAATTAGTTTGCGGCATGTTAGGAGTGCCATTTCTTCATCTCATACTGCCGCCCATAGTGCAAACTGATGCGTATGAGGAGGCGGAGCGTCTCCTCCAGGGAACGTCCCTTACGTGATTGTGGTGTGCGCATTTCCCCATCTCATACTGCCGCCCATAGTGCAAACTGATGAGTATGAGGAGGCGGAGCGTCTCCTCCGGGGAACGTCCCTCCCGTGATTGTGGTGTGCGCAATGACGTCAGACATCAGCGCTCTCCATCTCATGATCTTCGGGGGCCGTGGCCGTGGCAGACACAGGAGTGACAGGAGGACTGAGGACTGACAGCGGGTTTGGTGGACCGGTCCGGTGGTGAGTTATGGAAGAAGATAACAGTATATACAGTATATCCTAGTGGACGCAATAAATATGGTAAATTTGCTGCGCTATGATCAAGGTAGTAACATAAAACATGTATAAAAACCAGTATAGTCAGTACCAGTGAAATCTATTAAAGGAAAGCAGCTGACACAAAAAGATAAGAAAACGATATCTTCAGTAAAATAGTGAGAGATGGTGTCACGCTAGTCCAAAATACACAAGAGATGCTGATATGAGGGAAAAAACAAGTCCCAAGTGTAATGTCGGAGTCCACACAAACTGTAGATATGGAGGGGTGCAAAACAGGAAAGTCCACCCCTCCATATCCATATAAAAAACAAATCCCAAGTGTAATGGCGGAGTCCACATAAACTGTAGATATAGAGGGGTGCAAAACAGGAAAGTTGACCCTGTGGGGTCTATCAAGTTGGTAAGAGTACCTCATTATACTGTTCGGTGGTGGACTTTCCTGTTTTGCACCCCTCCATATCTACAGTTTATGTGGACTCCGCCATTACACTTGGGACTTGTTTTTTCTCTCATATCAGCATCTCTTGTGTATTTTGGACTAGCGCGACACCATCTCTCAATATCCCAATGGACGCCTTCTTAGGGGAAACGCGTCGGGTGGAGAAGCTATGCTGTCACTTCTCGCGGTCCGTGCTGCAGAGCGGCCGCGATCACCTGTAACCATTTACTCGCCCATCTTATCGTCTGTTCATGTAAGTGTTCTACCTTTTTTTGCATTAAACTTATCATTGAGATAATGCACTATTGCCTGCTCCTTACTTTCTTATGTGGGGACTATCACTGTGAATGAGATACACCGGGAGTGACCCATAGATGACGTTTTTATCCATACTGATACGGAGCCGCAGTAGGACTTTTCAGAGGGAGACAACTTGGATATCAGAGATACTGGTGGTTGCTGGCAATATTTCCCATACCTGACCTGTAATAATTTACATCTGGTAAGAGTTTCATCCTCACTATCTTACGGGTGAAAGATTCGGTTGTGGGAAGACTTCTTGCTGCACTTCACCAGCCCTTGCAAGTTATAAAGTGTATGCTATCTTGTTAGCTGGTAAGGGTACCCTCACCATTCCCACTTTTCACGTGGTGTTGTGGAGGACACAAGTCTGTGAACCATTATTGCACTTTATCATTTGCACTTTATCATCAAGAAGTTTCATGTACACATGTTTATGGACTTTTGGGACTTGAATATTATATGCGTGTTTTTACACACACAGTGCACTTTTGTTGTGAATTTTATGTATTTATCTTTAGATTTTATTATTTTATTTTATTTTTAAATAATTTATAACCTTTGATGGTTTTTTGAGCATCACTTTTCAATTTCGATCACATTTTTGATGATTTTCATTATACTATCAAGCGCACTCATACACCTTTTCCCATATATAACATTTCCTAAATGTTATATTTAATAAAGTTAGTACTGCTTTTTTTGTTGTTTGTTTGGTTTTTGTTCCCTATACCCTTCAAAGCAGCCCCTTAACCCCCCACATAGCAGCCCCTCATCCCCCCCCCCCCACAAAGCAACCCCTTAACAAAATGCAGCCCCTTACAAATTTTCCATATAGACAACAGTGGTGGCTGGTGCTCCATGGGCCGGGGGGGGGGGGGGGGGCGGCAGACAGACAACACCATACCCCCCTCCCCCGACCACACCAGCTCGCACACCATACAACACACCACACCCCCCCTTCTGGCTCACTCACCCTGGACTGACATGGAGGGCGGTGGCGGCGGCAGCGGCTTCCCGGGTCTCCTCGCTCCTCCTCCTCCTTGGCCAATAGCATGGCCTCTCCTTTCAGGCAATCAGGAAATGAGTCCCGCTTCCTGATTGGCTGGGAGAAGAATCAGAGTGATAATAGCAAATATTCATTCGCTATTGTCACACAACTGGGTGGGCTCAGGGCGCAGAATCACATGCTTCAAAAAAAAACAGAAGTGGAATCCATGCGTCCGGTGCCCTGCATGTAGATTAGGGGGCCGGACACATGGATAGGGGGGGGCGGCGCCCCTGCACCCCCATTGGACCAGCTGCCACTGATAGTCAAGGTGCTGTTGCATGTAAATCTGACTTCCTGATAAATTAAAATTTAGTTTTAACCACTTGCCGACCGCCGCACGACTATCTACGGCGGCGGTCAGCCCCTCACAGGCAAAGTGACGTAGGGCTACGTCACTAGCTTGTGAGGGTCTAGGGAGCGAGCGCGCCCCGCCGGAGGCGCGCTCCCGCTCCCGCGTGGTCACGGACCCCCCCGCGCGTGTGACCGGCGGACCCGATGTCCGCCGGCCACTCTGCGATCGGCGGGGGAGAGGGAGAAAGTCAGGCAGCTTGTGTAAACAAGCTGCCTGTCATTCTCCCCTCTGTATGAGAGATGATCATATGGATCTACTATGTAGATCCGTTGATCACTCTGCATACAGCTGAAGCCACAGCCAATCACAGTTAGAATCACGCCCCTAGGGACACACACAGCCCCTCCCTCTCAAATAAAGTTAACCCCTTCACTACCAGTGTATTTTTACAGTAACAGTGCATATATATAGCACTGATTACTGTAGAAATGTCACTGGTAACCCCAAAAGTGTCAAAAATGTCAGTCAAGGGTCCGATCTGTCTGCCGCAATGTCGCAGTACCGCAAAAAAATCGCAGATCGCCGCCATTACGCGTTAAAAAAAAAACAACAAAAATGACAAAAATCTTTCCCTTAGTTAGTAAACGCAATAACTTTTGTGCAAACCAATCAAAATACGCTTTTTGCGATTTTTTTTTTACCAAACATAGGTAGCATAAAACAAATTGGCCGAAAATGTTAAAAAATTTTGATTTATACATTTTTTTGGGGGGGAATTTCATATAAAAAAAGGGAAAAATATTGCTATTTTTGCAAAATTTACGCTCTTTTTTTGTTTATAGCGCGTGATCAAAAAATCGCACAGGTGATCAAATACCGCCAAAAGAAAGCTCTGTTTGTGGGAAAGAAAGGACGCCAAATTCGTTTAGGTACAGCGTCGCACGACCGCGCAATTGTCCG
Source organism: Pelophylax lessonae (assembly GCF_965119305.1). Classification (NCBI taxonomy): domain Eukaryota; kingdom Metazoa; phylum Chordata; class Amphibia; order Anura; family Ranidae; genus Pelophylax; species Pelophylax lessonae. The sequence goes on from NC_138774.1 coordinate 15,462,642, forward strand.
TTAAAGTCACGCAGTGCCGAATCGCAAAATACCCCCTGGTCGTTTAGCAGCCAAATCCTCCGGGGCTTAAGTGGTTAATTATCATGACATAAAATAATGGATGCGGGCCCTTTTAGAGGGCGTGATTTGTTTTTTTATTCTTGGACCCAGGCAGCACAATGTCTTGGGCCATCCCTGGCTTGCTGAGTGGATGAGCAATCTTCTGGGACCTGTGATGTGTCCCAGAAGATTTCAGGGAGGGAGGGGGAGAAGAGAACTTCCATTCGAGTCGCCTAGGCGGCCCAAGTGGAAGTGGGAGCGGGTAGCTTTCAAATCTAGGTACCCGCCCCCTCCCCCCAAAAAATGAGGGGGGTCAGGAGCACTTAAAGCATAAGTTCCACTTTTAGGTGGAACTCCGCTATAAAGACTCTCCCCTCTTTTTTTCCAGTGGATGCTTTGGCCTCTTGATGGGTCTCAAAACAGTTTTTTCCCTCTGATCCCTCAGACCTTTGAGAACCGGCACCACCCGAATCTCATCTTTTATGTTCTAGAACCTCTGACCTTGTTTTGCCTTGGATCCATTGAATTATAGCATGCCATTGATTGAAAGCTCAACAAGTACACAAATTCATACTTCCGCTCCCTCAGATGTGCTTCAAGAACAAAGCCCGACACCAATTAACTTCAAGAAAAGTCCAATGAAGCAAATGTCAGTGTAATACAATTATGTATCTTTTTTTTTTTTTTTTTTACTTTTATTTAAAGCATATTTCCTGAGTAAATCATCAGCACAGAAACACGGCATCCTCCAGGAGGACTCTCATGCAATTATGGCTCACCAGCGTTAGAGAGAGAGCAAAGCTTGCAGCAATGTCCTTGAGTTGCTTAATGGAATATGAAGAATGCTCGAGAGGTCTCCAAGCTAAAGACTCCAATATATTCTGAGAAAGCTGGAAAGGGTTCTGTTCAGGTTCACAAACCTTCCTTCCTCAATCAACCCAGGGAAGAGAATTATTGTAAATACAATTATTGCATTACCTTATAAGAAACAATGTAATCGGCTTTCTGCTGCATTACTCGGCACTGTGCACGGACTATGCTCACCTCCACCCTACTCACATTATGGAATGCATGTGAATCACTCAGGAACCCCACCGCAATCCTGTTCAGTTCTCGTCTGATTCAGCACAATGCGACCTGAGAGAGTTCATTTTAAATGGGCTCAAATCGCACCAAAGTTGTGCATGTAGCAGTTTTGGAACCACACTGCAAACGGATCGCATGGCCTTTTTGTTACCACGCGACCCGGTGCGGGCGAACGCACTGCATTTGCAACCTTCATTTGGGGTGTTGTTAGGAGTGCATGGACCCCCCCCCCGCTGCAGATCCCCAAGGGGAGTGCGATTTAAATGCGATGTGAGATCATGGGTAAGTGAACTTAGGCTTAATGACACCACCATTTTTACACCAAGCCTAAAACATAACTGAACTAGTCACTGCCAAATACGAGATCAACCCATTCCTCTTCATAAATACTCTGCACCAGGCCCGGACTGGGACAAAAAATAGGCCCAGGCATTTTAGATTGGGCTGCCCACACCCTGAGGGGGGGGGGGGGGGGGGGGGGACAGGCATTCGCGGGGGTGGTTGGTGATGTGATATTTATCCCGAGAGACATCCCCATCCAGCAAAGAGACATCCCCAGTCCAGCAAAGAGACATCCTCATACAGCAAAGAGAATTTCCCATATTGCAAGAAGACAGCACAATCCAGCAAAGAGACATCCCCAGTCCAGCAAAGAGACATCCGCAGTCCAGCAAAGAGACATCCTCATACAGCAAAGAGACACCCCCATATAGCAAGAAGAAAGCACAATCCAGCAAAGAGACATACCCAGTCCAGCAAAGAGACAATACCAGTCCAGCAAAGAGACATCCTCATACAGCAAAGAGACACCCCCATATAGCAAGAAGAAAGCACAATCCAGCAAAGAGACATCCCCAGTCCAGCAAAGAGACATCCCCAGTCCAGCAAAGAGACATCCCCAGTCCAGCAAAGAGACATCCCTAGTCCAGCAAAAAGACATCCCTAGTCCAGCAAAGGGACAGCCCAGTCTAGCAAACGGACAGCCCAATCCAGCAAAGAGACGGCCCAGTCCAGCAAAGAGACATCCTCATACAGCAAAGATACATCCCCATATAGCAAGAAGAAAGCACAATCCAGCAAAGAGACATCCCCAGTCCAGCAAAGAGACATCCCCAGTCCAGCAAAGAGACATCCCTAGTACAGCAAAAAGACATCCCTAGTCCAGCAAAGGGACAGCCCAGTCTAGCAAAGGGACAGCCCAGTCCAGCAAAGAGACAGCCCAGTCCAGCAAAGAGATGGCCCCGTCCAGCAAACAGACATCCTCATATAGCAAAGAGAAGGCTCAATTCAGCAAAGATACATACTCATAAAGCAAATAGACATCCCCAGTCCAGCAAAGAGACATCCTCATACAGCAAAGAGACAGCCCCAGTCCAGCAAAAAGACAGTCCCAGACCAGCAAAGAGACATCCCCAGACCAGCAAAGAGACATCCTCATACAGCAAAGAGACATCCCCAGACCAGCAAAGAGACATCCCCAGACCAGCAAAGAGACAGCCCCAGAGCAGCAAAGAGACAGCCCCAGACCAGCAAAGACCCAGCCCCAGACCAGCAAAGAGTCATCCCCTGTCCAGCAAAGAGACAGCCTAAGTCAAACAGAGAGAGAGACATCCTTATCCAGCAGAGACAGCCCCAGACCAGCAAAGAGCCACCCCAAATCCACCCTCCTTCCCCACTGCCACAGAGCAGGACTTTGTAACACACTCTGGGTCAGTTTAGGGCTCAGTGTGATCACCTTCCTTCCAGTGCGTGAAGGCCATCGGCCCTCTCTACCCCTGTGCATGAGAATGCTCTCATTACAGCAAACAGGCAGTCCGGCATAGTGCCACTCACTTTATCAGAGGTTCAGGCAGGCCCTGGTGTGTGCAGCTCCAGAGACACCTTTCCCAACATCAGGCCGAAGGGGTCTCCTCCAACTCCTCCCCCTTCATGGTCAGCTGACACATAAGCTGTTATAGCTGCAAAGGGGGGGCCAACTCAATATTGAACCCTAAGGACTAAGACTGGGATGCCATTAAAGTTTATGTGTGTGTAAAGGCAGGCGTCCCAATACTTTTGACAATATAATCGCAGCGATGGCGAACCTTGGCACCCCAGATGTTTTGGAACTATATTTCCCATGATGCCCAACTACACTGCAGAGTGCATGACCATGGGAAATATAGTTCCATGGGAGGCGTAACTAGAACCTGCAGGGCCCCGGTGCAAGAAACCATGAAGGGCCCCCCGGAACCCTGGCAGGGGCCCTTCCCTTCAAGCCTGGGGCTCTTCCCACTGATCCTGGGGCCCTTTACTTCCATTGCGGGGCCTTTTTTTACGGTCCTTTCACAAGTTCTGCAGTAGACCCCCTTCCTGCCATCTTGGGGCCTCCCCACGGTGGTGGAACGCCAGGGCCCGGTCGCAAGTGTGACCTTTGCAATCCTGGAAGTTCACCCACTGGTATTTTTTGATATTTTAATTATATTATTTTTTATCATTTTATTTTATTTTATTTTTACAATGTGACTGACTATGACTCTGTCCATTCAGAAAAGGTGGTAAATTACATATTTACTGACCCCTTCCTGGTTCTCTATTGTGACACATCCCCTGCAGCAGCCGGCAGAAGAGGGGAGGGAGCACAGTGTGTGTGGGGGGGGGGGGGGCAGGGGAGCACACAGGGGCCCAGAGACCGCAGAACACAAGTGAACTGGATAGGAGGAGTGGCGGGGGCAGCATACAGGGGAACCAATCTCCTCCATTTTCCTCCTGCAGCTACAGGAGGAAAAAGGAGGACAGTGATTTCTCTACATGCTGCCCCCGCCGCCGCTCCTATTCAGGTGTACAAGGGAGCCGCACAGGCCCCCTGGAGCATGGGGGCCCGGTTGCGATTGCAACCCCTGCAACCCCTGTAGTTACGCCCCTGTGGGAAACGCAGTTTCAAAACATCTGGGGTTGCCGAGGTTGGCCATCACTGATCATGTATGTGTGTGTGTGTGTGTTGGGTCGTGCGTTCTTTGTTGCACGGTTCCCCAGAAACCTGCGGGTGATTGATGCTCCTCACATCGCTTTTGGGTTGTTGCACGGCCGCGGCGGGGGGGGCATTATTTAGCATTCCTCTGTACATGGGCAAAAAAGAACATCAGTGACATCTTTAGCGCTGATCTGTGAGGCTGAAAGCCGCAGAAAAGCGTTTGAGGGCTGCCTGTTGGACAGCTAAAGGTTCCTCAGAAGCCTCAGAGAAACAATCATTCCTTTCTTCTTGTCGGGACAATTAAGACAGGCTTTTCAGACAGGATGCAGAATTATGGGCATTTTTATAACCACAGTTTTCTTTCATTATTCCGGTCACCTCCTCTGCTGGAGCATCACTAAGAATCAGATGCTGGGTACCAAGAAGTGCTATCTGTCCAAGGGAAGAGCAACACTGCCATCTACAGACAGCTGCCTGCTAGTGCTGGAGAAAGCTAATTGCAGATTTTGCAGAGGATTGATTCGGAATCCTTACCGTTATCGCAGAGGGGCTTTCTTTAAAATAAAAATAAGGCCCCTTTCACACTTGTGGGAATTGTCCAGCGATTTTGGACTGCAAAATCGCATGACAAGTCGTTCTCCATTATTCCTAATGAGTACCGTTCATATCTGTGCGGCTTGAAGTCACACCGAATTCAAAGTAGTCCCTGCACTACTTTGGCACGATTTTGATGCGTTTTGAGGTCCAAAGACATTCAAGCCCAGTCAAACTCGCATCAAAATCGTGGCAACAAAGTTGCAGTAAAATCGCGCGACTTTAAATTTGCACAGGGGCCTTAAGGGCAATAATAGCGTGCAAACGGCACAAACCCAACTGCAGCGTTCAGTCAGTTTGAAAAAAAATTGAGATTCGTATTTTGGGGTTACTACTCAAGGCCGGAACAAGGGGTAGGCAGGAGGGGATGGCTGCCCTGGGCACTGTGATATAATGCACAACAAAGAGTTGGGGGAAGAGATAGGTGAATTTGGGGGCATTAGGGGTAAGAGTTGTTCTAGGAGGGGAAATTTGGGGGGGGGGGTGCTAGGAAAGTTGATTTGGGGGAATTTGAGGGGCATTAGGGGTAAGAATTGCTCTAGGAGGGGAAATTTGGGGGGTTCTAAGAAATGTGATTTGGGGGAATTTGGGGGGCATTAGTGGTAATAATTGTTCTAGGAGGGGAAATTTTGGGGGGGGGGGTGCTAGGAAAGGTGATTTGGGTGAATTTGGGGGGCATTAGGGGTAAGAGTTGTTTTAGGAGGGGAAATTTGGGGGGGTGCTAGGAAAGGTGATTTGGGGGAATTTGGGGGGGCATTAGGGGTAAGAATTGTTATAGGAGGGGAAATTTGGGGGGTGCTAAGAAAGGTGATTTGGGGGAATTTGGGGGCATTAGGGGTAATAATTGTTCTAGGAGGGGAAATTTGGGGGGGGGTGCTAGGAAAGGTGATTTGGGTGAATTTGGGGGGCATTAGGGGTAAGAATTGTTCTAGGAGGGGAAATTTGGGGGGGGGGTGCTAAGAAAGGTGATTTGGGGGAATTTGTGTTGGGAGGGGGATAGCGGAAGAGGACAGGGGAGGACTGGGGCAGGGGGATAATTGCCCTCTGGGCTGCTCTGACGCCCCGTAAAAAAGGTTGCATCGCTTCTGCCACAGACATGCCTAAATAATTCCTGGTGAAGAGAAGTAAAAAGTCCCCACCGCTGACCTACTGAGTGCAGGATGAAGACAAGGACAGAGCGCAGCTCCCCCCCCCCCCCACCACCACCACCACCATGTCTGAGCAGAGGCCAGATTAATGCCCCACTGGAGACTCTCCTCCCCTGGGCAGCCCCAACCAAGCTGTCCCAGCTCCCCCCAACCAGCCCCCTTCTGGCCAAGTCCGGAACCCGGATGCAGCCAGTGAGTGAAGAGTACCTGGAGCGGAGCTTCAGGCTGGAATGGGGGTCAGGAGGAGGACGGGAAGAGGGAGAGTGGGAGGGGGTCCAAGTCGCTGCACCATGGGCCTCTGGTTTGTACTTGCCCCCTGGCCGAAAGTTGCCAGTCTGCCTCTGGAAGAGGACTTGTGTTAGTAGGGGGAATATGGAGGGGTTTATGCTAGAAGAGGTTGTAGCACCCTCCTAGGTAGGTGCTAGTGAGAGCGTATAGTTTTTGGCTCTGTCTGCCTATCAGAAGAGCAGCAGGCAAATCTATATTGCTTTCTGCCTAGCAGAGAGTAGGATCTGTGAGTTTGGTCTGCTCAGTGTGTGATTCATTGGGTCTAGATAGTGTTTCACGCAGGTCCAATAGGGAGGCATGTTGGACAGTGGGAGAAAACCTGACAAATGGATACATAAGCTTTGATACAGTTCTGGTGATTGGTAGAGACTGGCTGTCTGAGTGCATTATGGGATACTGTACAAAAGCAAGGAGCACATGTGCTGCAAGGTCTTTGGCTGGAGAGCAGAGTCCTGGAGGGAGGGGGGCGGCTGCCTCCTCTTCTGTAGCAGTGGCACGTGGTCGCAGGCGGTCGGCCTGGGAATCAGAGAACTGAACCCAGAGGTCAAAGAGAGCTGACTAAAGGGGGAGAGACACTGGAGACCCTCGAAAAACAGTATCGTGAGTACAGGGGATCGTGTCTAGGGCCTGACCTGAGGGGGGCCATCCCGGTGTAGGATAGTTAGAGGACGGGTATCAGTGTGTCAAGTGAAAGGGGATACTAAGAGAGTATCCTGAAGATAATCTAGTCCAGTGGTCCTCAACTCCGGTCCTCGGGGCCCACTAAGAGGCCAGATTTTAAGTATTACCTTGGGAGATGCAGACTAGAGTAATGCTATCACTGAGCAGCAAATGGTCCTTTTAGGCCACTTTGTTTTCTGCTACATATTTTTGGTAAAAAAAAAAAAATCGCAATAAGCGTATTTTGATTGATTTGCGCAAAAGTTATCGCGTCTTCTAACTATGGGAAAGATTTCTGTCATTTTTATTGTTTTGTTTTTTTTATTAGTAATGGCGGCGATCTGCTTTTTTTGCGGGACTGGGACATTGCGGCGGACAGATCGGACCCCTAACTGACATTTTTTGACACTTTTGGGGGGACCAGTGACATTACTACAGTAATCAGTGCTAAAATGATGTCCTGTTACTGTAATAATGACACTGGCAGGGAAGGGGTTAACCTAGTGGGTGATCAAGGGGTTAAATGTGAGCCTAGGGGAGTGATTCTAACTGTGGGGGGGTGGGGCTTGTGAAATGATCATAGAGAAAGGTGATCCTATATAGAAGGATCACAGGAGCTCTGTGATCATTGCAGGGGAAAGGAACGGTCAGATGTGTTTACAACAGCTGACCGTTCTTCTCTCTCAGCGGGGAGCGATCGCGGGTGTCAGGGGGCAATCGGAGCCGCCTGCCCG
>NC_138774.1:15470343-15485343 GCF_965119305.1 Pelophylax lessonae
TTGGGAGGAGAAGAAATGTATGCTTAGGGGGTAAAGCATGCAGATTAGTGCTCAATTTTTTTTGGGGGTGGGGGGGGGGGGGTTGCTAACATATAATACTCATACATCTTGGAGGGGGGGGGGTAGTTTGGCATGTCTGCTCTGGGCTCCAGATGGCCTTGTCCCGGCACTGTTGCTACTGCGCTAAGAACGCCATTGTTGCTTTTGCGCACATAAACCGTCTGATAACAGGCAGGCTGGTTAGAGACCCCATAAATGCCGGTTCCGGGTGACAGGGGAAGAATCAATGGGTCTAGCTTCATCTTCCTGTCCAATCACTGTTGCCCGTTGCCCCCCTGTGATGAAGGCAGATTTATGCTATTTAATATAAAGTTTAACCTGCAGACAAAAAAAAAATTCCCCTACCCCTCAAATTTTCCTTCCAAGCACAAATCCCCCCCCCCCCCCAAAATCCCCCCACTTCCAGCACAAAGTGCACTCCCCAATCCCCCATCCTAGCACAAATCCTCTATATCCCCATATGCCCCCCCCCCCCCCCCCCAAAAAAAAAATCCCCCTACCCTATCAAATTTCCCTTCCAAAGCACAAATTCCCCGCCCAAATCCCTCACTTCCAGCACAAATCCACCCCCCCTTAATCCCCCCTCCTAGCACAAATCCTTTTCCCCTATCCCCCCCCCCCCAAATCACCACTCCTAGCACACCTCCATAAATTGTCCCTCCTAGAACAATTCTTCTGTCCCCCTAGTTCCCCTTATCAACACAAATCCCCTCCCCCAATCTCCTTGTGGTGCCCTATCATGATACCACAGTGCCCAGGGCAGCCGCCCCCTCCTGCCCACCCCTTGTCCTGGGCCTGGCTCCTAAAGTCGCACCAGTTTGGCCTGAAGCAGAAACCCACTTCTTTATATTCGGTTCAGCTGAGCAGTGGTGTGGGCGAGTTACCCTTTAACCCTGCGTCTCAAGAGATGCTTCTGGGCAGACGAGGGGGGGGGGATTGTGGTGTAATGGGGGGGGGCCGGCTGGTCTCATCAGAATGCAGAGCCGATCTATGAGGATAAACACAGACACCCGACCGTGAGCAACGCACATAAAAGGAAAACAAAAAAGAAGCCGAGAAATAAATAAATAAAACCGCTAATGGAGTCGGCTGCGGATGTCGTGTTTAATGCAGAGTCCCCCCCCCCCCCGACTCCTTCGCTGTGCTGGGGGGGGGGGGTCCACTATGATGCTGATCAATATCAGAGAAAGAAGATATTTTTTCGGGGTTGCAGAGATTACAGCGGCCGGTCCCCAAATTGTTCACTCCGGGGCTTCCGGGGGGGGGGCGGGGGTTGATGTCAGTTTAGCTCTGCCGAGACCAGCGCAAGCTTGTCCCCCCCAATTAAAGAGAACCAGTCACCACTGGACTGCAAATGTTTATTTTATTCATTTTTAAATGCCTTTCCTTCAGTCTTGCATGTTGTAGCGGCTCCTCTACTGTCTCTCTGTTTTCACTGCACACTGTAAGCTTCTCACAATGTGCATTAGAAGCTGAAGCAGGACAGATAGAGCCCCGCCTCATTTCCTGGCTGGAGGACGTCCAATGTCATGTGGCCAGGGGCTGATTGGCAACTTTTCGGCGCAGGGGGCAAGCAGAGGTGTAGATAAGGGGGGAAGGGGGGTGGTCAAAGGGGTCCAAACTAGTGATCGACCCACATGGTTTTTTTTCCGCCGATACCGATATTTTGGTCATCGGATATCGGTATTGGCCGATATCTGCCGATATTTTCGGACTTTATTTTTTTTTTAAATGTCTACAGCAGTGGCGGCCCGTGCATAGCGGGCGCCAGGGCGCCGCCCCCCTACCCCTAAAAAAAAAAAAAAAAAAAAGAAAAAAAAAATGATAGCGAACAAATAAAGTTTAAAAAAAAAAATTGGGTTCGCCGGCCTTTGTAATGGAAGCTAGGGGGGGTGGGGTTACGTCCCAGAAGAGGCGCCGATTGGCAGCCTTCTGGGGGCAAACCGATCGCAAGTCCTGCGATTGGACACCCCCACTTTCGGATATCCTGGCTGTGATTGGTCCAGTCTCCAGCCTGGACCAATCATCATCCAGGACATCCGATCCCTGACGTGGCGGTGCGTGAGTCAGTCACTCACCGTCACCGCCGCTCGGAGGACGAGGGAGAAGCCGCTCTCCTTTCCCGCCGCCGCCGCCGCAGAGAGGACGGACTGGATCGAGGAGGGAAGAACCCGCCGCCGCCGCCAGGTAAGTGCATTAAATTGAAGGGAGCACGCACGCTGCACTCTGCATTGATTGGGGGACAATGCTGTGGGCACTCTGCATTTATTGGGGTACATTGCTGTGGCACTCTGCATTTATTGGGGTACATTGCTGTGGCACTCTGCATTTATTGGGGTACAATGCTGTGGGCACTCTGCATTGATTGGGGGACAATGCTGTGGGCACTCTGCATTTATTGGGGTACATTGCTGTGGCACTCTGCATTTATTGGGGTACAATGCTGTGGGCACTCTGCATTGATTGGGGGACAATGCTGTGGGCACTCTGCATTTATTGGGGGACAATGCTGTGGGCACTCTGCATTTATTGGGGTACAATGCTGTGGGCACTCTGCATTGATTGGGGGACAATGCTGTGGGCACTCTGCAATCATTGGGGTACAATGCTGTGGACACTCTGCATTGATTGGGGTACAATGCTGTGGGCACTCTGCAATCATTGGGGTACAATGCTGTGGACACTCTGCATTTATTGGGGTACAATGCTGTGGGCACTCTGCAATCATTGGGGTACAATTCTGTGGCACTCTGCAATCATTGGGGTACAATGCTGTGGCACTCTGCAATCATTGGGGTACAATTCTGTGGCACTCTGCAATCATTGGGGTACAATTCTGTGGCACTCTGCATTTATTGGGGTACAATGCTGTGGGCACTCTGCAATCATTGGGGTACAATGCTGTGGGCACTCTGCATTTATTGGGGTACAATGCTGTGGGCACTCTGCAATCATTGGGGTACAAGTCTGTGGCACTCTGCAATCATTGGGGTACAATGCTGTGGCACTCTGCAATCATTGGGGTACAATGCTGCGGCACTCTGTAATCATTGGGGTACAATTCTGTGGCACTCTGCAATCATTGGGGTACAATGCTGTGGGCACTCTGCATTTATTGGGGTACAATGCTGTGGGCACTCTGCAATCATTGGGGTACAATTCTGTGGCACTCTGCAATCATTGGGGGACAATGCTGTGGGCACTCTGCAATCATTGGGGTACAATGCTGTGGCACTCTGCAATCATTGGGGGACAATGCTGTGGGCACTCTGCAATCATTGGGGACAATGCTGTGGCGCTCTGCAGTGATTGGGGACAATGCTGTGGCGCTCTGAATTGAAAGGGGCATGCACGCTGAACTCTGCATTGTGGGGGCACAGCACAGTGTTCATTGCATTGAAGGGGGCACAGCTTCAAAGTCACGCAATTTTTTTTACTGCGTTTTTTGGCGCGAAGCAATACCTATTACATTTTTCTTTTTGCGCCCCCCCAAAAATTTTGAGCACCAGCCGCCACTGGTCTACAGGTACTGTGGTTGAGGGATCTGAGGATCTAAAAGACCCCAAACCCCTCCTCTGCACTTAAAGTATTCAAAATGCTTTTGAATGCTGTAAGATTTTGAATTCTACGCCGCCAGTACCCAGAAGTGATGTCATGACATCGTGTAGACCTACGTCGCTGGACTCCTCCCCCTGTAGGCGGCGCTTGCGCGCCGCCGGAGGTGCGCTCCCGCTGTTTTCAGTCACAGCGGGAGTGGGGCCAGGGGAGAAGCGGCGGTGATCACTGCTGCTCTTCCCCGATCGTCTGGGAATCGAGTGTGGAGATCCTCCCGCTTGTGTAAACAAAGCGGGCGGATCTCCTAAGTGACAGGGAGTGTTCATCATAGCTGAACATGCGATCTGTCCCTGTGTCACTCAGTCACCTCCCCCCACACACGTTAGTAAGCACCAGGCATACATTAACCCCTCCCTCTCCAATAAAGTTAACCCCTTCACTACCAGTGTAATTTTACAGTAAAAGTGCATATTTATAGCACTGATTACTGTAGTAATGTCACTGGTCCCCCCAAAAGTGTCAAAAATGTCAGTCAGGGGTCCGATCTGTCCGCCGCAATGTCGCAGTCCCGCAAAAAAAATTGCAGATCGCCGCCATTACTCGTTAAAAAAAAAAACACCAAAGATGACAGAAATCTTTCCCGTAGTTAGTAAACGCAATAACTTTTGTGCAAACCAATCAAAATACGCTTATTGCGATTTTTTTTTTTACCAAAAATATGTAGCAGAAAACAAATTGGCCAAAAATGTAAAAAAAATTAGATTTTTACATTTTTTGGGGGAATGTTATATAGTAGAATGTGAAAAATATTGTTTTTTTTTTTTTTTTTTTCAAAATTTTTGCTATTTTTTTGTTTATAGCACAAAAAATAAAAATCGCAGAGGCAATCAAATACCACCAAAACAAAGCTCTATTTGTGAGAAAAAAAGGACGTAAATTTCGAGTACAGCGTCGCACGACTGCGTAATTGTCCATTAAAGTAACGCAGTGCCGAATCGCAAAATATGGCCTGGTCATTAAGGGGGCAAATCCTTACGGTCTTAAAGTGGTTAAAGGAGAATTATACAAAAAAATGGTTAATTAAATCCACAAGTGTTTTTTTTTTTTGTTTTTTTTTTACAACTACTATTCCTATATATCGGCTTTTGACATTGACAAATGCCGCAATTTAGAAATTGGAAGAAAGGTTTAGCACTGGGAAACACTTTTTGGAAAGCTAAAAAAAAAATGCATTTTTTTATACAACTATATGGATCAGACCAAATTGAGGGACAAATGAAGAGGAAAGAGGGACAGAGGGACTTTGTGCCAAATCAGGGACAGTTGGGAGCTGTGGTAATGTCTGACATTGCATACAGCCCGATCCATAAATATTGGGACATTTGGCACAATTCTAATCTTTTTGGCTCTATACACCACCACAATGGATTTGAAATGAAACAAACACGATGTGCTTTAACTCCAGACTTTCAGCTTTAATTTGAGGGTATTTACATCCAAATCAGGTGAACGGTGTAGGAATTATAACAGTTTGTATATGTGCCTCCAACTATTTAAGGGACCAAAAGTAATGGGACAGATTAACAATCATAAATCAAACTTTCACTTTTTAATACTTGGTTGCAAATCCTTTGCAGTCAATTACAGCCTGAAGTCTGGAACGCATAGACATCACCAGACGCTGGGTTTCATCCCTGGTGATGCTCTGCCCGACCTCTACTGCAACTGTCTTCAGTTCCTGCTTGTTCTTGGGGCATTTTCCCTTCAGTTTTGTCTTCAGCAAGTGAAATGCATGCTCAATCGGATTCGGGTCAGGTGATTGATTTGGCCATTGCTTAACATTCCACTTCTTTCTCTTAAAAAACTCTTTGGTTGCTTTCGCAGTATGCTTCGGGCCATTGTCCATCTGCACTGTGAAGCGCCGTCCAATGAGTTCTGAAGCATTTGGCTGAATATGAGCAGATAATATTACCCGAAACACTTCAGAATTCATCCTGCTGCTTTTGTCAGCAGTCACATCATCAATAAATACAAGAGAACCAGTTCCATTGGCAGCCATACATGCCCACGCCATGACACTACCACCACCATGCTTCACTGATGAGGTGGTATGCTTTGGATCATGAGCAGTTCCTTTCCTTCTCCATACTCTTCTCTTCCCATCACTCTGCTACAAGTTGATCTTGGTCTCATCTGTCCATAGGATGTTGTTCCAGAACTGTAAAGGCTTTTTTAGATGTTGTTTGGCAAACTCTCATCTGGCCTTCCTGTTTTTGAGGCTCACCAATGGTTTACATCTTGTGGTGAACCCTCTGTATTCACTCTGGTGAAGTCTTCTCTTGATTGTTGACTTTGACACACATACACCTACCTCCTGGAGAGTGATCTTGATCTGGCCAACTGTTGTGAAGGGTGTTTTCTTCACCAGGGAAAGAATTCTTCGGTCATCCACCACAGTTGTTTTCCGTGGTCTTCCGGGTCTTTCGGTGTTGCTGAGCTCACCGGTGCGTTCTTTCTTTTTAAGGATGTTCCAAACAGTTGATTTGGTCACACCTAATGTTTTTGCTCTCTCTCTGATGGGTTTGTTTTGTTTTTTCAGTCTAATGATGGCCTGCTTCACTGATAGTGACAGCTCTTTGGATCTCATATTGAGAGTTGACAGCAACAGATTCCAAATGCAAATAGCACACTTGAAATGAACTCTGGACCTTTTATCTGCTCCTTGTAAATGGGATAATGAGGGAATAACACACACCTGGCCATGGAACAGCTGAGCAGCCAATTGTCCCATTACTTTTGGTCCCTTAAAAAATGGGAGGCACATATACAAACTGTTGTAATTCCTACACCTTTCACCTGATTTGGATGTAAATACCCTCAAATTAAAGCTGAAAGTCTGCAGTTAAAGCACATCTTGTTTGTTTCATTTCAAATCCATTGTGGTGGTGTATAGAGCCAAAAAGATTAGAATTGTGTCGATGTCCCAATATTTTTGGACCTGACTGTATGTGTGAACCGGTACCGAAGCTCCCACAGCCTTTTATTGGGCATTGTGTCAGTCACCAGTGCTGTATTTTGGCCTAGGCCAACAAGGCCCAGGCCTAGGGCAGCACTTTGCAGGGAGGCAGCAGAAAAGTCCCCCCCCCCTCCACCTGAGAATCTTTTTGGCCAGTGGTTGCTAGAGCTGCCTCTCGCACCCCCCCCCCTCCTCTCTTTCTCACCCCCCTCTTCCCTCTCTCTCATTCCCCCTCTCTCTCTCGTTCCCCCTCTCTCTCATCCCCCTCTCTCTCGTTCCCACCCCCTCTCTCTCTCTCTCTCTCTCTCTCACTCTCTCTCTCACTCTCTCTCTCTCTCTCTCTCTCTCTTTCTCTCCCTCATCCCCCCCTCTCTCTCTCTCCCTCATCCCCCCCTCTCTTTCCCTCATCCCCCCCTCTCTCTCTCCCTCATCCCCCCTCTCTCTCTCTCTCTCTCTCTCTCTCTCTCTCATCCCCCCTCTCTCTCAGTCTCTCTCATCCCCCTCTCTCTCTCCCCCCTCTCTCTCCCCCCCTCTCTCTCTCTCCCCCCTCTCTCTCATCCCCCCTCTCACTCCCTCACCCACCCCCTCTCTCCCCCACTCCCCACCCCCTCTCGTGAGATCTCAGGGGTTCATGCTGGGACCTGTAGTCCTTAAATTTTGGAGGGAGTCACATCCGTTAAAAAGGAAGGAGTGGGGCAAATTTACATAGGAGGGGGGGGTGCCCAATTTTAGTCTTGCCTAGGGCAGCACAAAACCAAAATACACCACTGTCAGTCACTTTTGCAACTGTGCAAGACTGAAAGGAAGGCAGATGGGAGGACCCAACAGAGAGGAACCATCGTTTTAGAAATTGGCACACTCTGGCCACCAGCGGGTTAAAATATTTTGATACCCGGCTGTGTATAAAAGTCGGATAGTTTCCCTGGAAGTCATTCTGACGAATTCCTTATAATCTGCAGGTGGGGAGGCGGTGAGCTGATCCCAGCATGAGGTCTGACACTGTGCAGGTCCGCTGCCCGCCGCCCTCCCTTCTGCCACCGCCGCGCTGAACGTGACTTGTGATTCCAGCATCCCCCGCGCCGCGGCCCAGAGATTATTCCACAACGCCAAATGACACGGAGAGGCAATCAGGCCGCCATGCGCCTGTCACCACAATCCGGGCTCATTCTCTGTGTAATATTTATTACACCAAAACCTGAAAGAGCATAAAATGTCAGAGAGATGTGCACATAGGGTTAAAAAAAAAAAAAAAAGGTCCGGAAAGCAATAATCAGCCCGGAGAGGATGCATCCATACCGGAGCCAATACCAAGCCTTTGCGCCAGTATCTGTACACACGCAAATGCCCCCGATACTTTGCGACGCGATTTGCATCAATACAAAATGAATATGCGCAAATCGCAGTGCAAAGAATCGCATGCGATTTGAACAGGAACGTGGTGCGACTTCTTGTCTGAATCGCCAGCAGTTTCGTGCGTGTGTGTAGAAGTGAGCAGTTTATTAACCCCTTCAATACCGGGCGCTTTCACCCCCTTCCTGCCCAGGCATATTTTCAGCTTTCAGCACTGTCACACTTTGAATGACAATTGCGCGGTCATGCAATGCTGTACCAAAATGAAAATGTTATCATTTTTTTAATCACACAAATAGAGCTTTCCTTTTGGTGGTATTTAATCACCGCTGGGTTTTTATTTTTTACTAAAAAAAAAGAAAAGTTTGAAAAAAAAAAAAGTTTTTCTTAGTTTCTGTAAGTAAATTTTGTAAATAAGTAATTTTTCTCCTTCACTGATGTGCGCTGATGAGGTGGCACTGATGGGCACTGATGAGGTAGCCCCTTAAGGGCACTGATTAGTTGGCACTGATGAGATGGCACTAATATGCCACACTAATGGGCACTGATATTCAGCACTGATGGGCACTGATAGGCGGCACGGGTGGGCAGCACTGATGGGACTGATAGGCGGCACGGGTGGGCGGCACTGATCGGCACGGGTGGGCGGCACTGATCGGCACTGATAGGCAGCACGGGTGGGCGGCACTGATGGGCACTGACAGGCGACACTGGTGGGCACAGATGGGCGGCGCTGGTGGACACTGATGGGCAGCACAGATAAGCAGGCACTGACTGGCATCACTAATAGGCACTGACAGGCGACACTGGTGGGCACAGATGGGCGGCGCTGGTGGACACTGATAGGCAGCACAGATAAGCAGGCACTGACTGGCATCACTAATGGGCACTGATTGACACTGAGTGGGTGCACTGATTGGGTTAACTTGTGCCATGTTTTTCTGTGATTCTTGTGCATTTATTTTACTTTGTTGTATTAAGGGCACTGATGATCTCCTGGGTAAAGAGCCACATCATTGGCTCTTTACCAGTGTCGCGTCTTGTCCTAGGAACACGGCGCGGCCACAATCGTCACGCGAGAGTGGCCGTTCTGGGGCACCGCCATATGACATCGTCCAAGAATGAGAGCCGCACCACTCCGCCATCAAGTGGTTAAAAATGTTAAAACTCACAGGACGTATCTGGCCAAGTGCAAAATCTTCATAGGTGTCCCGGTCCCGCCGATGACAGAAAATTGCGGCCACTGGAGGTGCTCAGAGGTGTGGAGATGCATAGGTGGTCCGCCCCCAAGCTGACATCACTTCCGCTCAATACCCACACAGTTCCGAACCCTCTGCTCCAGCCCTGTGAGCACCTCCAGCGGCCGTGATTTGCTATCATCAGCGGGACCAGGACACCCTTGAAGATTTTACATTTGGCCAGATATGTACCGCCGTGGCCAAAAGTTTTGAGGATGAGACAAATATTATTTTCTCAAAGTCTGCTGGTTCAGTGTTTTTAGATCTTTTTGTCAGATGTTACTATGGGATACTGAAGTATAATTGCAAGCATTTCATAATTTCTTATTGACAATTATATGAAGTTTATGCAAAGAGTCAATGTTTGCAGTGTTGAACCTTCTTTTTCAAGACATCTGCAATTCCCCCTGCCACTCAACTGGACCACATCCTGACTGATGGCTTCCCCATTCTTGCACAATCAATGCTTGGAGTTTGTCAGAATTTGTGGGGTTTTTTGTTCACCCACCTCTGTAGGACTGACCACAAGTTCTCGATGCAATTAAGGTCTGGGGAGTATCCTGGCCATGGACCCAAAATTTCAATGTTTAGTTCCCCAAACCACTTAGTTATCACTTTTGCCTTATGGCAGAGTGCTCCATCATGCTGGAAAAGGCATTGATCCTCACCAAACTGTTCTTGGATGGTTGGGAGAAGTTGCTCTCGGAGGATGTTTTTGTACCATTCTTTATTCATGGGCAAAACTGAGTGAGCCCACTCCCTTGGCTGAGAAGCAACCACACACATGGATGGTCTCAGGATGCTTTACTGTTGGCATGACACAGGACTGACGGTAGCCGTCTCCTTTTCTTCTGCAGACAAGGTTTTTTCGGGATACCCCAAACAATCGGAAAGGGGATTCATCAGAGAAAATGACTTTCCCCAGTCCTCAGCAGTCCAATCCCTGGACATTTTGCAGAATATCAGTCTGTCCCTGATGTTTTTCCTGGAGAGAAGTGGCTTCTTTGCTGCCCTTTTTGTAGTGAACAAGCACGTAGCAGTCATGTGAAACACGTCTACTGTCCTTTTTCTTTATTGGATTCCATAGTGGTGTGTGACCATTTTCTTCTTTCATGCTTCTCCTGGTGGCGAGCCAAGGTTTAGCACCCACCTTGAATGGTGGACTTTGACTAGCCTGAGCGGTGTTATCTCTCTTCATTGTTCTTTGCTAACCATCTTGACACCAGGCTGTTGTTCTGCCGAAAACTCCAACTCACACAACACCGGCAGCCTATACACTCCGGTAGATGACAGTGGCGGCCTGTGCATAGGGGGCACCAGGGCGCCGCCCCCCCTAAAAAAAAAGGAAAGAAAAAAAGAAAAAAGATTGCAAAAAGAACAATAAAGTTTAAAAAAAAAATCGCTTTAGCCGGCCTATGTGGTGGCTATGGGGGGGGGGGTGGGGTTTACGACCCAGCAGAGGCGCCGATTGGCTGCCTTCTGGGGCGTAACCTGGGCGCAGGTCATAGCGCTAGGACACCCCCACTTTCGTGATATCCTGGCTGTGATTGGTCCAGTCTCCAGCCTGGACCAATCATCATCCAGGACATCCGATTGCTGACCCTGCTGACGTCGCAATGGGGGCGGTGCCGGTGCGTGCGTCAGTCACGCACCGTCACCGCCCGATCTCCTTCCCGCCGGACCGTTCGGAAGACCCAGAGAACCCGCCGCCGTCAAAGAAAACTGAAGAGGACGAGACGAGCAGAGCCGTGGGCGGTTCCCGGAATCCCGCCACCGTCAGAAGAAGAGGACTTGAGGAGAGGAGCAGCGCCGTGGACGTCTCGCAGGCAGCCCAGGCAGAGAGCAGGTGATTGAAGCCGACCTGTGACCTCACCTGTGCCATGCCTGTACCATCACCTGTGCCATGCCTGTACCATCACCTGTGCCATGCCTATACCATCACCTGTGCCATGCCTGTACCATCACCTGTGCCATGCCTATACCATCACCTGTGCCATGCCTGTACCATCACCTGTGCCATGCCAATACCATCACCTGTGCCATGCCTGTGACATGCCTATACCATCACCTGTGACATGCCTATACCATCACCTGTGCCATGCCTGTGCCATGCCTATACCATCACCTGTGCCATGCCTGTACCATCACCTGTGCCATGCCTATACCATCACCTGTACCATACCTGTATCATCACATGTGCCATGCCTGTACTATCACCTGTGCCATGCCTGTACCATGACCTCAAAGTCACGCAATTTTTTACCGCGTTTTTTGCCGCGAAGCAATACCTATTACATTTTTCTTTTTGCGCCCCCCCCAAAAATGTTGAGCACCAGCCGCCACTGGTAGATGATATTATTAGTGCAGATTGTTAGTCCACCTGCTAGTAACCAGAAACATGGCCACCTCCAAGGCGGCAACAACTAGCGTGCGGACTAACAATCTGCACTGATTATAGCATCTACCGGAGTGTAAAGGCTGCCGGTGTTGTGTGAAAACCCCAAGTGGTCGAAATCTCCAATTATTCCTGGAGTACACTCACTGGAAGTAACGTGGTTGGAGATCTCGGCAAGTTGGAGTTTTCAACAGAACACCGTCCTTCAAAAGTCTTCTCCTCACTATGCCTGCAGATTGACTCACACCTGCCTGCTGCCATTCCTGAGCAAGCTCTGCACTGGTGGTCTCCCGATCCCGCACCTGAATCAACTGTAGGAGACGGTCCTGGCACTTGCTGGACTTTCTTGGGCGCCCTGAAGCCTTCTTCACAAATGCAGTG
This sequence comes from Pelophylax lessonae, assembly GCF_965119305.1. Lineage (NCBI taxonomy): Eukaryota > Metazoa > Chordata > Amphibia > Anura > Ranidae > Pelophylax > Pelophylax lessonae. The sequence goes on from NC_138774.1 coordinate 15,482,339, forward strand.
GAAAAGTTAATTTTCATGGCAAAAGAGGGACTTTGCAATTAATTGCAAATCATCGGATTAATCTTCATAGTACTCTGGAGTAGATACAAATTGACATCACAAAAACTGAGGCAGCAAAACTTTGTGAAAATTTAGATTTGTGTCATTCCCAAAACTTTTTGCTGCGGCTGAATAGAAAGGGAAAAGCACCACAGAGTGGGCAGTTTATTAAAAATTTTATAACGTACAGTACATAGTAGTTGAGGTTGAATAAAGACAATAGTCCATCCAGTTCAACCTGTGTAGGTGTGTGTGGCCGTAATCATCTCACATACCCCTGAATGTTCTGATCCTTGAGATGTACATCTAAGAGTCTTTTGAAAGCCACCATTCTTCTCGCAGAAACCACCTCTTGTGGTAGAGAATTCCACAATCTTGTAGCCCTAACAGTAAAGAACCCCCCACGTTGCCTGAGGTTAAAACGCTTCTCCTCTAATTGCATTGTATGTCCTTGAGTCCTCATGCAATTCTTTCGACTGAATAGCTTTTTTTCTATGCTGAGATCACCATTGAGGTATTTATAAATTGCTATCATGTCCCCTCTCAGGCGTCTCTTCTCCAGGGAGAATAAATCAAGCGATTGCAGACGCTCTTCCTAATCAAGGTCCTCCAATCCCCTAGTTAGTTTAGTTGCCCTTCTCTGGACTCTCTCCAGCTCCAACACATCCCTCCTGAGGATTGGCGACCAGAACTGGACAGTACATATCTGGCCAAATGCAAAATCTCCATAGGTGTCCCAGTCCCGCCGATGATAGCAAACAACGGCCGCTGGAGGTGCTCACAAGGCTGGAGGAGATGTAGAGGCAGCTCCCCCCCAAGCTGACATCACTTCCGCCAATGGGGGCCCCGGAAATTCTCCTCTTGCCGTGTCAGTATGTCCACCGGTTGTGATTTGCTATCATCAGCGGGACCGGGACACCTGAAGATTTTGCATTTAGCCAGATATGTACTGTGAGTTCTAATATTTTTTAAAAAACTGCCCACTAGATGGCGCTTTTTCCCTTTCTATACACACACAAACGCATTGGGGGAAAATTGCATGCGATTCTTTGCAGTGTGATTTCTGCCAATTTTTTTTGTATTGACGCAAATCGCACTGCAAAGTATCAGTACCCGGTATTGGCGAGTACTAGGCCAAAAGTATCGGTACTCGTACTCGCCGATAAATAAAATTTTAAAAAATGGTATCGGTGCAACCCTACATTGTACTGATATATAAACATCAGACATTCCCAGCCAAAAAAAAAAAAAACCGCAAAGAGGAGCTGTATATAACTTGCATGTATTTGCAAGCATAAAAAAAACTTCTAGCTTTATTTTAAAGCTTCATTTACGCGTTTTTTTATGATAATTAACTTTTCCCTGTGTTTAGGCCTAATTTATGTGCGCACAAACGCGTATACGTGGATATCTATGTGTATCCGTGTGAAGAGCGCGTTCTTAGACGCAGATTTTTGGATACGGTGTTACGGATCTGAATGCAGCACATGTCTACACACCCGTGTGAATGTCTCCACTGAAAACAACGCAACTGCATTCACATCTGAAATTAACCACTTCAATACCGGACACTCCCCCCCCCCCCCTTCATGCCCAGGCTAATTTTCAGCTTTCAGCGCTGTCACACTTTGAATGACAATTTCGCAGTCATGCAACACTGTACACAAATACAATTTTTACCATTTTGTTCACACAACTAGAGCTTTCTTTTGCTGGTATTTAATCACTGCTGGGTTTTTCATTTTTTTGCTAAATAAGTTTAAAAAAAAGCCAAAAATAAAAAAAAATAAAAAAATAAAAAAGTTATAAAGTTTTAAAAATAATCGTTCTTCATAAGTTTAGGCCAAAATGCATTCTGCTACATTTCTTCAGTGAAAATAACCCAAATCAGTGTATATTATGTAGTCTCTAGCAAAGGTTAGTCCACAAACTATGGGATAAATAGGCAAAAAATTTGGGGGAGCATACCCATGTATTTCCAAAGCTGCTGCAGCTATGAACCAAAAGACATGTATATTAAAAAAGAAGAATAGCGCGCAAATGCAAAAGAAATTACTACCAAATCTCAAGAGTCCATAAATAAAAATGGGGGTTTGGTCCCACCATATGGCCATATCGTGCTCAAGCCCACTACTGCGTCAAAGTACCCCATTATCAGTGGGTCCTACACTATCCATGAAAAAGAGATGAATCCAGCCCTTCTAACCCTTGGAGACAACACTCCTTGCTGGGAAAAATGTGCAAATGCACTACAGGGGACTCCTCCTATATCCATTTGATGGTGGACACTGATTGAGTACAGGTGTATGTGGGGGGTGGGGAGGGCTGCTCAACCTCGATAGTCTGGTCAGACCGAATACATAATAAACAGGCAAAAAATTTGGGGGAGCATACCCATGTATTTCCAAAGCTGCTGCAGCTATGAACCAAAAGACATGTATATTAAAAAAGAAGAATAGCGCGCAAATGCAAAAGAAATAACTACCAAATCTCAAGAGTCCATAAATAAAAATGGGGGTTTGGTGTGCATTGCACATTTTTCCCAGCAAGGAGTGTTGTCTCCAAGGGTTAGAAGGGCTGGATTCATCTCTTTTTCATGGATAGTGTAGGACCCACTGATAATGGGGTACTTTGACGCAGTAGTGGGCTTGAGCACGATATGGCCATATGGTGGGACCAAATCCCCATTTTTATTTATGGACTCTCTTCAGATTTGGTAGTAATTTCTTTTGCATGTGCGCGCTATTCTTTTTTAATATACATGTCTTTTGGTTCATAGCTGCAGCAGCTTTGGAAATACATGGGTATGCTCCCCCAAATTTTTTGCCTGTTTATTATGTATTCGGTCTGACCAGACTATCGAGGTTGAGCAGCCCTCCCCACCCCCCACATACACCTGTACTCAATCAGTGTCCACCATCAAATGGATATAGGAGGAGTCCCCTGTAGTGCATTTGCACATTTTT
>NC_138774.1:15490343-15544769 GCF_965119305.1 Pelophylax lessonae
GCTATCGGGGGAGAAGAGCCTTGATGAGAGAGGTAAAGAAGAACCCAAAGATCACTGTGGCTGAGCTCTAGAGATGCAGTCAGGAGATGGGAGAAAGTTGTAGAAAGTCAACCATCGCTGCAGCCCTCCACCAGTCGGGGCTTTATGGCAGAGTGGCCCGACGGAAGCCTCTCCTCAGTGTAAGACACATGAAAGCCTGCATGGAGTTTGCTAAAAAACACCTGAAGGACTCCAAGATGGTGAGAAATAAGATTCTCTGGTCTGATGAGACCAAAATAGAACTTTTTGGCCTTAATTCTAAGCGGTATGTGTGGAGAAAACCAGGCACTGCTCATCACCTGTCCAATACAGTCCCAACAGTGAAGCATGATGGTGGCAGCATCATGCTGTGGGGGTGTTTTTCAGCTGCAGGGACAGGACGACTGGTTGCAATCGAGGGAAAGATTAATGCGGCCAAGTACAGGGATATCCTGGACAAAAACCTTCTCCAGAGTGCTCTGGACCTCAGACTGGGCCGAAGGTTTACCTTCCAACAAGACAATGACCCTAAGCACACAGCTAAAATAACGAAGGAGTGGCTTCACAACAACTCCGTGACTGTTCTTGAATGGCCCAGCCAGAGCCCTGACTTAAACCCAATTGAGCATCTCTGGAGAGACCTAAAAATGGCTGTCCACCAACGTTTACCATCCAACCTGACAAAACTGGAGAGGATCTGCAAGGAGGAATGGCAGAGGATCCCCAAATCCAGGTGTGAAAGACTTGTTGCATCTTTCCCAAAAAGACTCCTGGCTGTATTAGATCAAAAGGGGGCTTCTACTAAATACTGAGCAAAGGGTCTGAATACTTAGGACCATGTGATATTTCAGTTTTTCTTTTTTAATAAATCTGCAACAATGTCAACAATTCTGTGTTTTTCTGTCAGTATGGGGTGCTATGTGTACATTCATGAGGAAGAAGAATGAACTTAAATGATTTTAGCAAATGGCTGCAATATAACAAAGAGTGAAAAATTTAAGGGGGTCTGAATACTTTCCGTACCCACTGTATATATATATAAATACTGATTTTCATTCTTATAAGCAATAGGGATGATCGAACGGTTCGGGTCGACCATCGGTTCGGTACGAACATTGGGTGTTCGAGGTTCGGCCGAATTTAGAACTTTTTGCCCAAAAAGTTCGGAATTCGGCAACCAGAACCGACCAAAATGCAATGGGACAGGAAATGGGCTTTAAAAGGCTGTGATTGGACCAGAACCATTAGCAAAAGCCAATTGAGGGGGCAGGAGAATGCTAGGAATGTGATTGGAGTGACTAGGGGGTCCATAGTCCAATCATTAGTGAATACTCCCCCCAGTATATAAGATAGCCCCCGCCAAATTCCTAGTATTCTTATACGGGACATGGAAGAGAGTGGAATGCTGTTCTGTTACAAAGTGTTACAAAGTGTCATTTAGCATTTATTAGTGTGAGGAAAGGGATATCTAGTGTAGTTAGGGTGCTCTTTTACACTTTAGTTAGCTTTAATTTATTCAGTTTCTGTAGGGAAAGTGTTAAGTGTAAGGGGACCGTAGTGTAGTGTAGGGTTAACTGACAGTGACTGCTATGGCAGGGTGACAAAACCCTTCCATAGCAGGGTGACCGCTATAGAGAAAAGCTAGTTTCTCTTGTGTCACTTTCGCTTCAGTAATATGGCTTCGCCGCCGCCAGCATTCTTTTTGGCTGCAGGCGTTGCTAGTGATTTTTTTTAAGAACATGTTTGGAGTCAGACATGACATCTGAACATGTGTATAGGGGGTATATATACACAACCATGTATGTATATATACACCTGCACATATATAGGTGTGAAAGGAGCAGGAAAAAACTACTTGCGCTAATGAAATAATTAACACCAATATAGTTACGCTCCTATCACACCTATATATGTCTAGGTGTGTATATACATATAAGTATGTGTGTATATACACCACTATACACAAGTTCGGATGTTTTGGCTGCCTCCAAAGAACCCCAAAAAAATGCCCAAAAAAACGCTAGCGTCAAAAAAAAAAACCGCCCAGGTGTGTTGTTGCAGGCATTTTTTGGGGGTTTTTGGAGGCAGGCAAAACATCTGAACTTGTGTATAATAAATCAAAAAATCTCTCTTTTTTTTTTATTTTTTCAATAATTGGCTTTTTTATCAAAAATGACAATTTTTAAGAACTTTTTTTTTGTGTGATTAATAATCCCTGGGGCATGACCCAGAACCCTAGGCACTTTTTAGGGGCATTTATTGGGTTTTAGGGCTTTAAAATGGTGTTTTTTGATTACCGAAGTTCGGTCCCATTGATTTCAATAAGGTTCTGAAATCCGGGCCGAACTTTCGGGTAGTTTGGATGTTCTGGCCGAACCGAACTTTTCAAAAGTTCGATCATCCCTAGTAAGCAACAAATGGCATAAAAAGGTCTTCAATTGGTTATTTTGCTTATATTTTGCATTGCACAGTTTCTCTTTCACTCCCTAATATAAATACCAATTAAATGTTTAACCAGTTTTGGACCGGAAGGATTTGCCCCCTTAATGACCAGGCCATATTTTTTCGATTCGGCACTGCATTACTTTAACGGAAAATTGCGCGGTCGTGCGACGCTGTACCCAAATAAAATTGATGTCTTTTTTTTCCCACAAATAGTGCTTTATTTTGGTGGTATTCGATCCCCTGTGCGAATTTTTATTTTTTGCGCTATAAACAAAAAAAGAGCGACAATTCTGAAGAAAGAAAAACAATATTTTTCACTTTCTGCTAGATAATAAAAAAAAATTAAAAATCAAATTTTTTCATCGTTTTAGGCCAATTTGTATTCTGCTACATATTTTTTGTAAAAAAAATCCCAATAAGCGTATTTTGACTAGTTCTTCAAACAAGGAGAAAGATTTATGTCATTTTTATTTTTTTTTAACTAGTAATGGCGGCAATCTGCGATTTATAGCGGGACTGCGACATTGCGGCAGACAGATCAGACCCCTAACTGACATTTTTGGGGGGACCAGTGACACTGTTACTGTAATAATGACACTGGCAGGGAAGGGGTTAACCCAGGGGTGATCAAAGAGTTAAGTGTGAGCCTAGGGGGTGTTTTCTAACTGAGAGGGGGATGGACTTGTGAAATGAACACAGAGACCTGTGATCCTGTATAGAAGGAAAAAAAAGAGCGACAATTGTGAAGAAAAAACTATATTTTACACATTCTGTTATATAATATAATTCCCAAAATAAATAAATAAATAAATATATATATATATATATACCTACTCCCTTTTTATTTAGAATACAAATTGGCCTAAAAGGATGAAAAAAAAAAAAAAAATATATATATATATATATATATATATATATATATATATAGCATAGGAGCCCACTCACCCAGCGCTGAAGCACAGAGGCTATGTGATCCTGCTATATAGGATCGTATGTCTCTGTGATTACTTTGCAAGCCACGCCCCCTGACTGTTAGAATCACGCCCCTAGGGACACATTTAACCCCTTGATCACCAGTACAGTTAACCCCTTCCCTGTCAGTGTCATTTTTACAGTAACAGTGCTTATATTTAGCACTGATTACTGTAGTAATGTCACTGGTCCCCCCAAAAGTGTCAAAAATGTCAGTCAGGAGTCCGATCTGTCCGCCGCAATGTCGCAGTCCCGCTAAAAATCGCAGATTACCGCCATTACTAGTAAAAAAAAAAAAAAAAAGAAAAACAATAGAAATTACATAAATCTTTCCCATAGTTAGTAAACGCAATAACTTTTGCACAAACCAATCAAAATACGCTTATTGCAATTTTTTTTACCAAAAATATGAAGCAGAAAACAAATTGGCCTAAAATGTTAAAAAATTTTGATTCATATATATTTTATTTTGAGAATTTCATATAAAAGAATGTGAAAAATATTGTTATTTTTTCTAAATTGTCGCTTTTTTTGTTTATAGTGCAAAAAGTAAAAATCGCACAGGTGATCAAATACCACCAAAAGAAAGCTCTGTTTGTGGGAAAATAAGGACGTCAATTTTGTTTGGGTACAGTGTCGCACGACCGTGCAATTGGCCGTTAAAGTCACGCAGTGCCGAATCGCAAAATAGGCCCTGGTCTTTGAGCAGCCAAATCCTCCGGTCTTAAAGTGGTTAAAGAACGCCTGATTCATGCTGGGAAATGAGTATATAGTGTATTTGTTCTAACAAGAGATAGGGTAGGAATGCTGGCATGTGCTTGGGAAGGGTTTGCCCTGGTTCTATATGGCAGGGAATATGGTGGCCAAACTTCAATAAGACAAAAGGCATTAAAAAAAAAAAGAAGAGGGACTTCCCTGTAAATTCCCTGTAAATCCCCTTGGTGTCCTGTATTGTCCTCCAAGAGGAGGACAATACAGGACACCGGTTTGATATTCATAGACCCTGGGTTATAACCTGGTATGTTCAAGTGATTGGACATTGGCAAACCTGAGCATCCACCAATAACCCTCTCTCATTGAGTACTGAGGTTTTTTTCTAGTGTCCTAAGGTGATGAACCTCTTCACCCTTACCGAAAATCCACGCTGCTTAACAAGTTTAATATTTTGCTTGGGATTACTTTTTCTTTTTTAGAAAGCAATGCAGATTACTGCAGGGTGGCATGCATCTTGTACTGTACTCCAATATATGACATTTACAAGTCAAAATGTCCTTTTATTATAATCACACAGTACAGGACACAGGCTTGGTATTCATATGAGACAAACCCAAGCAATGAATATGAAGGGTGGCAAACTGAGCTGCGGTAACAGGCCCAACAATTACAAAAAGTCAACTGACGCAACTTAACCACTTAAGCCCCAGCCCTATTTCGGACACTTTTTGTTTACAAGTTAAAACCAGTATTTTTTCCTAGAAAACTACTTAGATCCCCAAACATTATATATATATATATATATATATATATATATATATATATATATATTTTTAGCAAAGACTCTGGAGAATAAAATGTCGGTCATTGCAATATTTTTTGTCACGCGGTATTTGCGCAGCGGTCTTTAAAACGCCATTTTTTTTGAAAAATTTTGAAAAATCACATTCCACTGCATTTAAAAAATACTAAACCGTAAAGTTAGCCCATTTTTTTTGTATATCTCGAAAGATGATGTCACGCCGAGTAAATAGATACCCAACATGTTACGGTTTAAAATTGCGCCCACCCCCCCCCCGTGGGTTGGCGACAAACTACGGTCAATAGAGATCTCAATAGGCGACGCTTTAAATTTATTTAACGGTTACCAGTTTAGAGTTAGAGTGTAGCTCTATTTTTTTAATTATTGCTCACGCTCTGGCGATCGCGGCGATACCTCACATGTGTGAGGTATCAGGCTTGCTCCATGTCAACAAGCATAAGTAGGTCTCTTTACCAGGTTATTCTGGGACAGTATGGTGCAAGGAGAGTCACTGGTTTCTTCTCTTGCTCTAGGTTTGTTTCCATCAAAGCTGTAAGACTCCTGATATCCCCAGTGATTGACGTAGGCCAGGGGTGTCCAAACTATGACCCTCCAGCTGTTCAGGAACCACAATTCCCATCATGCCTAGATAGGTCTGTGAATGTCAGAGATATACAATGCCTCATGGGAATTGTAGTTCCTGAAAAGCTGGAGGGCCATAGTTTGGACACCCCTGACATAGGCCATAGCTGTTGCACTGTCTGATTGGACCCTGATCTAGTGTTCCTAAAGAAAGGGGGCCCAGTGGTGCAGATTTATTTTCATCACTTAAAGATCAAAGAGGTTGATGTAAAGCTAAACTTCCTTGAGTGACCAAATTCCCTGAACTGTGAGATATTGGAATACTTCTTTCCAGCCAGAGAGGCTGGCATCTGTTATCACATTTCATTGGTATGGTAGAAAGTAACTCCCATTTGTCAAGGCTGGCTTGGATATCCACAAAACTAGGGGATCTTTGCTTAGCTGAATTGAAACATAGGTAGGTTGAAAGAGGGAACAGGCTTGCTCCATGTCAACAAGGTGATTGGTGTTGGCAAGGCCTTGAATGTAATTTGGAAAATGGAAGAGCCTCAAAAAGGAGACCACTATGATGCCCAGGACTTTCATGGAATATCTCACATGAGGGATGTCTCTTTGGGCTTAAGGCCCAAGTGTGAGACCAGAGAAACAGTTTGTTTTCTGGAAGACTTTGACTTAGACAGCGTCTAGAATTAGGCCCAAGTATTCCAAGGAGAGGGAGGTTTAAAGAGCGGATTTTTCAGAATGTCATCTTGATACCTTGGAGGAGATAGGAAGATATCATGGTCACAGGTAACATTACATCAGTGGCGGCCGGTGCGTTGGGGGCGCCTATCCATGCGTCCAGCCCCCTAATCTGCATGCGGGGCGCTGGACTCATGGAGCTTAATTGGGTTTTTTTTTTTTCACCGAGTCTCCTGATTAGAGCCAGAGGCTCTAATAGGCTTCAGAAAAGGGAGGACCCAGGGCGCAGAGCAGTGCGCCCCGAGCCCACCCATTGTGTGAATGAAAATTCACTATTGTCACTCGGATCCTCCTCCTGGCCAATCAGGAAGCGGGTCCGAAACCCGCTTCCTGATTGGCCGAAAGGCAAAAACCATGCCATTGGCCGAGGAGGAGGCGGGAGGACTCGATGAGACGCTGATCTCTCTGCATTGAATGAAGCACACTGATCTCTCTGCATTGAATGGGGGCACACTGATCTCTCTGCATTGAATGGGGGCACACTGATCTCTCTGCATTGAATGGGGGCACGCTGGTCATTCTGCATTGAATGGGGGCACGCTGATCACGCTGATCTCTCTGCATTGAATGGGGGCACGCTGGTCATTCTGCATTGAATGGGGGCACGCTGATCACGCTGATCTCTCTGCATTGAATGGGGGCACGCTGGTCATTCTGCATTGAATGGGGGCACGCTGGTCTCTCTGCATTGAAAGGGGGCACGCTGGTCTCTCTGCATTGAAAGGGGCACACTATACCTTGATTACTGAAGGCCCCTTTCACACTTTTGTGACCTCAATGTCACGCAATTTTTGACAGCCTTTTTTGCCGCAAACCAATGCCTATTACATTTTTCTGTTTGTGCCCTCCCCAAAAAATTTTGAGCACCAGCCACCACTGCATTACATCACGTTGGCACACAATGAAATCTTTCTACAAAAACCAAGATGACATTGTACTCAACAAATAGTAGCTTGAAATTGGTTGAGTTCAAGAAGGCACTATCGACTGTTAGAGCAAACAATTTTTATACTTCTCTTCTAAATCCTTATATGAAAACTTACATGTGTATGGACAGCATAATCTCGGATTGGCAGAATTGTATCGCCAAGTTTGAACGGTTTAACTCTAAGTTTCAAACATTTCCAGGTTCCTGATCGTTTTAACCTAAAAAATGTATACTATTCAGGATACATAAACACTGTAAAAGCAAGCGAAAGAGATATTATGTCTCTTTCTATGGAGCTACAGTTAAATAAACAGGGTTAGCCCATCTTACCTGTCCATGTCGCTGGTTCCTATATAGTGTCCATGCTTTGCCCGTCATGGTGTGCATACCTGCATAGGGGTCTTCAGGATCTGGATTCCATATGGATGGACCACATCCCTGTATAACACCCAGCAGCTCACTACACACGTTGCACCAAGTGACAAGGTAAGTGTCCGCGATCCAATGCCCGAAGCACCATTGCATGCTGTCCCCACAGTGTCCAGGTTTAGCTCCTAGGATTACACCAAAGTTGCACCAACCAGGATGCTCTGCTTCAAGGTTGTATTAGAATACAGTGAAGAGTTTTTTGAAGGATCCAAAATAAAATAATAAATTAGTTAAACTAAGGATGATTTCTCTGTAAAAGGAGAAAAGAGCCTTCAGCTTAGGACACTAGAAAAAAAAAATAAAAAATTAAGGACTCACAGAGTGCGGTCGAGTTTTAGGGGGAAGGATTTCCAGGGGGTGCGTTCCTAAAAGGTTTGTCTGTGTCTAATCATCAGAAAGTACCAGCCTATAGCCCCAAGTCTATCAATATGAAGCCTGCATGCTGTACTGCAAGGTTTCTCAACTAGGGTTCCTCCTGAGGTTGCTGGGGGTTCATTGAGAGCAATGGGCAATTTCTGCCTCTCAGATAAGTTCCCAATGACACCGTTGTTCCTTTTAGCTATCTGTAAGGGGGGTAATTCTTCCCAATGATGACAAGAGTAAGGAGCATTCTTCCCACTGACTGTCACACCAATGCAGGGTTTCTCAACCAGGGTTCCTCCTGAGGTTCCTAGTGGATCCTTGAGCAATGGGCAATTTCTGCCTCTCAGATAAGTTCTCAATGACACCATTGTTCCTTTTAGCTATCTGTAAGGGGTAATTCTTCCCAATGATGACCAGAGTAAGGGGCATTCTTCCCACTGACTGTCACACTAATCCAGGGTTTCTCAACCAGGGTTCCGTGGAACCCTAGGGTTCCTCCTGAGGCTGCTGGGGTTCCTTGAGCAATGGGCAATTTCTGCCTCTCAGATAAGTTCCCAATGACACCATTGTTCCTTTTAGCTATCTGTAAGGGGGTAATTCATTCCAATGATGACAAGAGTAAGGAGCATTCTTCCCACTGACTGTCACACCAATGCAGGGTTTCGCAACCAGGGTTCCTCCTGAGGTTGCTGGGGGTTCCTTGAGCAATGGGCAATTTTTGCATCCTAGATAAGTTTCCAATGACACCATTGTTCCTTTTAGCTATCTGTAAGGGGGTAATTCTTCCCAATTACAAGAGTAAGGAGCATTCTTCCCATTGACTGTCACACTAATGCAGGGTTTCGCAACCAGGGTTCCTCCTGAGGTTGCTGGGGGTTCCTTGAGCAATGGGCAATTTCTGCCTCTCAGATAAGTTCCCAATGACACCATTGTTCCTTTTAGCTATCTGTAAGGGGTAATTCTTCCCAATGATGACAAGACTAAGGAGCATTCTTCCCACTGACTGTCACACTAATGCAGGGTTTCTCAACCAGGGTTCCGTGGAACCCTAGGGTTCCTCCAGAGGTTGCTAGGGGTTCCTTGAGAAATGGGCAATTTTTGCATCCTAGATAAGTTTCCAATGACACCATTGTTCCTTTTAGCTATCTGTAAGGGGGGTAATTCTTCCCAATTACAAGAGTAAGGAGCATTCTTCCCACTGACTGTCACACTAATGCAGGGTTTCTCCTGAGGTTGCTAGGGGTTCCTTGAGCAATGGGCAACTTCTGCCTCTCAGATAAGTTCCCAATGACACCATTGTTCCTTTTAGCTATCTATAAGGGGGTAATTTTTCCCAATGATGAGAAGAGTAAGGAGCATTCTTCCCACTGACTGTCACACTAATGCAGGGTTTCTCAACCAGGGTTCCTCCTGAGGTTGCTAGGGGTTCCTTGAGCAATGGGCAACTTCTGCCTCTCAGATAAGTTCCCAATGACACCATTGTTCCTTTTAGCTATCTGTAAGGAGGTAATTCTTCCCAATTACAAGAGTAAGGAGCATTCTTTTCACTGACTGTCACACTAATGTGTCATGAGTTGTAGATTTTTAGCAGGGGTTCCCCGAGATCAGAAATTTATTTCAAGGGTTCCTCTGTGTTGAAAAGGTTGAGAAAGGCTGCTGTTCTGTATGATGAAGATCGAGGGCTGAGATTTTGAATTTGCCATTTGCAAGTCAAAAACCAAAACAAAAAAAGTTTTCCAAGCAGGACTAAAATATGAAGACAACACAAAACAAAATGTATTACATACATTTAAAAACTACAGATTTTCAGTCTTTTTTATATATATATATATATATATATATATATATAGAATTCAACTGAAAGCACTCAGAAAGAGATGAACTCGCTTACAGAGTCAATCAAATGACAAACATTATCAGATGGGATGATTTGAGTGGAGAAACATTTTTACTTCCTCCTCTAAAGGAATCATTTAGGTTTCACCACCCACACATGCTTTTTTTTTTTTAAAAAAAGAACACAGGATTCATAAAATAAAAAAATATATGTATATAGCGGCTTTTTGCCTGACAGGAGGGGTAGGAATGCTGCCAAATGTTTGGCTGGTCCCATATAGGGAATACAGTGGCCAGACTTAACTACCTACCTAACAGAACCAAAGGAGATGGAGCACAGTGTATGAAAAGCAGCCCCCCCTCCAATGGCAGTGCCAATTTACTTCTGCACCTTGAAAAGCTGCATGATTAATCGTTAAAAAATTGTGCTCCCAATTCAACCCCCTCACGATCTTAATCCAGTATTTCCATTATTCAATGCAGACCCGTTGTCTGCTCAGAGCTGTAAAAAAAAAAAAAAAAAAAAAGCAGCTGACAAATGTTTAGCAACATTGCTCAGCACTGAAAGATAAATAGAAACATTGTATCATTTGGTTCTTTTAGATCAAAGGGATGAACTTCGTTCTGTAAATAAGGTCAGTTTAACTACTTGCCTACTGTGCACTTAAACCCCCTTCCCATCCAGACCAATTTTTAGCTTTCAGCGCTCTCACACTTTGACTGACAATTGCACGGTCATGCTACACTGTACCCATATGAAATTTTTATCATTTTTTTCACACACATAGAGCTTTCTTTTGGTGGTATTTAATCACCTCTGGGTTTTTTATTTTTTACAAAAAAAAAAGAAAAAAGACAGAAAATTAAAAAAAAAAAAAAAAAAAGTTTTTCTTATTTTCTGCGAGTAAATTTTGAAAATAAATTTTTCTCCTTCACTGAAGGGCGCTGATGAGGCGGCACTGATAGGCTGCTCTGATGGGCACTGATGAGGTGGCACTTATGGGCACTGATGAGGAGGTACTAATATGCCGCACTGATGAGCACTGATAGGCGGCACTGCTGGGCACTGAGAGGTGGCACTGCTGGGCACTGAGGCGGCACTATGGGCACTGATTGTGGGCATTGATGGGGGGCACTGATGGCGGGCACTGTTGGTGGCAATTTGTGTATGTGTTTTACCTTAAGTAATCAGGGCACTGGTGATCAGTGCCCTGATTACATTCCTGTGTGTCCCCGGCGGCTAACGGCTCCCCCTCCTTCCTCACACTGCAGGCTCCGTGTGAGGAAGGAGCGCCGGCGATGAGAGATGATCTCATATGTTTACATATGAGATCATCTCTCATTGGACGGCTTGATCACGTGGTGAATGGCCGCTGTGATTGGCCATTCACCACGATCTGTGATCGGCTGTGTCCAAGGGACACGGCCGACACAGATTCTCCCCGATGCGCGCTCGCGGGAGCGCGCGGGGGGCGTGTCACTGGGAGGCAGTTTAAAAACGGCCTCCTGAAAATTCAAGTCCGCGCTGCAGCCGTATATAGGCTGTAGCGCGGATGGGAACTGCTAAAGAGTTCCGGCCTCAAAAAATTTTTTCCGAATACCCCCGGACAATCAGGGCTAGTACATTTCAGCAATGATAGCCTCTGATCTGTCTCGGGTTCACTTACCTTTTAGAAGAAATACTTACCTTGAAGATGTCTTGTCCAGCGCTGCCATCTCAGGTGTGGGCAGCTGAAGCCGGAGTCTCCTCTTCGGTGACATCGGAGTCCCAGAATGCCCCGCTCGTCACTTCCGGTGCAGGCGCATCATCCCTGCACAGCTTCTGGGCATGCCAAGAAGCTGTTCAGCAGGGAATGCCGCACCTGCACCGGAAGTGACGAGCAGGGCTGGTGCAGGCGCATTGATTCTTGGGAGCGATGACGTTCAGCTCCCAGGAGTCATCGCAAGCCGGAAATGACGGCGCGGGCCGCGGCCACAGAGGGAGGAAGAAAGGCGAGTATATTTTCTTCAATAACAAGGTAAGTAAAGCAAATAAAAAAAAAAATTGTGATTATCCAATTCTTTTTCAGGTTACTTAGAGCAAGGGGATGTCAAACTTTTGTTTTGAGGCCGGAACTCCACTTTACCCACCGAAGGCCCCTTTCACATTTGTGCGACTTGTCCTGCGACTTGGGATTTCCAATGAGTACCGTTCATATCTGTGTCACTTCAGGTTGCAACGAAAAAAGAATAAAAAGAAAAGAGAGGACGCTAGCAATCCCTAAAAACCCTAGGGCAGTGATGGCGAACCTTGGCACCCCAGATGTTTTGAATCACAAGGAAGTGATGTATATTATATTATATATATATATTATTCACAGGTTGTTCTGCATAATCTCGCGAGTTTGATTTTCGCTCATACGGTGGAGGATACAGCTGCACGTGTGATTCTTACGGCTTATCATTGCACTGGGACACTTCAAATTAACCACTTAAGCCCCGGAGGATTTGGCTGCACAAAGACCAGGACCTATTTTGCGATTCGGCACTGCGTGAATTTAACGGACAATTGCACGGGCGTGCGATGCTGTACCCAAATGAAATTGACGTTTTTTTTTCCCCACAAACAGAGCTTTCTTTTGGTGGTATTTTATCACCTGTGCGATTTTTACTTTTTGCGCTATAAACAGAAAAAAAGAGCGACAATTTTGAAAAAATAACAATTTTTCAAATTTTTTATATGAAATTCTCAAAAAAAATGTAAAAATCAAAATGTTTTAACATTTTAGGCCATCTTGTTTTCTGCTACATATTTTTGGTAAAAAAAAAGTAGCAATAAGCGTATTTTGATTGGTTTGCGCAAAAGTTATTGCGTTTACTCAACCAGTGTTTCTCAACTCCGGTCCTCAGGGCACACTAACAGGCCAGGTTTTCAAGAAAACTGAAATACATCACAGGTGATATAATTTGCTGCTCAGTGATTGCAGTATTCTAGTCTGCATCTCCCACGGTAATACCTAAAATCTGGCCTCTTAGTGTGCCCTGAGGACCGGAGTTGAGAAACACTGTACTAAACTACGGGAGATTTTTGTTTTTTTTTTAAACTAGTAATGGCGGCGATCTGCGATTTTTTGCGGGACTGCGACATTGCGGCGGACAGATCGGACCTCTAACTGACATTTTTGACACTTTTGGGGGGACCAGTGACATTACTACAGTAATCAGTGCTAGAAATATGCACTGTAACTGTAATAATGACACTGGCAGGGAAGGGGTTAACTTTATTAGTGATCAAGGGGTTAAGTGTGTCCCTAGGGGCGTGCTTCTAACTGTCAAGGGGCGTGGCTTGTGATGTAACCACAGAGACATACGATCCTACATAGCAGGATTGTATAATCTCTGCAGTTACATCAGGGAGAATGACAGATGGCTTTGTTTACAGCAGCCGCCTGCCTTTCTCCCTCTCCACTGGGCCCTGAGCCGCCGGTCACTCGCACGGGGATGTCAGGGAAAGAGCGGGAGCTCGCCCTCTAGAGGCTCGTGGGCGAATTATGTACCCCTACGTCACTTTGCCAAGGAGGGGCTGACCGCTGCAGTATATGTACTTGCTGCAGTCACCAAGTGGTTAACACTTGAATGAACTTTTCTTTGAATTTATTCCAATTGTTTTATTGCATTTCGCATCCCATGATTGGGACATTTCATATGTTTCATGCACTTTATTTTATTTATTATATTTGAGCGCTGCAATTTTTCTTTGTATATTTGATGTTCTTCATAATCGCTATGTGCATTACATGTGATCTCCTTTACAAAAATTTCTGATCTAGTTTGTAGAAACAGTAAAATGATTAATGATCTTGGCCCCCTGAAGAAGCTACGATTGGAGCCGAAACGCGTAGGACTTGCCAAGTACTCTGTTTCTATTTCATGGACAATACCATGATCTTATGAATGTACAACTATATCAGGGGTGGGGAACCTGCGGCCCTCAAAGTCATTTAGTCCAGCCCCCCATGCAGCTGATCTGTCAAAACGGAGCCAATGCTTCCTGTATTGTTCCGGCTCCGTTCTGACAGTCTGAGTGAGTCACAGGCGGAGAGTGATATCAAATGCACTCTGCCTGTGACCAATACAGGAAACATCGCCTCTTCCTCCAGCGCGGCGCCGCTGCTAGCCAGCATTTCCCACCAGCAGCACACACAGCAGTACCAGCCTGAGCCAGCAGTACCAGCCAGAAGTACCAGCCTGAGCCAGCAGTACCCACAGCACAGTACCAGCCAGAGCCAGCAGTACCCAAGGCAGTACCAGCCAGCAGTACCTACAGCACAGTACCAGCCTGAGCCAGCAGTACCCACAGCAATACCAGCCAGCAGTACCCACAGCACAGTACAAGCCAGCTATACCCAGCAGCATTACCCGCCAGCAGTTCTTTTCAAAACGTACCACCACAAAGAGTCGACTAAGCTCCAGACTGACCGACGCAAACCTGGAAAACCAGTTGCGAGTAGCAACATCATCAATACCAGCTAACATCCCACACCTCACCAAAGAGAAGCAGTTGCAGCCATCACATTAGGGGTGAGTTAATTAAATGTTTGACCAAATATAACAGGCACATTTTTAAAGTTGATAATTTTGTACGGCCCCCGAATGTTTTTTTAAAAACCCAAATGGCCCCTGGCAGAAAAAAGGTTCCCCACCCCTGAACTATATGTACACAATGTACTTTTATCTGTTTCTGATGTAATTAATAAAGCGGTTATTCGTTTATCAAAATGTTGTATGATGTTTGAAGACAAAATTCCCACCTTTAGAGGGAGAGATGTCAGCCATGATCGCTCACCCTAGGGCTCCCTTTTCTTTTATTCATTATATTGTTTCAGGGATGTGGCAGTGAGTATCTGTCTATAAGAACCGATATCTCCTTAGCCTAAATTGTTCAGGTCGCAACGACTTCAAAATTAGTCCCTGCACTACTTTGGTCCAACTCTGATGCATTTTGAGGTCCAGAGATCTCAAAGATTACACAGGCATTGCTTCAAGTCCAGTCAAAATTGCGGCAAAATCATTCGACTTTTAGGTCGCACAAGTGTGAAAGGGCCTAAAAGCCCTATTTTTAACACATACTGTTAGACAGTTAAATTCGGTTGGTCACTGGCTGGTTGGTAAGTTGTGACTACAAATCTCTTCGTTTTTATGACCTCAAAGACTAAGTCTTTTTCGGACACTTGAGGCGTACAGGTTAAAATCTTATTTTTTTTTTTTTTTTGCTAGAAGATTGCCTAAAACCCCCAAACACACACTAATATATATATATATTTATATATATATTATTTTTTTTTTAGCAGAGACCCTAGAGAATAAAATGGCGCTCATTGCAATAGTTTGTGTCACACTGTATTTTCACAGTGGCCTTTCAAAAGCAACGTTTTAGGGAAATACAGGCCGTTTTTGTTTTTTTTTTGGGATAATGTGAAAGAGGTTACGCTGAGAATCGCGATTTCCTTTTCTAAGCAAAAAAAAAAAAAATGGTGATTCTCATTTCATCCCGAATCGTGCAGCTCCATCTAGCATCTTGTATGATGTAGGCAAATGAGCCAGTCTCAGTGATCCTATTCTATCCTTTAACGGTCTATTTGATGGATCCTGGCTGGCAGGAAGGCAACCCACATACTGCGATACTTCATTTCCCACAATTACCTGTCCACTCCAGTATTATCTCCAATCATTGCATATTAGCCCTGATGAAGGGGGATGTACGAGCCCCTGAAACGAGTTGGCTATAACATCTGCTCTCATGTTGAGTTCAAAAACTTTTTTTTTTTTTATTATTGGCCTTATTCTACATTTGAGGCTCTATCATCATTTTACACATTAGTGATCGACCGATATCGTTTTTTTTTTATTGCCAATACCGATAATTTGTTTATCGCATATCGGTATTGGATGATATTTTCGCACATTAAAAAAAACGGAATTTTTGTAAAATCTTACCTGTAAAATTCCTTTCTCTGAGTCCTCCGACAGTCGCCGCCTCTCCATATTCGTCACAATGGGGTAATTGACCTTTGCTCCGTAGGAGTAGCTAGGCAACAGAATAGGTCAATATTAAAGCTTTTAGCATATCCCACCCCCAGGGGGTGGTCCCCTCAGTCAATACCCTCCTGCTTCCTGTATCCATACCTCAGTTGCAGTAGAGTACATAAACAAACCCCAAAAGAGGGGCAGGGGCGGCGACTGTCGGAGGACTCAAAGAAAGGAATTTTACAGGTAAGATTTTACAAAAATTCAGTTGTTTTCTCTTACGTCCGACAGTCGCCGCCTCTCCATATTCGTCCCAAAGCAGTGTATGCATGAGGGGTGGGAAACGCAGCCGCGCCTAAGGCAACGCGGGACCCATAACAGAGAAAGTAACCTTACCAAAGGAAGGAAACCAGCTGGGCAGCATGAAAAAAAACTTTGCTCAACAGGAGCAACAACCCAGGAAGAACAAATAATCGAGGGATAAAAACATCCCAAACAGCCAAGGGCCCAAAAACAAGGGACCCTAAGGTACTGCCGCACTAAGAACCTTGCCGATGCCTGAACATCCACTTTGTAGAACTTTGAGACGGTGTGAACGGACGACCAAGTCGCCGCCTTACACACCTGGGCCACAGAAGCCCGATGACAGGCCCAAGACGTACTCAGAGATCTGGTAGAGTGCGCCTTCACAGGCATAGGAGGAACTTTCCCCTTCAAAGCATATGCCTGCTCAATGGTCTGTCTGATCCATTTGGCGATGGTAGAAGCCGACGCCGCCATGCCCTTCCGAGGTCCCTCAGGAAGGACAAAGAGAGAATCCGTCTTGCGAAAGGATTTTGTCGAATTCAGGTAAACCCTGATCGCCCGAACAACATCCAAGGAATGTAAGGCCACCTCCTTCGGATGCTTAGGCTCTGCGCAAAGTGAAGGCAAGACAATGTCCTCATTGAGGTGAAATTCCGAGATCCTTTTCGGAAGAAAAGAAGGATTAGGTCACAAGACCACCTTATCCAAGTAAAGCACCAAATACGGAGACCTGCAGGACAAGGCTGCCAGCTCAGACACTCTGCGAGCCGAAGTGATCGCCACCAAAAAGGCGACCTTCTTAGACAACAGAGGTAATGAGATCTCCCTGATCTTCTCAAAGGGAGCATGTTGTAACACGGACAGAACAAGGTTCAAGTCCCATGGAGGCAAAGGCTCCCTCCGAGGAGGGACCAGGCGTCGCACCCCTTGGACAAAGGTGCCAACCAGAGAATTAGACGCCACAGGGCGTTGAAAGAGAACGGCCAGCGCAGAAATCTGACCCTTAATCGTGGCCAACGCCAAACGCTGGTCCACACCCGTTTGTGTCTCGGGTGTTGTCTTTCCTTCAGAGTATGAGCGGGGGGAAAACCCCCTGGACTCACACCAGGCAAAATAGGCCTTCCAAGTACGGTAGTAAATCTTCCCCGAAGAGGCCTTTCTAGCATTGATCAAAGTATGAATGACCTCCGGGGAGAGACCCCTATCCTTCAGGACCTCGGTTTCAACAGCCAGGCCGTCAAAGCCAGCGACTGTAAAGCAGGATGGAATATCGGTCCTTGAGACAGAAGATCTTCTCGAAGAGGCAGACGCCATGGAGCGTCGACCGCCAGATTCACAAGGTCTGCGTACCAAGACCTGCGGGGCCAGTCTGGCGCCACCAGAATCACCGTGAGCGGTTCCGAGGACAACCTGCGAAGGAACCGGGATAGCAACTGAATCGGTGGGAACGCATACATCAGTCGATACTGATGCCACGGAGCCACTAACGCGTCTGACGCGTCTGCCCGAGGATCGCGCGTCCTTGCCACGAACCTTTCCACCTTGTTGTTCAGACGAGACACGAACAGGTCCACATCTGGAAGACCCCACTTCACGCACAACATCTGGAAGACATCCGGGTGGAGCGGCCATTCCCCCTGGTCCAGAGACTGGCGACTCAGATAGTCCGCTTGCCAGTTCTCCACCCCCGGAATGTGAACTGCAGATATCGCCGGGACGTGCGTCTCGGCCCAAGACAGAATGTCGGCTACTTCCCAAGCCGCTCGGGCACTCCTGGTGCCCCCTTGGTGGTTGATGTAGGCCACCGCTGTGGCATTGTCCGTCTGCACCCGAACCGGATGGCCCTGAAGCCTGTCCGTCCAACGTCGAAGGCAGAGATTTATCGCCCGCAATTCCAGAATGTTGATCGGAAGGGAGGATTCCCCCTCCGACCAAGTACCCTGGGCGGACAGAACGCCCAGAACACCACCCCAGCCTGACAGGCTGGCGTCCGTGGTGATCACCGTCCATGAAAACGGACGAAAAGACTTGCCCCCCGACACCGCCGGGGACTGCAGCCACCACAGAAGATCTCTTCTGGTGCGAGGACTCAACGAGATCTGAAGATCCAGAGATAGTGGTCGCCCGTCCCACCTGGACAGGATCTCCGCCTGGAGACCCCTCGTGTGGAACTGGGCAAAGGGAATCGCCTCGAAAGCCGAGACCATCAAACCCAGACACCGCATGCCCGTCCGGAGGGATGAGCACGGAACGTCCCAAAGGGACCTGACTTCGTCCTGAAGTGTCCTGAGCTTGTCCTCCGGTAGGAAGACCTTCGCCTGGACAAAGTCCAGGATCATTCCCAGATAGGGAAGACGAACCGACGGGCACAGCGTCGATTTTGGGAAGTTTATCGTCCAACCAAACTCCTGCAGAGTCTGCATCGTGACGGACAGGTCCTTCACCAGACCCTGACTGGTCGCAGACCGAACCAGAATGTGGTCCAGATACCCCAGGATTGATATACCCTGGGCTCTCAATAAGGCCAGAACCGGTGAAAGCACCTTGGTGAATACCCGCGGAGCCGAAGCGAGACCGAAGGGTAACGCCACGAACTGGTAATGAT
This sequence comes from Pelophylax lessonae, assembly GCF_965119305.1. NCBI lineage: Eukaryota > Metazoa > Chordata > Amphibia > Anura > Ranidae > Pelophylax > Pelophylax lessonae. The sequence goes on from NC_138774.1 coordinate 15,509,091, forward strand.
CCTCCGCAATGGCGAATCGAAGGTACCTCTGGTGACCCTCGAAAATGGGGATGTGAAGATACGCATCCTTCAAGTCGATGGAGGCCATGAATTCTCCCGGAACTAGAGCAGCCACCACCGAGCACAGGGATTCCATGCGGAACTTGCGAACCCGCACAAAGCAGTTCAGAGCTTTTAAGTCCAGAATCGGACATACCTTGCCCTCCTTTCTGGGAACAGTGAACAGATTTGAATAAAACCCCCGAAATCTGTCCCGATGAGGCACCGGAACCACCACTCCCTGAGCCCGCAGGTCCCGCACCGCTAGGTGCAGATCCCGCAAGCGCTCCAGAGACAGCTGAAGATTTGAGGGAAAAAATCTGCCCACCGGCCGAGAGAGAAACTCGATCTTGTATCCAGATCAAATGATTTCCTGAACCCACCTGTCCCGAACGCGGGCCAGCCAGGGTTGAAGAAAACCGAGCAAACGTCCCCCCACCCCAGAGCTGGGTGAGGGCGTCCCTTCAGGCCGCGTTATGGGCAGCGGACCCGGACTGGCCGGACTTCTGCTTACCTGCCCACGGTTTCTTTTGGGAGCCTTGACCCTTGCAGGGCTTGCCCTTATAGTGCGACCGAAAGGCACGAAAGGACCCCTGAGAGGGCCTAAACGAAGCATGCTTCTTACCTTGAGCGCCCTTAGCCTTGTGAGATTGGGGTAAGAGCGTGCTCTTACCCCCAGAGATCCCCTTAATCAGCGTATCCAGTGAGTCGCCAAAAAGGCGGGAACCCGTATAGGGCAAATTAGCCAAAGTCTTGCGAGAAGATTGGTCCACAGACCAACATTTCAGCCAAATCAAACGGCGTGTCAACACCGCCACACTGTGCACACGTGCAGCCAAAGGAATTACATCTAATTCCGCATCACACAAATACATGACATCCTGATGAATCTGATCCACCATAGCCAATGTTGTCGGCGGGGCAGAATCAGTCACCAGGACGCGCCTGAGTACCTGCGTCCAATCCGCGACAGCCTGAGCTGCCATAAGGGAAGCAAAAATAGCTTTTAGCATGGAACCGGTAACCGAGTAAGTATGGCGGGCAAGAGACTCCAGTCTCCTGTCCGTAGGTTCCCGGAACACCGGGGTATCCTCTGCCGGAATCGCAGTGGATTTATTCAAAACCGCCACTGCGTGATCCACCGGAGGCGGTACACACCAGCGTTCATCAGTGGCGGGCGTGAAAGGATAACGCAGCTTGAACCTACTTGGCACAGCAAAAGGCTTTTTTAGATTGCGCCATTGTTCACTAACAGCGCGCTGAAAATCCTCAGTGCAAGGAAAAACCTGCGATGTTTTGCGTCTCCGCTGTGTCCCATAAGAAGCCAGAACGGCAGGTGGACATGGTTCATCCTGTAAATGCAACGTTTGTTTGATAGAAGCAACCAATTCATCCATGATTGCAAGCTCTTCGGACGAGCCAGGGGGGGAATCATCAACCCCCTCAACCTCTGCCTCCCCTTCCGACCCTGCAAAGTCCAGGGACGAACGGGACCCCGATAAGGGGACCCCGGCCATAGCAGCCCCATCACCATCGCCCTCTGAATCAGAGGAGATTGAAACTCTGGGCCGTTTTGTGGATTGAGCAGCCACAAGCATCTGTACCTGAGCAGCAAGTTTAGCCACAACTGTGGCCAAATCGCCCCCCTCAGGGGAAACAGCAGCAGCCCCTTGGCCTCCCAGCAAAGTGGGAGGAAATTTGCTTTCCTGAGAATCCATGCCCCCAGAAGTGTGCAGGAGAAAAAAGGGTAACTGCCCCTTTAAAAGCGCGGCGAGCGCAGCCCACCGCTCACACACACCAGCACAAGCCGACCCCCACAGGGAAAAGTACAAACTCAGGCAAGGAATACAGGAATAAAGAGGATAAAAACCTGGAGAGATCACTGCTGCTGCTGTATCGATCGGTGTGCCCAGGGAAAAGGAAGTGATGCAACAGAAGCCGCTCCTATAAAGCCTATGGAAGGCTACAAAAAAATGGCCGCCGGGGGAGGAAGTAAATGCAGTGCTACATGAGGCCGGAGCGATCGCCGCCAAAATGGCGGCGCTTGGTGCCAAAATCGCCGCTCCCAGCATACAGAAGAAGCCCTCATATGCCTGCAGCTATTAATAAAATGGCGGACCGCGGCAGCGGCCGCCGCATGTTGCACCAAACATGTACCACAGCATGCCCCGCAACATACAGCATGTCACACAGAGATTCACACAGTTTGTAACACAGAACAGTGCATAACAGCCCCCCTCCTTGCAGCCCACAGCAGCATCCAGACAGGGAGCCCAATAGTGTGAACAGACATGCAGGGTTACACAGTCCCAGACTGACACCCACTAAACAGACAGGTCCCCACACAGAGTACACTTACCTTCTGAATGGCGTGGGGAACCTGCACAAGCAATCAAGCCACTGCACATGGGACAGGGAGAGTCGCAGCCAGAACTGCGGTGCAAAACCGCATGGCGTCCAGTGAGGTAGCCACCTCACCACAGCATCCCTGCAGCGAACAGGGATGGGTCGTTCACCTATGCCAGGAAAAAATACCTGACTGAACGCTCGATGGCAGGCTGGGAAGCCACTGGCCCACAACCTGCGAACAGGGGGGCCAGCCCGAGACCCAGCCCGCACGAAACTCTTCATCAGAAGAACGAATGCTGACAAAAGTAACAGCTAAGTAAAGAGAGAGAAAAAAACTCAAATAAAATCAAAAAGAAGATAAAGGCTGAGACAAAATGCCCCAGCACAGAAACAGCCAGCTAACTCCTGAAAGCTAGACAATGAAACTGAGGTATGGATACAGGAAGCAGGAGGGTATTGACTGAGGGGACCACCCCCTGGGGGTGGGATATGCTAAAAGCTTTAATATTGACATATTCTGTTGCCTAGCTACTCCTACGGAGCAAAGGTCAATTACCCCATTGTGACGAATATGGAGAGGCGGCGACTGTCGGAGGACGTAAGAGAAAATGTATTTTTTTTTTTTTTTTTTACAGGTACCATCTATATCATGGGTGTCCAACCTTTTGGCTTCTCTGGGCCACATTGAGTGTAGAGAAATCTTCTCGGGCCGCATAGAAAATATATACTATAGTTAAGGTATATATATGTGTGATAAAATGCCACAGCGCCCCCCGCACTAATTTAACACAACTAGAGGATGATCAAATGAAATGGAATCAGTATACAGAGGTTTACTTCTTCAGAGAGATATTAAAGGAACACTCTAACCACCATGACCACTTCAGTGATTTGAAGTGGTCATGGTGGTAGGAGTCAGAAACACTGCACATGCTCGCCCCCTCCCCTCCGAGGCAGCCTCTGCCTACCGTTAGTTGGAAACCACTGTGGCCGTGCCCCCCCGACCGACTTCCTTCCTCCCCAGCAAAAAAAAAATAAAAAATTGTCAGGGGGCAGTGGGCCACATTGCCTGCGGTTCCGGGCCGCATGTGGCCCCTGGGCCGCAGGTTGGACATGCCTGATCTATATCTTACCGCTATACCCCTGTGATGCAACATTCCATCTACATCTTACCGCTATACCCCTGAGAGTGAAAAGTACCGTCTATACCTTACCGCTATACCTCTGTGATGCAAAGTACCATCTATACCTTACCCGCTATACCCCTGTGATGCAAAGTACCATCTATACCTTACCGCTATACCCCTGTGACGCAAAGTACCATCTATACCTTACCGCTATACCCCTGTGACGCAAAGTACCATCTATACCTTACCGCTATACCCCTGTGACGCAAAGTACCATCTATACCTTACCGCTATACCCCTGTGACGCAAAGTACCATCTATACCTTACCGCTATACCACTGTGATGCAAAGTACCATCTATACCTTACCGCTATACCCCTGTGACGCAAAGTACCATCTATACCTTACCACTATACCACTGTGATGCAAAGTACCATCCATACCTTACCGCTATACCTCTGTGATGCAAAGTACCATCTATACCTTACCGCTATACCCCTGTGACGCAAAGTACCATCTATACCTTACCACTATACCACTGTGATGCAAAGTACCATCCATACCTTACCACTATACCACTGTGATGCAAAGTACCATCCATACCTTACCGCTATACCTCTGTGATGCAAAGTACCATCTATACCTTACCACTATACCACTGTGATGCAAAGTACCATCCATACCTTACCACTATACCACTGTGATGCAAAGTACCATCCATACCTTACCGCTATACCTCTGTGATGCAAAGTACCATCTATACCTTACCACTATACCACTGTGATGCAAAGTACCATCCATACCTTACCACTATACCACTGTGATGCAAAGTACCATCCATACCTTACCGCTATACCTCTGTGATGCAAAGTACCATCTATACCTTACCGCTGTACCCCTGTGATGCAAAGTACCATCCATACCTTACCGCTGTACCCCTGTGATGCAAAGTACCATCCATACCTTCCCGCTATACCCCTGTGATGCAAAGTACCATATATACCTTACCGCTATACCCCTGTGATGCAAAGTACCATCTATACCTTACCGCTATACCCCTGTGATGCAAAGTACCATCCATACCTTTCTGGGCTATCACACACTCATGCGCAGGAGATAAGAGTGGCTCTTGGCGACTAGTCCCGCCCCCAGCCTCTGACTGGACATTGATGAGCTCATCTATTTATCCCTCTGCACTCGCCTCCCATTAAGAACAATCCTAGGACTGCAAAGCTGTATGGCTCCTTTTGCTGCTTCTCCATCCACAGACTGAGCTCTGCTGTACAGGGACTGCACAAGAACATTGTCAATTCAAATTCAGGTACTTACACTGTGTATATTCATAAAAACTCATTTAAGAATGGAATAATACAAAAAGGTGAAAAAATTTGTGTATTTTATATCTGCCTGGGGTTCAGCTTTAAATACTCGGCCATCCCAGTTCTAAGTCTGTAACGGCCGTCAGACTTTAGGGATAAATACCACACAAGAAAAAAACATGACTGCCAGTTCATCAGGAATACAAGAATAACCCCCCATTGGCCATAGACAGTCCGGGACACATTTCTCAGTCTGAAGTATGCCCGGTGACCAGCTCTCCCTGGCAGTGTCGGCGACTTAGCATTCGGTTCGGGCACAGCACCATCCGAGGCATTCTCTCCCAGCACCCGTCACTACATAGCAGAGCACTGCGGGGAAAACCGCTTTAGACTTTTCTCAGTGTTTCCGGGGCCGGGATTTCCTCTTCCTGGAATTTTGGGGTTCTGGTTTCTGGTTGGGTTTGTTCAGTTCCATGTCTGTTTTTTTGGTCTTGGTGTGTTTCTGGAAGATGTCCTCTGTGATTGGTTCTATGATGTGTCCCTTCTTGGTGATCACCTTTGGACTGGTCAGTTGATGGACGGCCTTCTCCGTGTTCCACGTTTTTCCCACTGGAGTGCGAATACTGCTCTCAAAATGTTTGCGGTTGTTGAATGGATAAGGAAGTTCGTTTATCTGCAAGTGAAAAAAAAAAAAAAAAAGTGAAAACCCGAATATACAGAGGAGATACAGGGGCTGGAATAATAATGGGGGGGGGCTGGAATAATAAATGGGGAGGGGGGCTGAAACAATAAATGGGGAGGGGGGCTGAAACAATAAATGGGGAGGGGGGCTGAAACAATAAATGGGGAGGGGGGCTGAAACAATAAATGGGGAGGGGGGCTGAAACAATAAATGGGGAGGGGGGCTGAAACAATAATGGGGAGGGGGGCTGGAACAATAATGGGGAGGGGGGCTGGAACAATAATGGGGAGGGGGGCTGGAACAATAATGGGGAGGGGGGCTGGAACAATAATGGGGAGGGGGGCTGGAACAATAATGGGGAGGGGGGCTGGAACAATAATGGGGAGGGGGGCTGGAACAATAATGGGGAGGGGGGCTGGAACAATAATGGGGAGGGGGGCTGGAACAATAATGGGGAGGGGGGCTGGAACAATAATGGGGAGGGGGGCTGGAACAATAATGGGGAGGGGGGCTGGAACAATAATGGGGAGGGGGGCTGGAACAATAATGGGGGGGGGGGGCTGGAACAATAATGGGGGGGGGGGGCTGGAACAATAATGGGGGGGGGGGCTGGAACAATAATGGGGGGGGGGGGCTGGAAGGGGATAAGTGTGCTGTGTGATGTCAGAGAGGTAAGGAGGGGAGGGAAAGCAGACTGCAGGGGCACGGTGATTTAAAAAAGGAGGCTGAGATTGCATGGGGCATTTTAATATAAAGGAGATTGCACTGTAATCATTACAGTGCCCCTATACTGTGCAGTCCCCCTTTACATCCCAGCCCCCCCTTTACAGTGCAGCTCTCTTTACATCTCAGCCCCCCCTTTACTGTGCAGTCCACTTAACCACTTCATCCCCAGAAGATTTTACCCTCCTCCTGACCAGGCCCTATTTTGCGATTCGGCACTGCGTTATTTTAACGGACAATTGCACGGTCGTGCGACACTGTACCCAAAGGAATTTGAAGTCATTTTTTTCCCACAAATAGAGCTTTCTTTTGGTGGTATTTGATCACCTGTGCGATTTTTATTTTTTTGCGCTATAAACAAAAAAATAGTAACAATTTTGAAAAAAAAAAAAAAAAAAAAAACAAACAAACAATATTTTTCTACTATACAACATTCCCCAAAAAAAATAAAAATCTAAAAATCTAAAAATGTAAAAAGGCCAATTTGTATTCTGCTACATTTTTTTTTTTTTTTTTTTAAAACCAAAGATATCGCAATAAGCGTATTTTGATAGTTTGCGCAAAAGTTATCACGTCTACTAACTGCAGGAAAGATTTGTGTTATTTTTTATTATAATTTTTTTTTTTAAAATAAGTAATGGCGGCAATCTGCGATTTTTAGCGGGACTGCGACATTGCGGCGGACAGATCGGACCCCTAACTGACATTTGACACTTTTGGGGGGACCAGTGACATTACTACAGTAATCAGTGCTAAAAATATTCCGTTACTGTAATAATGACACTGGCAGGGAAGGGGTTAACCATGTTGGTGATCAAGGGATTAAATGTGACCCTAGGGGAGTGATTCTAACTGTGGGGGGGCGTGGCTTCTGAGATGACCATAGAGACATGTGTTCCTATACAGAAGAATCACAGGCGCTCTGTGATCATCCCAGGGAGAAGGACGATCAGATGCGTTTACAACAGCTGACTGTTCTTCTCTCAGCGGGTGCCCGGAGGCAATCGCAGCCACTGGTCCTGTAGATCCCTGCTGCCTAGTGGGGGCGGTACCCCCCAGACCACGCCAGGCCGCACAGTGAGACAGGACCCCCCCCCCCCCCCCCCCTGCTCACTCACCCTGCCTGGATATCTGCAGCAGCAGGCGGTGGCGACTTCTTCCCCGACTTCTGTGTCTCCTCCCTCCTCCTCCATTCCCAATGGCAAAAATTCTCTTTTTCGGCCAATCAGGAAACGGGTCTCAAGACCCATTTCCTGATTGGCCAGGAGGAGGATCAGTGTGACAATAGCGAATTTTCATTCACTATTGTCACACAACTGGGTGGGCTCGGGGCGCACTGCTCTGCGCCCTGAGCCCGCCCTTTTTTTAGCCTGTGAGAGCCTCTGGCTCTGGTCACATGGTAAAAAAAAAAAACATTGAACTATGCGTCCGGCGCCCCACATGTAGATTAGGGGGCCGGACCCATGGATACGGGGGGGGGGGTCACAGATGCCAAAAAGTGTGGGGGATCGCTACTGGAACATGTTAGACTGACAACACCCTTCAGGGGATCAAAGTCAGATGTTGCGGTTGCTGAATTTTCATCCAATCACCATACAGAAACGTTTCCTTTCCCACTGTCCAATCAGCTCCATGTAATCCAACCTCACCCACCTGATGTGCGGCAGCCATAATGTTCCTCTTCTCATTAATAATGACGTTGGGGAGACGTTGGTCCTTCCTTGGAGCAGCAGGGGGCGCTTTAATAATAAATCTGCAAGTGAATAAAAAATAAATTAAAAAAATAAAGAATTGACTCTTCCCAAAACCCCTGGATCAAACTTATTTTCAACATGCTACTGCTATGTACCAAGTGTGCCAGCTTACCGTAGTTTCTTTCCTCCCTTTAAAAAACTTCAATACCCGGCACTTTTACCCCTTATCTGCCCAGGTCAATTTTCAGCTTTCAGCGTTGTCACACTTTGAATGACAATTGTGCAACACTGTATAAATATGACACTTTGTATCATTTTGTTTCATACAAATAGAACTTTATTTTGGTGGTATTTAACCACTTTCGGTACTGCGTGATTTTAACGGACAATTGCGCAGTCGTGCGACGCTGTACCCAAATTAAATGGACGTCCTTTTTTTCCCACAAACAGAGCTTTCTTTTGGTGGTATTTGATCACCTGTGTGATTTTTTTGATCATGCGCTATAAACAAAAAAAGCAACAATTTTGCAAAAACAACAATATTTTACAAATTTTTTTTATATGAAATGCCCCAAAAAAAAAGTTACAATCAAAATTTAACATTTTAGGTCAATTTGTTTTCTGCTACAAATGTTTGGTAAAAAAAAAAAAAAAATCACAATAAGCGTATTTTGATTGGTTTGCGCAAAAGTTATTGCGTTTACTAACTACGGGAAAGATTTGTCATTTTTATTGTTTTTTTTTTAACGAGTAACGGCGGCGATCTGCGATTTTTTTTGCGGGACTGTGACATTGCGGTGGACAGATCGGACCCCTGACTGACATTTTTGACACTTTTGAGGGTACCAGTGACATTACTACAGTAATCAGTGCTAAAAATATGCACTGTTACTGTAAAAATGACACTGGCAGTGAAGGGGTTAACTTTATTGGAGAAGGAGGGGTTAAGTGTGTCCCTAGGGGCGTGATTCTAGCTGGCAAGGGGCGTGGCTTTTCATGTAACCACAGAGACATACGATCCTAAACAGCAGGATCGTATGATCTCTGCAGTTACACCAGGGAGAATGACAGGCGGCTTTGTTTACATCAGCCGCCTGCCTTTCTCCCTCTGTAACGGACGATCGCGAGTGACCGGCGGACATCGGGTCCACCGGTCACACGCGCGGGAAGTTAGGGAGCGAGCGGGGGCAGGAGCACACCTCCGGCGGCGCGCGTGCTCGCCCCCTAGAGCCTTACAAGGCTAGTGACGTACCCATACGTCACTTTGCCTGTGAGGGGCTGACTGCCGCCGTAAATAATCGTGCGGCAGTCGGCAAGGGGTTAAAAACCTTTTCTTTCCTCCCTTCCTGCCCAGGTCAATTTTCAGCGTTGTCGCACTTTGAATGACAATTGCGCAACACTGTACAAATATCACAATTTGTATCATTTTGTTTTATACAAATAGAACTTTCTTTTGGTGGTATTTAACCACTTAAGGACCGGGCCTATTTCTGACACTTCTTGTTTTACAATTAAGGCTCCATGTACACGGGACGTTGTTAAAAGTCCCTTTGAATGCTGGAATTTTTAGGACGTTTGAAATGTCCGTTAGGTCGCGTTTGCACCCGCGTTTAGCGGGCGTTTGCGTTTAGAACCGTTCCTAGAGGTCAAAAAATGATTCCCTTTTAAAATGGAAAAACGCGAACGCTAAATGCGGGTCATCGCGTTTGGTGGCGTTTTTGCGTTTGAAACGCCGGGAAACATACGTTCGAACGCAAATAATTGCGTTCTAAAAAACATCCCTGAACGCAACTGCCTGCAAATGACTGTAAAGGACCCTGTGTACATGGACAGATAAGATAACATAGAGGTGGGTTCAGGGGCTTCTGAAAAAAAAAAAAAAAAAACACACCCAACTGCTCCTAAATGGCCATTTCCAACGTCCCGTCTACATGGAGCCTTAAGATCATTTTTTTTTTTTTTTTTGCTAAAAAATTACTTAGAATCCCCCAAAACATTATATATATTTTTTTTTTTTTTGCTAAAAAATTACTTAGAATCCCCCAAAACATTATATATTTTTTTTTTTTGCTAAAAAATTACTTAGAACCCCCCAAAACATTTTTTTTTATAGCAGAGGCCCTAGAGAATAAAAAAAATGGAGATTGTTGCAATATTTTTTATCGCACCGTTTTTGCACAGCGTTCTTCCAAACGCAATTTGTTTGGAAAAAAATTCACTTTTTTTAATTAAGAAAAAAAAAACAGAAAATTTTTGGAAAAAAAAAAAAGTTGGTTTCGTTTATAAAAGTTTGCAAACAACCGTTCATAAATTTAGGCCAAAATGTATTCTGCTCCATTTCTTTGGAGAAAATAACCCAAATCAGTGTATAGGAAAGTTATAAAGTCCACAAAGTTCTACACATCTATAAACTGATCAATCCTGATGTACTGACGGACGATCTCATTTCTTGAGGCCTGAAAATGCCAGGACAGAACAAATATTCCCCAAATTACCCCTTTTTGGAAAGTAGCCAGTCCAAGGTATTCAGTAAGTAAGAGGCATGGTGGGTTTTTTTTTTAAGTTGTAATTTATGTCACAACTTTTTTTTTTGTTTTTAAAAACCAATTTTTTTCTTCATTTTTTTTTTTTTTTTTAAACCGCTTGCCGACCGCCGCAAGTAGATTTACTGCGGCGGTCAGCCCCTGCCAGGCAGAGTGACGTTAATTAACGTCACTAGCCTGGGAGGGTCTGGGGAGCGAGCGCGCGCGGAGGCGTGCTCCCGCGTGGTCACGGACCCCCCCGCGCGTGTGACCGGCGGACCCGATGTCCGCCGGTCACTCGGCGATCGTCGGGGGAGAGGGAGAATGTCAGGCAGCTTGTGTAAACAAGCCACCTGTCATTCTCCTCGGTGTAAAAACACTGATCACATGGATCTACTATGTAGAACCGTTGATCAGTGTCCTTACAGCTCAAGCCACAGCCAATCACAGTAGAAAGCACGCCCCTAGGGACACACACAGCCCCTCCCTCCCAAATAAAGTTAACCCCTTCACTACCAGTGTATTTTTACAGTAACAGTGCATATGTATAGCACTGATTACTGTAGAAATGTCACTGGTAACCCCAAAAGTGTCAAAAATGTCAGTCAAGGGTCCGATCTGTCCGCCGCAATGTCGCAGTACCGCAAAAAAAAAAAAAAAAAAAAAAAATCGCAAATCGCCGCCATTAAGCGTTAAAAAAAAAAAACAACAAAAATGACAAAAATCTTTCCCTTTGTTAGTAAACGCGATAACTTTTGCGCAAACCAATAAAAATACGCTTTTTGGGATTTTTTTTACCAAACATAGGTAGGATAAAACAAATTGGCCGAAAATGATAAAAAAATTTTGATTTTTACATTTTTTTTGGGGAATTTCATATAAAAAAATGTGAAAAATATTGCTATTTTTGAAAAATTGTCGCTCTTTTTTTGTTTATAGCGCGTGATCAAAAAAATCGCACAGGTGATCAAATACCACCAAAAGAAAGCTCGGTTTGTGGGAAAAAAAAGGACGTCAAATTCGTTTAGATACAGCGTTGCACGACCGCGCAATTGTCCGTTAAAGTCACGCAGTGCCGAATCGCAAAATACCCCCTGGTCTTTTAGCAGGAAAATCCTCCGGGGCTTAAGTGGTTAAACATGTGTGACCAGAACAACGCAGTGTTACTATAGTAACATTGTACAACTCTGGGGGATTCTTCAGGATATTTTTTTTTTTTTACAGGCACAATACGATTGCTTATATCAGTGAATTTCATTGGTATAAGCAACCATTCTTGCTGAATATATAAAAAAAAAAAAAAAAAAACACACACTTAACCTGCGCTTATGTATCAGCAATAATAAAAGAAACAGCTGGCACAATACACCGGCTATGAGAAATATTATAAAATCCAAATGCAGCGCTTCAAATAAAGTCCATATAGGAAAATTTCATAAAAGGTCAAAATAAAGAGTCCAGGGGTGTAAAGTTCAAATCAGGGTGCCAGACTAGATCTTCCACCGACAACACACAACACACTGACCCTTACCCTCCAAGATGGCTCATTACTGGTCAAATACTCATTGTGTGATATTACAGGGGGGTCACACAGCCTCTAATCTGGATCAATTGTCCCTGAAGTAAGGAGCTCATCCACACTATAAGTTTGGGCACAGAAGGATCAAAAGAAAATCAGGAGAACCTCCTAGTGTAGTTGGTACGTTCCACATTTATTGGCATTAACGAAATAACACTTACCAAATGAACAGCATATAACGCCTGTAAGCCACAAAGTACTAGAAATGTTTCAAACCCACAAAATGGCGAAGTTTACCCGAACCAGCACCAACAACGCGTTTCGTCATATAGACGTCATCAGGGGCCTTTGTGGGTTTAAGAAAATTCCTAGTACATTGCGGGTTACAGGCATTTGGGGGGTGTTCTTTCCTTATTGTCAATAAATGTGGATCGTATCTACTACAGTATGAGGCAATACTAAAATAACACTCAGCAAACGAGCAGCATATAACGCCTGTAAGCCGCAATGTACTGGGAAAATCTCAGAGATAGAGAAGATAGATGATAGAGAAGATAGATGATAGAGAAGATAGAGAGGTGATAGAGAGAGGGGAGGAGGAGGAAGGGATATATAGATAGATGATAGAGAATATAGAGAGGTGATAGAGATAGAGGGGAGGAGGAAGGGATATATAGATAGATGATAGAGAATATAGAGAGGTGATAGAGATAGAGGGGAGGAGGAAGGGATATATAGATCGATAAACAGAGTTGTTTATTGGGTTGGTAAGCAGACTGGTTGGCGAGTTGAGCTGGGAATTTCTCTGGTTTTGTCTTGCATGCATTGCCCTTCCATGTGCGCCTTACTGTGAACGCCAGTTATAGGTGGGGGCAGGGGCCATTTTGTTTGAAAATATATATATATATATATATATATATATATATATATATATATATATATACACATACATACACACACATACACATACACACACACATATACACAAACATTATATATATATATATATATATATATATATATATATATATATATATATATATATATATATATATATATATATATATAATCTCTCACACACAAACTTTTTTTTTTTTTTTTGCTATTTGGGTCCGTTTTTTTTTTTTTTTGCTAAAAAAAAACAGCAGGCAACGGGATCAGGAGAATTTATTTATTTTTTACTTTTTTTAACAATTTTCATTTTTATATGTATATCTTTTTGACCCACCCAAAAAAAAAAATAAAAAACAAAAATGAATTCTCCTACTTTTGACATTCGTGGGGATACGACACAGGTATGCATTATTTATTGTTTGTACCTGTAGTAAAGTCCAGAAACCACTTTTTTTTTTTTTTTTTTTTTTTTTTTTTTTTTTTACACAATTACTATTTTGAGCCAGTTTTCTTTGATTAAAAAAAAAAAAAGTGGTTTCTGGACTTTACTACAGGTACAAACAATAAATAATACATACCTGTGTCGTAACCCCACGAATGTCAAAAGTAGGAGAATTCATTTTTGTTTTTTATTTTTTTTTTTGGGTGGGTCAAAAATATATACATATAAAAATGAAAATGGTTAAAAAAGTAAAAAATAAATAAATTCTCCTGATCCCGTTGCCTGTTTTTTTTTAGCAAAAGAAAAAAAAAACGGACCCAAAATAGCAAAAAAAAAAAAAAAAACTGACAAGGAGATAGCCATTAAAATTGTGCCACCAAATAAAATCCAATTTGTCCAAATAAAAAATAAGCTACAATAAAAAAAAAAATAAAAAAAGGTGATACATAACCCTATATACACATCTTTTCTCCTGTTTTTTTTACTAATACTATTTTGGACTACTTTCCTTTGATTAAAAAAAAAAAAATCTTTTCTTTCTATAAAAAAAAACACATCAGGAGATTTTCATGAAAGCACTTTATCCTGAGAAAAAATAAAAAATAAAACAATAAAAATGTTCCTTGTGCCTTAATATGTTGCACAATTTCATAGGATATCATAAAAAAAAAAATAATAAAAAAAAAAAAAAAAAAAAGGTTGAGAAATGGAAACAACAACCTTAATATCTATGTATTTAATTAGAAATGCTTGGGTAAAACCAAACCTCATTTGGGGAAAAAAAAAAAAAAAAAAAAATAAAAAGATTGCACTCTTATAATTAGAATAGCAGTAATTCATAGGAAAAAAAATACAGCACATTCTCGTCCCTCTGGTATCAGGATAAAATGATATAAACATCTTGAGCTTTCAGCCGCTTATCTGGATTTTGTAACCATGAACTCACCTCGACTTAATTAATAAACAGGAAAAAAAATAAAAATTACCGACAGGATCTCCCCAGCCGCTGCGAAACAAGCGTCTCCCCTCCGCTGGGTGTTGCATGCTAACTGGAGCACAGAAAGCGCCCAGCTAAGCAATCTGCACCGGGGACTCTGTCTAAATTACGCTGAAGTTATTTTCAAAGCAGAAAAACACAAACGTTCGCAGCTTTGATGGTCCCAGAAGTCTTTCCAAGAACAAGCAATATTCATATTAATATCTTCCCTCCATCCCTGCAGCTAGATGCACTTCGGAGACGGAAACAGACCTTTAACAAAGGTAAGATGTAACAGTCTATGTCACTGAGACTCCTCCAGAGAGAGGAGAGAAGAAAATAAGAAATAAAAAAGTAACTTTTTTTTAAAGAAAGGAAAAAAAAGATTTATAAAGAGTTTCCTCCTGTATTCTGCTTCAATAACATGCTTGATCAAGCAGGAATAACGACTCCTGTCCATGAGACAAAACGCCGGCCAGGGAAAGAAATAAACTTAATAAGTGCGGAAACATTTGGTGGGTCAACTGGGGATTTTCTTTTTTTTTTTTAGCAATTAGAAAAAGTGAGGTGCCCTCCGAAAAATGTACAAAAATGTACTCAAGGTTCCTGGTTTATAAAGATTTAGGTGTAAATAGGATCTGCAAGATTAAATATTTTCAAGGAGAAAACTTTTTTTTTTTTAGAAGTAACTGGAAAAGAAAAAAAAAATTAAATTCATCTACAGCCTATTTTAGCATTTGGAGTGTTTATGGCCCCTGTTGGGTGTGCTCTTCTCTTTGGTCGATTGCATCCTGTGGGGTAAATTCCCCCTCCCTTCCAGTCTTCTTTTCTGCCACTTGCATCCTTTTGGGTAAAATTTCCCCTCCCTTCCAGTCTTCTTTTCTGCCACTTGCATCCTTTTGGGTATATTTTGCCTACCCGTTTCTTCTACTGCCATCTGCGTCCTGTTGGGTAAACTTCCCCTCACTTACAGTCTTCTTTTCTGACGCCTGCTTCCTGTTGGGTAAATTTTGCCTTGCCGTCTTTTCTTCTGCCACTTGCATCCTGTTGGGTAAATTTCCCCTCACTTCCTGTCTTCTCTTATGCCGTCTGCGTCCTGTTGGGTAAAATTCCCCTTGCTTCTCTTTTTCCACTTGCATCCTTTAGGGTAAATTTCCCCTCATTTTCAGTTTTCTTATCTACCACTTGAATCCTGTTGAGTAAATTTTGCCTCGCTGTCTTTTCTTCTGCCATCTGCATCCTTTTGGGTAAATTTCCCTTCACTTCCAGTCTTCTCTTATGCCACTTTCATTCTGTTGGGTATATTTTGCCTACCCATTTTTTTTCTTCTGCCATCTGCATCCTGTTGGGTAAATTTCCCCTCACTTCATGACTTCTCTTTTACCACTTGCATCATGTTGGGTATATTTTGCCTCACAGTCTT
This sequence comes from Pelophylax lessonae, assembly GCF_965119305.1. NCBI lineage: Eukaryota > Metazoa > Chordata > Amphibia > Anura > Ranidae > Pelophylax > Pelophylax lessonae. The sequence continues at coordinate 15,524,800 of NC_138774.1, forward strand.
TTCTACTGCCATCTGCATCCTTTAGGGTAAATTTCCCCTCACTTCCTGTCTTCTCTTATGCCGTTGGCATCCTGTTGGGTAAATTTCCCCTCACTTCCTGGCTTCTCTTTTGCCACTTGCATACTTTAGGGTAAATTTCCCCTCACCTCCAGTCTTCTCTTCTGCCACTTGAATCCTGTTGGGTAAATTTCCCCTTGCTTCCTGTCTTCTCTTATGCCATCTGCCTGCTGCTGGGTAAATTTCAGCTCACTTCCAGTCTTCTCTTCTGCTCCCCGTCTTTCTTTTGCATCCTTTTGGGTAAATTTCCCTTTGTGTCCTGACTTCTTTGGCTGCTTGCATCCTGTTGGGTAAATTTCTACTCACTTCCTGTCTTCTCTTATGCCATCTGCATCCTTTTGGGTAAATTTCCCCTCACTTCCAGTCTTCTCTTCTACCACTTGCATCCTGTTGGGTATATTTTGCCTCACAGTCTTTTCTACGGTCATCTGCATCCTTTAGGGTAAATTTCCCCTCACTTCCAGTCTTCTCTTCTGACACTTTCATCCTGTTGGGTAAATTTCCCCTCACTTCCTGTCTTCTCTTTTGCCACTTGCATCCTGTTAGGTAAATTTTGCCTCACCGTCTTTCTTCTGCATCCTTTCGGGTAAATTTCCCTTTGCGTCCTGACTTCTCTTTGGCCGCTTGCATCCTGTTGGGTAAATTTCCCCTCACTTCCAGTCTTCTCTTCTACCATCTGCATCCTTTAGGGTAAATTTCCCCTTGCTTCCTGTCCTCTCTCTGCTGTCCCACCCTGAGTGTATTTGGGGTCGTGCCCCCCGCATGGATATCACATCATAACAGAGCGGCTGTGTCCGTGCAGCTCTGGGGCTGCCAGCAGGGGGATCCACGCAACCATGCACGGGGCAGGAAACCCATCACCCAATGTGATCCTAAAAGAAGGAAAAAAACGGTACAGGGGCGGGTCCTAGTGATCATTCAAATTGGCTATCACCGTGGTCATGTGATCAGGAGCCGGTCATCTCGACTCCTGATAGATCGTTATTTTAAGACCAGAAGCTCTGTCTTGGGGGGGGGGGGGGGGGGGGGGGGAGTTGATGAGCGCGCTCCCAGCACAAATACGTGTGCAGCACCGGGGGAAGAAAGCCCACATCCATGATGCTTCACACGTGTGGTAGGACACCAAATGACAGCACCCCGATGGATCCGGGCACCACCCTGGCTAAGATTACAGCGCGCCCCGATGGATCCGGGCACCAGCCTGGCTAAGATTACAGTGCAACCCGATGGATCCGGGCACCACCCTGGCTAAGATTACAGTGCCCCCCGATGGATCTGGGCACCACCCTGGCTCAGAACGATTACAGTGCACCCCGATGGATCCGGGCACCACCCTGGCTCAGAACGATTACAGTGCGCCCCGATGGATCCGGGCACCACCCTGGCTCAGAACGATTACAGTGCGCCCCGATGGATCCAGGCACCACCCTGGGCTCAGAACGATTACAGTGCGCCCCGATATATCCAGGCACCACCCTGGCTAAGATTACAGTATGCCCCCGATGGATCCGGGCACCACCCTGGCTAAGATTACAGTATGCCCCCGATGGATCCGGGCACCACCCTGGCTCAGAAGGATTACAGTGCGCCCATCATTTATTAAGTAGTGGGTTACTCAATGTGTATAAAAAGTATTGATGCCAACTGGCAGCTTTTCAATTGTCCTGGGATTTCTGTGGATCACCCATCAGTGTTAAGTACATAAAAGGGTAAGGAATCTATGCAGCAAATGAATGGTATTTTTATTTAAAACTGCCAATGAAAACCCAATGCCTTTCAGGGGTAATACGAACCACCCCTCCCGAGTGTTGGCTGTAGTGCTCGACCGATATCGGTTTTTCTTTGCCGATACCGATATTTTGGCCATTGCATATCGATATCGGTCGATATGGGCCAATATTTTTGTACATTTAAATTATGGTTTCTTGACAGGTACTCTTGTGGAGGGATCTGGGGGTCCAAAAGACCCCAAACCCCTCATCTGCACTTAAAAGCATTCAAAACGTCCCCTCCCGCTCCTTATAATGACAGCCGAGCGGCTTCTCTATATCTATTCTCTATATCGATCTATCTATAATGTTTGGAGGTTTCCAGTCATTTTCGAATAATAGGGCTGAACGATAGTCGATATGATATTGACTATCGTTCTGTGGCCGTAGGCGATATTCATATCGCCGAGGTCACGATATTTACAGGGGGAAGGGACTCAGGGGAGGACAGGAGGACTCACAGACTTCCGTGTTAGGCAGGGGAAGCCGGGACACTTCAGCGGTGAGCATACATACATTACTCACTCGTGCACTGCAGCCCGCCCCACACATTCAGTGAGTCTTACTCTCCTCCCTAGTTTTTTCAATGGCACATTCAGGAAGCCAATCACGCCGTGATTAGCTGCACAGCGAACCAATCATGCGTGCCTGCACACCTGATTGGTTCCGCTGTGCCGCTTCTCACGGCGTGATTGGCTTCCTGAATGTGCCATTGAAAAAACTAGGGAGGAGAGTAAGACTCACTGAATGTGTGGGGCGGGCTGCAGTGCACGAGTGAGTAATGTATGTATGCGGCTGTGCTCCTTTCCAGGCTACTACTAGTCCACCTCCAGCCTCCTACTACCACCACTATGAGAGACTGTCTGTCACTGTATAATCTGATCGAGTCCACACTGACACTGACTGACTGTCGCTGAGTAATTGATGTTACCACATTAACCCTGACCTGCCCAGTGCCCTGTATCTGCAATTAAAATTTACAAGGCTGCCTGCATGCTTCCTGATTTCCGTTCCCAGCATCCTTCCCAATCCCTACAGTGTCACTAACATTAACCCTATGGTACAAGGCTGCAGTGTGCACTGAATCCCATTCCCTACAGTAACATTTAGGGAGAGGGAGAGACATGAGAGGACGAGAGAGAGAGGACAAGAGATAGAGAGAGACATGAGAGGACAAGAGAGAGAGAGTGAGAGGACAAGAGAGAGAGAGAGAGAGACATGAGAGGACAAGAGAGAGGACAAAAAATTGGCAAAATAAATGGAAAAAATGCAAAACACCGCGTTCGGTATTCGGCCTTCGGCCAAACATTTTATTATTATTCGGCTTCGGCCAAGAATTTCATTTCGGTGCATCCCTAATATATTGTGGTTTTAAAGCGGAGTTCCGGGCACAAAATCGATTTTTTTTTTTTGTGCCCGTCCGCTAGTTCTGCACAACCTGAAAAGGAATTGGATAGTTAGGGTTTTTTTTTTTTTTTTAAACTCACCTTGTAATTGAAGATCGTAAATACTCACCTCAGGGTACTTCCTCCCTCAGCGCCGCGGCTCCGCCGTCACTTCCTGTCTCGCAATGATTCCTGGGAGCTGAACGTCATCGCTCCCAGGAATCAATGCGAAGGCACCGGCCCCGCACGTCATTTCCGTGCGACGCCACATGCCAAGAAGCGGTTTAGGAATGCGGCGCCGCACCGGAAGTGACGAGAGGGGCCGGTGCGGCGCAGTCTGGGAGAAGAAGACGCGGAAGACGACGCAGAAGAGGACCGCGCCGGCTTCAGCTGCCCACAAGAGAGATGGAAACGCTGTGGAAGAAATTTTATAAGTAAGTATTTCTTCTAAAAGGTAAGTGCGAACCGGGACAGATCAGAGGCTATCCATTGTGGAATCTACTAGCCCTGACTGTCCCGGGGGTATGTTTTTTAAAAAATTACATCTGTGTCCGGAACTCCGCTTTAAGTACAAGCAAGGCTTCTTTTAATGAATATGGTCTTGCAACAATTTTTTTTCCACAATCCTTTGACAAATGTAACAAAATTAGCTTTTTTTTTTTTTTTTGACCGGTGTAAGTCTAAAAATAAATAGCTGTACTGCATATGCATTTTATTCTGTAATTTCTCCATTTTAAAATGACACAAATTATGATTCTTGTGCAAAGCATTGCAAAGTCATTTACAAATTACATTTTTTTTTTTCACTTTTGTTTTTTTTTTTTTTTTTTTTTTAAAGGTGATACGTGTAAATATATACATTAAAAAAGGTGTAAAAATATTATAAAAGCAAACAAAAAAAAAAAAAAAAGTTAAAAATATTTACAATTTAAAAAAAATCAGCAGAAAAATATGAAATGTATAACAGAAGGAGAATAAGGAGTCAATTAGGGTTAATAGGGGGTTAAAGAGGAACGTTTAGCAAAAAGCAAAAAAAAAAAAAAAACAGGTTGCTTTAAAACAGAAGTAAACCCACCAATTTAACAGTTGAAAAAAAAAAAGTTACATTTTCGGCGCGTGAAAGGAATGTAACTGTCCAATTGGTTGTGCTCTCACCCAAACTGTCAAATCATCCAATGGCTGGTGTCATAACTGATCACATGCAGCATCATGGCAGTCGTAGATTACACAGAAGTCACGATGGCAGCTTTTTTGGCTAAAAACAATAGGAGGATATACTTCCACTTTAACTGACTTCATCTGCAGCTCAAATCATTCCTTTGATCTGTAGATGAACAGAAGGATACAAAATTAAATTTTGTTTCTTTGTATCTTTCTGTATTAGCAGTTGAGCAATGTTGTTGATAAACATTGCTAGACTGCTTTTTTTTTTTTACAGCTCAAATTGCTGGTACTCAGCAATACAGCTGTGATTAATCAGAGCTGACTTGCCCTGTACTGGGACGGGGGGATCCCGGCAGTGGGGCAGAAGGATCGGGCATTCTGTGTAATATAATGACATTATTCTGGACGTGGGTAGCACACCAAAGTCTGCAACTGGTTAAGTGTCTTAGCTCCACCCACCACAGCCGTTTCTTACCGTCTGCGTTTTTTATAGCTGACTTTGAGGTTGGTTCCACCCCATTCCCCCCATCCGGGCAACACCAAGTTGATGTCTTTAGGTTTCCCGGCCTGCTCAGCCTTCTTCTTTTCATTAAGGAAGTCCTTGATGACATCATCACCTGCGAACGCTTCTTTTATGATCATTTTTTGTGCAATCTCATCGTCCTCCTCCTAAGCAAGATAAGATTGTTATTTATTTTTTAAAGCTCCTCCTAAGCAAGACAAGATTTTATTTATTTATTTTTTAAAAAGGTAGGCCTCATTCACTCTGGTTTCTTCCAAAGATTTTAACTTTTTAACCACTTCAATATCAAACACTTCACCCCCTTCCTCCCCAGGCCAATTCTCAAATTTCAGCGCTGTCACACTTTGAATGACGATTACTCAGTCATGCAACACTGTACCCAAATTACATTTTTTTATCATTAAATTTGAGACTGAGCTTTCTTTTGGCGGCATTTGATCACCACTGTTTTTTTTGGAATATATATATACATATACACACACACACTATATATATATATATATATATATATATATATATATATATATATACAGTAATCCCCCGCTACATCGCGGTTCAGTTTTTGCGGTCCCGGTAATTCGCGGTTTTTTTTGTAATGTTATTTTACTATATAAATCATTAAAAATGAAATATTTTTGTGTTTTCCATAGCTCTTGCTATGTCTCTTAGTATCTTTTATGTGTTTAAATGAGTTTCTATTGTTTTAAAAGTGTGTTTAAAGACCTTAAAATGCTTCTACACGTACAGTGACAGTAAAAAAACATGCCTACAATGCATTTTAATAGGGTTTTCCTATTTCGCGGAATTTCACTTTTCGCGGCTGGGTCCGGAACGTAACCCCCGCAATGGAGGGGGGTTTACTGTATATATATATATATATATATATATATATATACATACACATACATATACACACACACACGTATATGTGTGTATGTTTGTGTGTATGTATGTATAACGGAATTTTTGTAAAATCTTACCTGTAAAATTCCTTTCTCTGAGTCCTCCGACAGTCGCCGCCTCTCCATATTCGTCACAATGGGGTAATTGACCTTTGCTCCGTAGGAGTAGCTAGGCAACAGAATATGTCAATATTAAAGCTTTTAGCATATCCCACCCCCAGGGGGTGGTCCCCTCAGTCAATACCCTCCTGCTTCCTGTATCCATACCTCAGTTTCAGTAGAATAGCAGTAGAGTACATAAACCCCAAAAGAGGGGCGGGGGCGGCGACTGTCGGAGGACTCAGAGAAAAGAATTTTACAGGTAAGATTTTACAAAAATTCAGTTTTCTCTTACGTCCTCCGACAGTCGCCGCCTCTCCATATTCGTCACAATGGGGACGTCCCAAAGCAGTGCAAACATGAGGGGTGGGAAACGCAGCCGCGCCTAAGGCAACGCCGGACCCACATCAGAGAAAGTAACCTTACCAAAAGAAGGAAACCAGCTGGGCAGCATGAAAAAAACTTTGCTCAACAGGAGCAACAACCCAGGAAGAACAAATAACCCAGGGATAAAAACATCCCAAACAGCCAAGGGCCCAAAAACAAGGGACCCTAAGGTACTGCCGCACTAAGAACCTTGCGGCCAAAGGAAGCATCTGCCGATGCCTGAACATCCACTTTGTAGAACTTTGAGAAGGTGTGAACGGACGACCAAGTCGCCGCCTTACACACCTGGGCCACAGAAGCCCGATGATGACAGGCCCAAGACGTACTCAGATCTGGTAGAGTGCGCCTTCACAGGCATAGGGGGAACTTTTCCCTTCAAAGCATAGGCCTGCTCAATGGTCTGTCTGATCCATTTGGCGATGGTAGAAGCCGACGCCGCCATGCCCTTCCGAGGTCCCTCAGGAAGGACAAAGAGAGAATCCGTCTTGCGAAAGGATTTTGTCGATGACAGGTAAACCCTGATCGCCCAAACAACATCCAAGGAATGTAAGGCCACCTCCTTCGGATGCTTAGGCTTCGCGCAAAGTGAAGGCAAGACAATGTCCTCATTGAGGTGAAATTCCGAGATCCTTTTCGGAAGAAAAGAAGGATTAGGTCGCAAGACCACCTTATCTAAGTGAAGCACCAGATACGGAGACCTGCAGGACAAAGCTGCCAGCTCCGACACTCTGCGAGCCGAAGTGATCGCCACCAAAAAGGCGACCTTCTTAGACAACAGAGGCAATGAGATCTCCCTGATCTTCTCAAAGGGAGCATGTTGTAACACGGACAGAACAAGGTTCAAGTCCCATGGAGGCAAAGGCTCCCTTCGAGGAGGGACCAGGTGTCGCACCCCTTGGACAAAAGTGCCAACCAGAGAATTAGACGCCACAGGGCGTTGAAAGAGAACGGCCAGTGCAGAAATCTGACCCTTAATCGTGGCCAACGCCAAACGCTGGTCCACACCCGTTTGAAGGAAAGACAACACCCGAGACACCGAGTATGAGCGGGGGGAAAACCCCCTAGACTCACACCAGGCAAAATAGGCCTTCCAAGTACGGTAGTAAATCTTCCCCGAAGAGGCCTTTCTAGCATTGATCAAAGTATGAATGACCTCCGGGGAGAGACCCCTATCCTTCAGGACCTCGGTTTCAACAGCCAGGCCGTCAAAGCCAGCAACTAAAGCAGGATGGAATATCGGTCCTTGAGACAGAAGATCTTCTCGAAGAGGCAGACGCCATGGAGCGTCGACCGCCAGATTCACGAGGTCTGCGTACCAAGACCGGCAGGGCCAGTCTGGCGCCACCAGAATCACCGTGAGCGGTTCCGAGGACAGCCTGCGAAGGAACCGGGATAGCAGTTGAATCGGTGGAAAGGCATACATCAGTCGATACTGATGCCACGGAGCCACTAACGCGTCTGACGCGTCTGCCCGAGGATCGCGCGTCCTTGCCACGAACCTTTCCACCTTGTTGTTCAGACGAGACGTGAACAGGTCCACATCCGGGATGACCCCACTTCGCGCACAACATCCGGAAGACATCCGGGTGGAGCGACCATTCCCCCTGGTCCAGAGACTGGCGACTCAGATAATCCGCTTGCCAGTTCTCCACCCCCGGAATGTGAACCGCCGTGATCGCCGGGACGTGCGTCTCGGCCCAGGACAGAATATCGGCCACTTCCCGAGCCGCCCGGGCACTCCTGGTGCCCCCTTGGTGGTTGATGTAGGCCACCGCTGTGGCATTGTCCGTCTGCACCCGAACCGGACGGCCCTGAAGCTTGTCCGTCCAACGTCGAAGGCAGAGATTTATTGCTCGCAATTCCAGAATGTTGATCGGAAGGGAGGATTCCCCCTCCGACCAAGTACCCTGGGTGGACAGAACGCCCAGAACACCACCCCAGCCCGACAGGCTGGCATCCGTGGTGATCACCGTCCATGAAAGCGGACGAAAAGACTTGCCCCCCGACACCGCCGGGGACTGGAGCCACCACAGAAGATCCCTTCTGGTGCGAGGACTCAACGAGATCTGAAGATCCAGAGATTGCGGTCGCCCGTCCCACCTAAACAGGATCTCCGCCTGGAGACCCCTCGTGTGAAACTGGGCAAAGGGAATCGCCTCGAAAGCAGAGACCATCAAACCTAGACACCGCATGCCCGTCTGGAGGGACGTGTACGGAACGTCCCGAAGGGACCTGACTTCGTCCTGAAGTGTCCTGAGCTTGTCCATCCGGTAGGAAGACCTTCGCCTGAACAGAGTCCAGGATCATTCCCAGATAGGGAAGACGAACCGACGGGCACAGCGTCGATTTTGGGAAGTTTATCGTCCAACCAAACTCCTGCAGAGTCTGCATCGTGACGGACAGGTCCTTCACCAGACCCTGACTGGTCGCAGACCGAACCAGAATGTCGTCCAGATACCCCAGGATTGAGATACCCTGGGCTCTCAATAAGGCCAGAACCGGTGCAAGCACCTTGGTGAACACCCGCGGAGCCGAAGCGACACCGAAGGGTAACGCCACGAACTGGTAATGATCCTCCGCGATGGCGAATCGAAAGTACCTCTGGTGACCCTCGAAAATGGGGATGTGAAGATACGCATCCTTCAAGTCGATGGATGCCATGAATTCTCCCGGAACTAGAGCAGCCACCACCGAGCGCAGGGATTCCATGCGGAACTTGCGAACCCGCACAAAGCGGTTCAGAGCTTTCAAGTCCAGAATCGGACGTACCTTGCCCTCCTTCCTGGGCACAGTGAACAGATTTGAATAAAACCCCCGAAATCTGTCCCGATGAGGCACCGGAACCACCACTCCCTGAGCCCGCAGGTCCCGCACCGCCAGGTGCAGATCCCGCAAACGCTCCGGAGACAGTTGAAGATTTGAGGGAAAAAACCTGTTCGCCGGCCGAGACAGGAACTCGATCTTGTACCTGGACCGAACGATCTCCTGAACCCACCTGTCCCGAACGCGGGCCAGCCAGGGTTGAAGAAAACCGAGCAAACGTCCCCCCACCCCAGAACTGGGTGAGGGCGTCCCTTCAGGCCGCATTGTTATGGGCAGCTGACCCGGACTGGCCGGACTTCTGCTTACCTGTCCACGGTTTCTTTTGGGAGCCTTGACCCTTGAAGGGCTTGCCCTTATAGTGCGACCGAAAGGCACGAAAGGACCCCTGAGAGGGCCTAAACGAAGCATGCTTCTTACCTTGAGCACCCTTAGCCTTGTGAGATTGGGGCAAGAGCGTGCTCTTACCCCCAGAGATCCCCTTAATCAGCGTATCCAGTGAGTCGCCAAAAAGGCGAGATCCCGTATAGGGCAAATTAGCCAAAGTCTTGCGAGAAGATTGGTCCACAGACCAACATTTCAGCCAAATCAAACGGCGTGTCAACACCGCCACGCTGTGTACACGTGCAGCCAAAGGAATTACATCTAATTCCGCATCACACAAATACATGACACCCTGATGAATCTGATCCACCATAGCCAATGTTGTCGGTGGGGCAGAATCAGCCACCAGGACGCGCCTGAGTACCTGCGTCCAATCCGCGACAGCCTGAGCTGCCATAAGGGAAGCAAAAATAGCTTTTAGCATGGAACCGGTAACCGAGTAAGTATGGCGGGCAAGAGACTCCAGTCTACTGTCCGTAGGGTCCCGGAACACCGGGGTATCCTCTGCCGGAATCGCAGTGGATTTATTCAAAACCGCCACCGCGTGATCCACCGGAGGTGGTACACACCAGCGTTCATCAGTGGCGAGCGTGAAAGGATAACGCAGCTTGAACCTACTTGGCACAGCAAAAGGCTTTTTTAGATTGCGCCATTGTTCACTAACAGCGCGCTGAAAATCCTCAGTGCAAGGAAAAACCTGCGATGTTTTGCGTCTCCGCTGTGTCCCATAAGAAGCCAGGACGGCAGGAGGACACGGTTCATCCTGTAAATGCAGCGTTTGTTTAATAGAAGCAACCAATTCATCCATGATTGCAAGCTCTTCAGACGAGCCAGGGGGGGGAATCATCAACCCCTTCAACCTCTGCCTCCCCTTCCGACCCTGCAAAGTCCAGGGACGAACGGGACCCCGATAAGGGGACCCCAGCCATAGCAGCCCCATCACCATCGCCCTCTGAATCAGAGGAGATTTAAACTCTGGGCCATTTTGTGGATTGAGCAGCCACAAGCATCTGTACCTGAGCAGCCAGGTTAGCCACAATGGTGGCCAAATCGCCCCCCTCAGGGGAAACAGCAGCAGCCCCTTGGCCTCCCAGTAAAGTGGGAGGAAATTTGCTTTCCTGAGAATCCATGCCCCCAAAAGTTTGCAGGATAAAAAAGGGTAACTGCCCCTTTAAAAGCGCGGCGAGCGCAGCCCACCGCTCACACACACCAGCACAAGCCGACCCCCACAGGGAAAAGTACAAACTCAGGCAAGGAATACAGGAATAAAGAGGATAAAAACCTGGAGAGATCACTGCTGCTGCTGTATCGATCGGTGTGACCAGGGAAAAAGAAGTGATGCAATCAAGGCCGCTCCTATAAAGCCTATGGAAGGCTACAAAAAAATGGCCGCCGGAGGAGGAAGTAAAGGCAGAGACCCTGCAGTGCTATCATGAGGCTGGAGCGATCGCCACCAAAATGTCGGCGCTTGGCGTCAAAAACGCCGCTCCCCGCACATAGTAAAAACACCATCACACGCCTGCAGTATAATAAAATAATGGCGGACCGCAGCAGCGGCCGCCGCATGTATGCACAACATGGTCACAACATGCCCCGCAGCATACAGCATGTCACACAGCAAAAAAAGCACACAGTCTGAAACACAGAAACAGTGCAGGATGGCCCCCCTCCTTGCAGCCCACAGAAGCAGGAAAAAACAAACAGGGAGCCCAATGTGTGTACAGAAGCAGGGTCACACAGTCCCAGACTGACACCCACTAAACAGACAGGTCCCCACACAGAGTACACTTACCTTCTGAATGGCGTGGGGAGCCCGCCCAAGCGATCAAGCCGCTGCACAGAGGACAGGGAGAGTCGCAGCCAGGACGCAGCAGAACTGCGGTGCGAAACCGCATGGCGTCCAGTGAGGTAGCCACCTCACCGCAGCATCCCTGCAGCGAACAGGGATGGGTCGTTCACACATGCCAGGAAAAAAACCTGACTGAACGCTCGATGGCAGGCTGGGAAGCCACTGACCCACAACCTGCGACCAGGGGGGCCAGCCCGAGACCCAGCCCGCACGTTCCTCTTCATCAGAAGAACTAACTAAAGCTGAAGAAACAAACAGCCAAGTAAAGAGAGAGAAAAAACACTCAAATAAAATCAAAAAGAAGATAAAGGCTGAGGCAAAAAACCCCAGCACAGAAACAGCCTGCTAACTCCTGAAAGCTAGACAATGAAACTGAGGTATGGATACAGGAGGTAGGAGGGTATTGACTGAGGGGACCACCCCCTGGGGGTGGGATATGCTAAAAGCTTTAATATTGACATATTCTGTTGCCTAGCTACTCCTACGGAGCAAAGGTCAATTACCCCATTGTGACGAATATGGAGAGGCGGCGACTGTCGGAGGACGGAAGAGAAATATATATATATATATTATAGAGATATATCTATCTACAAATATCCCCCAAGGTATTTAGTAAGAGGCACGAGTTTAAAAAGTACAATTTTTTTGTCACAATTTTTTGGAAAATAAAATATTTTTTTATTTTCTTAAATTTTTATTTTTAATGTATTTTTTACATACCGTCACCAAAGCAGTACAGGGTCGTCATATGACTGGTGTGGGGGTCTATAGCATAGGTCTGCAACCCGTGGCTCCGGAGCCGCATGCGGCTCTTTTAAACCTTTGTCGGGGCGGATGAGGGGAGGAGGCGCACTGCGCGTCACGAAGAGCCGCCGATTGGCGGCCTTCTGGGTGTCATCGGTGCGCATAGCAATGCGCCCCGACACTGGACACTGGCGCTGTCCTGGCTGTGATTGGTCCAGGCTGGACCAATAATAGAGGACATCCCGGGTGACGTCGCGTGGGGGGCGGTGCGTGCGTTACGCACCGTCCCGACGTCACCTTCCCGCCCGCCGTCAGAGAGGAGGGCAGCAGCGCGAATGCAGGTCGAGGAAGAAGAAGACGTCCGACCGAGACCCCACTCCCGTCAGCAGCACGCCAGGCACGGTGATGGCAGGTAAGTGAAGTGATGCTTTGAAGGGGGCATGCACGCACGCTGGTCTCTGCATTGAAAGGGGTATGTACGCTGGTCACTGCTTTGAAAGGGGCATGTACGCTGGTCACTGCTTTGAAAGGGGCATGTACGCTGGTCACCACCATTGAAAGGGGCATGTACGCTGGTCACCACCATTGAAAGGGGCATGTACGCTGGTCACCACCATTGAAAGGGGCATGTACGCTGGTCACTGCTTTGAAAGGGGCATGTACGCTGGTCACTGCTTTGAAAGGGGCATGTACGCTGGTCACCACCATTGAAAGGGGTATGTACGCTGGTCACCACCATTGAAAGGGGCATGTACGCTGGTCACCACCTTTGAAAGGGGCATGTACGCTGGTCACCACCTTTGAAAGGGGCATGTACGCTGGTCACCACCATTGAAAGGGGTATGTACGCTGGTCACCACCATTGAAAGGGGCATGTACGCTGGTCACCACCATTGAAAGGGGTATGTACGCTGGTCACCACCATTGAAAGGGGCATGTATGCTGGTCACTACCATTGAAAGGGGTATGTACGCTGGTCACCACCATTGAAAGGGGCATGTATGCTGGTCACTACCATTGAAAGGGGTATGTACGCTGGTCACCACCATTGAAAGGGGCATGTACGCTGGTCACTACATTGAAAGGGGGCATATATGCAGTGTTATATTTGTTTTAAATGTCGCAATGGTTTTGCGGCTCCCAGTTATTTTTTTTTCCCTTCGGAAACGGGTCCAAGTGGTTCTTTTTGTCTTAAAGGTTGCAGACCCCTGGTGTATAGGGATACTGACTGGTGACAATGGGGGGGGAAAGAAAGGATTTAAAGTATAACCAAAAGACAACATTTCTTCTTTTTAAGTTTTGGATAGAGTGCCCCAGGACACCATCCGTCGTCTCATTAGGAGCATGCCCCGACGTTGTCAGACATGCATACAAACACATATGGGGGGGGCGATGAAAACTAGCAAGGACCATTTTGAGTTGCTGCAATGACATTTCAGCAAAATGGCCTAGCCTGGCTGCATCACTTTTTCAATTTGAGCACATCACTAGGTCTAAAATTAAGGCAGGGCTTGACAAATTTGCCTGAAATCTAGGAGCCAGCTAAAAAAGTTTGAGCCAGTTTTTTTTTTTTTTTTTAAACTAACAACCAAACTTTATTTAAAAAAAAAAAAAAAAAAACTGATACTTAATTTACACATAAATACGACTAGAACCCCGCTCTCTATAGGGCAATCGGATGGAAACAGACCGTCTGTCTGTTTCCATCAGATGCCATCTGATCCGATCCACGGGATGGATAGAAAATAGAACCACCATCCGTCTGTTTTTGGCAGACAGGATCAGATGGCGGCAGATTACTGCTCCATAGAGGAGAATGAATGGTCCGATCAGGTCTGCCTGAGAAACTGGCAGGTGGAACTGATCAGACAGCCCGTGTGAAAGGGGCCTTCGGCTGTGGCATGGCCATATAATATAATTTTTTTTTTATTATATATATATATATATATATATATATATATATATATATATATATATATATATATATATATATATATATATATATATATATATATATATTATTTTTTTCATTAAATTAAAAAAAAAAAAAATTATTTTTTAAATAATTTAAAAAATAAATAATTATAACCACACTCCCTGTCCACTTACCTTTAAGCAAAGGTAAGTGGACAGGGAGATGAAGAAGCCTGCAAAATCTTCCATCTCATCTCCTGCGAAGGAGATGGACAGGCATTGAGAACAGGCAGTGGAAAGTCATAAGTGACTGCTTGTGAAACTCCCGGCCACCACAAGAGGGCGCCAGTTCCCCGTTGGAAGCCTCTCTCATCTCACAGAAGAAGGCCCAAAAGCCGGAGCCTCAATTTTCGGACGGCGCGGTAGTCTGTACACTCAGGAAGGTTGTGGGGGGAGCGCAAAAGGGACAGGACACCTCCTGCAGGGCACCCCAGGCGCCAGGTCGCTAATTCTAGTCGCCAATGCGACCTGGGGTTTGTCGAGCCCTGAAATAATGTAATGAAAATAGAAAGGTTTTTTAACCAGTTGCCGACCGCCCATCGCAGATATAATGTGACAGGTTGGCTCGGCTGCACGAACTGACGTATGCGGGGAAGCCGATGCACGGAGCCAGCGGCCGCGATTGCCACCTGACACCCACGATCACTCCTCGCTGAGAGAGCACAACTGTCTGTTGTAAACACAGCTGACCGTTCTTCTCGCTGAAATGATCACAGAGCTCCTGTGAACCTTCTATATAGGAGCATAGGTCTGTTTGTTCATTTCACAAGTCCCTCCCCCATACAGTTAGAAAACACCCCCTAGTGAGCCTTAACCCTTTGAACACCCACAGTGTCAACCGCTTCTATGCCAGTGTCATTATTACAGTAACAGTGCATATTTTTAGCACTGTAGTAATGTCACTGGTCCCCCCAAAAGTGTCAAAAATGTCAGTCAGGGGTCCGATCTGTCCGCCGCAATGTCGCAGTCCCTCTAAAAATCGCAGATCGCCACCATTACTAGTAAAAAAAAAAAATAATAACAAACAATAAAAATGACAAATCTTTCCTGTAGTTTGTAGACGCGATAACTTTTGCGCAAACCAATCAAAATATGCTTATTGCAATTTATTTAGTTTTTTTTTTTTTTTTTCCCAAAAATATGTAGCAGAATACAAATTGGCCTAAAATGTTAAATTTAGATTTTACTTTTTTTTTTTTTTTTTATAGCAGAATGTGAAAAATATTGTTTTTTTTTCCCCAGAATTGTCTTTTTTTTTTGTTTATAGCGCAAAAAAAAAAAAAAAAAACGCACAGGTGATCAAATACCACCAAAAGAAAGCTCTATTTGTGCGGAAAAAAAAAGACATCAATTTTATTTGGGTACAGCGCCACACGACCACGCAATCGTCCGTTAAAATAACGCAGTGCCAAATCGCAAAATATGGCCTGGTCATTAAGGGGGGAAAATCTTCGGATCCAGAAGTGGTTAAATGACTGGCACAATGGGGATATGCTTGCTTATACCAACTAATCAGGTTTCCAACTTGTACTGGAAAAGAAATAAAAAAAAAAAAAAAAAAAGCTAGCCTATTCCCGATTTACTGATTTGTTTTATTTTCTTATTTTATTTATATATTTTATACATAAATTTATTTTTATAGATTTCTATTTATTTTAGATTTATTATTTTACTATATATATATATATATATATATATATATATATATATATATATATATATATATATATATATATATATATATATATATATATATATATATATATATATATATTATACTTAAAATAAATATAAACCTAAAAAAATAAACTGTATGTATAAAATAGTAAAATAATAAACCTAAAATAAATATAAAATCTATAAAAATAAATTATATGTATAAAATTTATATTTATTTTACTATATATTTTATACACAATTTATTTTTATAGATTTATATTTTAGGTTTATTATTTTACTATATATTTTATACATACAGTTTATTTTTATAGATTTATAGTCGATTTTACTATATATTTTATACTTTATTTTTATAGGTTTATATTTAAGTATAAAATATATAGTAAAATAAACCAAATATAAATCTATAAAAATAAACTATGTATAAAATATATAGTAAAATAATAAAGCTAAAATAAATAAAAATCTATAAAAATAAATATGTAAAAAATATATCGTAAAATAAACCTAAAATATAAATCTATAAAAATTACATGTATAAAAATAATAAAATAATAAACATAAAATTATAAACCTATAAAAATAGGTCTCAGGACCAGCTATCTGATTGGCCCGGGAGGAGAATCAGTATGGCAATAGCGAATATTCATTCGCTATTGTCACACAACTGGGTGGGCTCGAAGTGCAGTGCTCTGCGCCCCGAGCCCTACCTTTTTTGAAGCCTATTATATAGTATAGTAAAATAATAAACCTAACAAATAAAAAATCTATAAAAATAAATTATATGTATAAAATATATAGCAAAATAAAAATAAATATGAATATATAAAAATTACATGTATAAAATATATAATAAAATAATAAAAACATAAAATAATTATAAACCTATAAAAATAAATTCTAGGTTTATTATATATTTTATACATGTAATTTTTATGGATTTATATTCATTTTAGGTTTATTTTTATTTTATGTATACTTTTATTTATTAAAATGTACATATTTAAATTTTATCTCATTTACTGACTGGTTGCAATCAGTAACCCATACACACGTCCGAAGTTAAATATCTACTCCATTCTTTCTCAGATCCTCACCTCCTCCTCTTCCTCCACAGTGGTGGGCAGCAGAGGTGTCCGAACCTTGGGAGCCTTCACAGGAAGGACGTCATTGCGGTTGATCAGTTTAGATTTCTTCGCATGTTTGTCTCCTGTTGGCCGCACGGTCGGCTCTCCTGATTTTTTCCGAGGAGTCTTTAGCTGGGTTGTCGGCTCATCAACCTCCTCCTCCTCCAGAGCGTCTATAGATTCCAGACTGGTCTTCCTCTCGGTGCTCTCCATCAGTAGTGGGCCCTCCTCCTCCGTCTTCTCCAGCTCCTCTTCTGCATCTCCTTCCAACGGCTCCTCGGGTTCAGCCACTGGACGCTGCTTTTTCCGTTCTTCTCCACGGTTCTGTTCCATCAACTTCTCGAAGAGCCTGTTGAATTGTGACACTTGCTTCTCCTCAGCTTCACTCACCACATCTGTTGTAGGCTCCTGTGCATTACCTGCAGACGGGACAGAAGAGGACACCAAGTCTGATGTGTCAATCAAGGTTTACTATCAAAACTGAATTTTTGTAAAATCTTATCGTAAAATTCCTTTCTCCGAGTCATCGGACAGTCGCCGCCCACTCATTCAGTCTGAATGAGTGGGCGGCAACTGTCAGAGGACGTAAGAGAAAATTAGTTTTCTTCTCAGCCACCTTCCTTGGTAGTCTGAACTGGATCAGTGGTTGCGAGGAGGACTCTTCTAGACATCTCCCCCCCGCCCGCCAGCCCACCAGTTTACTTACCTTGTTCCTCTGGAATAACAAGCAGCGGCGGCGGTGGCTTCCCCCTCAGGCTCCATCATGTCCCTACTCGGTGGCCGTCTCCTCCCCCCCCTTCTTGGCCAATAGCATGCCTTCTCCTTCCGGCCAATCGGAAAACAGGTCTCAGGACCGGCTTCCTGATTGGCCCGGGAGGAGAATCAGTGTGGCAATAGCAAATATTCATTTGCTATTGTCACACAACTGGGTGGGGCTCAGGGCACTGTTCTCTGCGCCCCGAGCCCACCCCTTTTTTTTTTTAAGCCTATTCGAGCCTCTGGCTCTAATCACGTGCTTCAAAAAAAAAACCCCATTGGAATCCATGCGTCCGGCGCCCTGCATGTAGATTAGGGGGCCGGATGCATGGCTAAAGGGGCGGCGCCCCTGTGCCCCCAATGGACGGGCCTCCACTGAGTACACCCAAAAATGGTCTAGAAGTCCTAAATCCTTTATTATACCGGAACCAGGGGGGGAGAGCATTGGGCCCCTGAAACACACCGGGCGGTTTTAGGTTTTCCTTTTATGGTCTAAACCAAATAGAAAGAATTTTGGACTCCCAGACCCTTTGTCTGGAAATCTTATTATACTTTGTACCTGTTATTATAGATGGGGCAGAGATGCTTTGAGATGAAGCATGACATACTTGTGTTATTTTAGAGGGGGCAATACAGTGAAGGTTCATCAATACAGAAGGGAGGAGGGGAAGGGAGGAGGGGGGGAGGAGAGCGAGCGGAAAAGGAGGAGGGGGGGAGGAGAGCGAGCGGAAAAGGAGGAGGGGGGGGAGGAGAGCGAGCGGAAAAGGAGGAGGGGGGGGAGGAGAGCGAGCGGAAAAGGAGGAGGGGGGGGAGGAGAGCGAGCGGAAAAGGAGGAGGGGGGGGAGGAGAGCGAGCGGAAAAGGAGGAGGGGGGGGAGGAGAGCGAGCGGAAAAGGAGGAGGGGGGGGAGGAGAGCGAGCGGAAAAGGAGGAGGGGGGGGAGGAGAGCGAGCGGAAAAGGAGGAGGGGGGGGAGGAGAGCGAGCGGAAAAGGAGGAGGGGGGGGAGGAGAGCGAGCGGAAAAGGAGGAGGGGGGGAGGAGAGCGAGCGGAAAAGGAGGAGGGGGGGGAGGAGAGCGAGCGGAAAAGGAGGAGGGGGGGGAGGAGAGCGAGCGGAAAAGGAGGAGGGGGGGGAGGAGAGCGAGCGGAAAAGGAGGAGGGGGGGGGAGGAGAGCGAGCGGAAAAGGAGGAGGGGGGGGAGGAGAGCGAGCGGAAAAGGAGGAGGGGGGGGGAGGAGAGCGAGCGGAAAAGGAGGAGGGGGGGGGAGGAGAGCGAGCGGAAAAGGAGGAGGGGGGGGAGGAGAGCGAGCGGAAAAGGAGGAGGGGGGGGGAGGAGAGCGAGCGGAAAAGGAGGAGGGGGGGGAGGAGAGCGAGCGGAAAAGGAGGAGGGGGGGGGGGAGGAGAGCGAGCGGAAAAGGAGGAGGGGGGGGGGAGGAGAGCGAGCGGAAAAGGAGGAGGGGGGGGGGGAGGAGAGCGAGCGGAAAAGGAGGAGGGGGGGAGGAGAGCGAGCGGAAAAGGAGGAGGGGGGGGAGGAGAGCGAGCGGAAAAGGAGGAGGGGGGGAGGAGAGCGAGCGGAAAAGGAGGAGGGGGGGGAGGAGAGCGAGCGGAAAAGGAGGAGGGGGGGAGAGAGCGAGCGGAAAAGGAGGAGGGGGGAGGAGAGCGAGCGGAAAAGGAGGAGGGGGGGAAGAGAGCGAGCGGAAAAGGAGGAGGGGGGGGAGGAGAGCGAGCGGAAAAGGAGGAGGGGGGGGAGGAGAGCGAGCGGAAAAGGAGGAGGGGGGGGGGGAGGAGAGCGAGCGGAAAAGGAGGAGGGGGGGAGGAGAGCGAGCGGAAAAGGAGGAGGGGGGGGGAGGAGAGCGAGCGGAAAAGGAGGAGGGGGGGGGAGGAGAGCGAGCGGAAAAGGAGGAGGGGGGGAGGAGAGCGAGCGGAAAAGGAGGAGGGGGGGGGAGGAGAGCGAGCGGAAAAGGAGGAGGGGGGGAGGAGAGCGAGCGGAAAAGGAGGAGGGGGGGGGAGGAGAGCGAGCGGAAAAGGAGGAGGGGGGGGAGGAGAGCGAGCGGAAAAGGAGGAGGGGGGGGGAGGAGAGCGAGCGGAAAAGGAGGAGGGGGGGGAGGAGAGCGAGCGGAAAAGGAGGAGGGGGGGAGGAGAGCGAGCGGAAAAGGAGGAGGGGGGGGAGGAGAGCGAGCGGAAAAGGAGGAGGGGGGGGGAGGAGAGCGAGCGGAAAAGGAGGAGGGGGGGGGGAGGAGAGCGAGCGGAAAAGGAGGAGGGGGGGGGAGGAGAGCGAGCGGAAAAGGAGGAGGGGGGGGGGGGAGGAGAGCGAGCGGAAAAGGAGGAGGGGGGGGGGGGAGGAGAGCGAGCGGA
>NC_138774.1:15544969-15566065 GCF_965119305.1 Pelophylax lessonae
CCCACCCCTTCCCTCTTCCCCATCTCCCCCCCCCCCCACTTCCTCTTCCCATCTCCCCCCCCACTCCCCTCTCCCCCTTCCATCTTACCCTCCTCTTCCCCATCTCCCCCCCCCCACTTTCCTCTTACCCTCCTCTTTCCCCATCTCCCCCCCCCACTTTCCTCTTACCCCCACTTCCCTCTTACCCTCCTCTTCCCCCATCTCCCCCCCCCCACTTCCCTCTTACCCTCCTCTTCCCCCATCTCCCCCCCCCACTTCCCTTTTACCCTCCTCTTCCCCCCACCACTTCCCTCTTACCCTCCTCTTCCCCCCCCCCACTTCCCTCTTACCCTCCTCTTCCCCCCCCCACTTCCCTCTTACCCTCCTCTTCCCCCCCCACTTCCCTCTTACCCTCCTCTTCCCCCCCACTTCCCTCTTACCCTCCTCTTCCCCCCCCACTTCCCTCTTACCCTCCTCTTCCCCCCCCCCCCACTTCCCTCTTACCCTCCTCTTCCCCCCCCCCCCACTTCCCTCTTAGCCTCCTCTTCCCCCCCCCCCACTTCCCTCTTAGCCTCCTCTTCCCCCCCCCCCACTTCCCTCTTACCCTCCTCTTCCCCCCCCCCCCCCACTTCCCTCTTACCCTCCTCTTCCCTCTTACCCTCCTCTTCCCCCCCCCCACTTCCCTCTTACCCTCCTCTTCCTCCCCCACTTCCCTCTTCCCCTCCTCTTCCCTCTTACCCTCCTCTTCCCCATCTCGCCCCCCACTTCCCTCTTCCCCTCCTCTGCCCCACCCCCCCCACTTCCCTCTTAACCTCCTCTTCACTCTTATCCTCCTCTTTCCCATCTCTCCCCCCCCACCCTCTTGCCCTCCTCTACCCCATCCCCCCCCCCCTCCACCCTCTTGCCCTCCTCTACCCCATCCCCCCCCCCTCCACCCCACTTCCCTCTCTCATCCTCCGCTCGAGGACTCTGCTTCTTCCTCTATCAAACTCTCCTCTCCTGAAATTCTTTGCCCCCCACAATGATGCTTACCTCCTCATCATATTTTGCCATAATAACTTTAGATTTTGCCCATTTTCCGGTGTTTTGATGCTTCAGTGACATTCGCTCCTGTGGAGAGAAACAGATCAGTGTGGTGATACAATTCAGATATGAGATGGACAGCTCAGACCTGGTTCTTCCTGAAGAGTTTGTCAGCCTCCCCCCATAGTCAGCATCCCCGCCCCATAGTCAGCATCCCCTATAGGAAGCCTACAGAAAATCTACTGATGCTAGGGGTTCCACTAACAGTCTGGTCAGTGTTGCTCGAAATATTACAGCTGGCAGCCAACCACAGCGGTTCTAGACCTGCACACACAGAGACCCCTGCCTGGGACTCCAAGAGGCAGAGATTCCGTGTACATGTCTGGAACAATAACTGGGTGCAGAATTCCAGGGATCCGATCCTCCCTGCATGATCCAGGCACAAGAAAAGCTGCAAAACTGCTGTTTTTTTTTTTTATCTTGATACCAGCAAGCTTTATTGCCAGTAGTGAAAAAAAAAAAAAAAAAAAAATCACACTGGGGCACATGGCTTGCCCCCATATCCACTCCTACTACCTTAATGCATTTCTCCCCAAAAAGGGACTTAGTCATTATGTCATGATGTGATGAATAAGCCCCTATCGGGGAGGAACACATCCCAGGTGGGAATCGTGCTGGAACACCATCAGTCAAGTGACCAATTTTCTCGGTTATAAATTTCTTCATAATTGGACCCTTCTAAGTGCTGTCTGAGCTGTCAATTATATTAGAGGTCCAATCAGATCACAGATCTCCCATACCTCTATCCTGGTCTTCTCAATTTTCTCCAATTGCTCCAAAGCTGCCTCTGGATTTGTCTTTCGGAGTTCCTCAAACTCTTTTATAGCCTGCTTTTGCTTTCCCTTCTTCAGCAGCTTGTGATACCTGGAAACATCAAGGAATGATAAAGATGAATAATTATTTCAATATATGTGTGTGACCCCTTCCCACCAACCTCCCGTCCTAATCCTGCCTTCTCCACCAACCCTCCGTCCTTCCTCCACCAACCCCCCCTCCCCCCACCCCTTCTTCTCCACCAACCCTCCATCACCCTCCTCCCGCCTTCTTCTCCACCAACCCTCCATCCTCCCAAACCTCCTCCTCAGCCCTCCCATCCGCCCAAACCTCCTCCTCAGCCCTCCATCCGCCCAAACCTCCTCCTCAGTCCTCCATCCGCCCAAACCTCCTCCTCAACCCTCCATCCGCCCAAACCACCTCCTCAGCCCTCCATCCGCCCAAACCACCTCCTCAGCCCTCCATCCGCCCAAACCACCTCCTCAGCCCTCCATCCGCCCAAACCTCCTCCTCAGCCCTCCATCTGCCCAAACCTCCTCCTCAGCCCTCCATCCGCTCAAACCTCCTCCTCAGCCCTCCATCCGCTCAAACCTCCTCCTCAGCCCTCCATCCGCCCAAACCTCCTCCTCAGCCCTCCATCCACCCAACCACCTCCTCAGCCCTCCATCCGCCCAACCTCCTCCCCAACCCTCCCGACCTCCTTCCTCCTCAACCCTCCCGACCTCCTTCCTCCTCAACCCTCCCGACCTCCTTCCTCCTCAACCCTCCCGACCTCCTTCCTCCTCCTCAACCCTCCCGACCTCCTTCCTCCTCCTCAACCCTCCCGACCTCCTTCCTCCTCAACCCTTCCTGACCTCCTTCCTCCTCAACCCTTCCTGACCTCCTTCCTCCTCAACCCTTCCTGATCTCCTTCCTCCTCAACCCTTCCTGATCTCCTTCCTCCTCAACCCTTCCTGATCTCCTTCCTCCTCAACCCTTCCTGATCTCCTTCCTCCTCAACCCTTCCTGATCTCCTTCCTCCTCAACCCTTCCTGATCTCCTTCCTCCTCAACCCTCCCGACCTCCTTCCTCCTCAACCCTCCCGACCTCCTTCCTCCTCAACCCTCCCGACCTCCTTCCTCCTCAACCCTTCCTGACCTCCTTCCTCCTCAACCCTTCCTGACCTCCTTCCTCCTCAACCCTTCCTGATCTCCTTCCTCCTCAACCCTTCCTGATCTCCTTCCTCCTCAACCCTTCCTGATCTCCTTCCTCCTCAACCCTTCCTGACCTCCTTCCTCCTCAACCCTTCCTGACCTCCTTCCTCCTCAACCCTTCCGACCTCCTTCCTCCTCAACCCTCCCGACCTCCTTCCTCCTCAACCCTCCCGACCTCCTTCCTCCTCAACCCTCCCGACCTCCTTCCTCCTCAACCCTCCGGAACTCCTTCCTCCTCATCAATCCTCCTGCTTCTCCATGAACCCTCCATTCTCCTCTTGCTCCCCCCCCCCCCCCATTAACCCTCCATACTCCATCTGCCTTATTCTCATTCAAACCTTCATCCACCACCTGACCTTGTCTCCGTTCAACTCTTCTTTCCCTTCCTGATCACTTCCCATAAACCTTCCATCCTCCTCCTGACCTCTTCATAACCCACCAGCCCCCTCCAACTTCTTCCCCATAAACTCTCCATTCTCCTCCTGCCTCCACAATGGAACCGACGGACAGTATGCCAGAGCACACAATTTTCCAAATTACATTTTTTTAAATTAAAAAAATAAATAAATAAATACAGTCACATGATTAGCAGACATTGAGGCCTTAGAAAAAAAGGTTAAAAATTACTTTTTGCTTTTAATCTTCCTCTCTCTTCGAGCTTTTGCCTCGTAGTAGGACTGCAGGGCTCGCGCTTTCTGGAGCTCAGCTCGCCGAAGCTTGGCCTAACAAAATAACGAAGAACAATTTGAACAGCGATCCAAATCTACGTACGGATTTCAGAAAACTGCAATGTGTAGCGTGACATTTACTACAAATCTCCACTAGATGGCATTAGAGTCAAGATCAACTTCAGACAGCAGACACAGACATTCTACATTACCTTTATCTTTTACTTCAAGGGCATGCAAACCCCAAAAATGAACTCTTATGTCATCACTTTTGGTCTGTTTACTATACCATGGAGAGTATTGTGTTATATCTTTTCAATAAGTGCAGCCCTGTTGATTCTGCCAGAAATCCTGCGAGCAGAGAAAGTGCAGAACAGGCAGCGGAAGTTATCAATAGCCACCACAGCTTTTTTGGGAAAAAAAAAAGTTTTTGTAGCTTGTTATACAATTTTGAAAAGAGGTCATTTTTCCTCCTCCATTGATGTGCGCTGATGAGGCGGCACTTATGGGCCCATATAGGCACTGATAAGGCGGCACCGGTGGACGCAGCTGAAGGGCAATAATAGGTGGTACTGCTAGGTGGCACTGAAGGGTGGCATTGAGAAGCACTGGTAAGTGACAATGATTCAGCACTGATAGGTGACGCTGGTGGGCACTGGGGCACAGAATATCCTCACCATAACTATCACACCCTTTGCCATGACACTCAAAATTGAGCTCAGGTGCAACCTGTTTCCACTGATCATCCTTGAGATGTTTCTAACAACTTGATTGGAGTTCACCTGTGGTAAAATCAGTTGATTGGACAGGATTTGGAAAGGCACACACCTGTCTATATAAGGTCCCACAGTTAACAGTGTATGTCAGAGCACAAACCAAGAAATGAAGTCCAAGGAATTGTCTGTAGACCTCCGAGACAGGATTGTATGGAGGCACAGATCTGGGGAAGGGTACAGAAAAAGGTCTGCAGCATTGAAGGTCCCAATGAGCACAGTGGCCTCCATCATCCGTAAATGGAAGAAGTTTGGAACCACCAGGACTCTTCCTAGAGTGGGCCGCCCGGCCAAACTGTGCAATCGTGGGAGAAGGGCCTTAGTCAGGGCCCAATGGTCACTCTGACAGAGCTCCAGTGTTTCTCTGTGGAGAGAGGAGAACCTTCCAGAAGAACATCCATCCCTGCAGCGTTCCACCAATCAACTCTGTATGGTAGAGTGGGCAGATGAAAGCCACTCCTCAGTAAAAGGCACATGACAGCCCGCCTGAAGTTTTTCGAAAGGCACCTGAAGAACTCTGACCACGAGAAGCAAAATTCTCTGGTCTGGTGAAAGATTGAACTCTTTGGCCTGAATGGCAAGGGTCATGTCTGGAGGAAACCAGGCACCGCTCATCACCTGGCCAATACCATCCCTACAGTGAAGCATGGTGGTGGCAGCATTGTGCTGTGGTGATGTTTTTCAGCGGCAGGAACTGGGAGACTAGTCAGGATGGAGGGAAAGATGAATGCAGCAATGTACAGAGACATCCTTTACAAAAATCTGCTCCAGAGCGCTGGGCCTCAAACTGGGGATAAGTTCATCTTCCAACAGGACAATGACCCTAAGCACACAGCCAAGATAACAAAGGAGTGGCTACAGGACAACTCTGTGAATGTCCTTGAGTGGCTCAGCCAGAGCCCAGACTAGAACCCGATTGAACATCTCTGGAGAGATCTGAAAATGGCTGAGCACCGACGCTCCCCATCCAACCTGATGGAGCTTGAGAGGTCCTGCAAAGAAGAATGGGAGAAACTTCCCGAAAATAGGTGTGCCAAGCTTGTAGCATCATACTCAAATACTGGAGGCCATAATTGGTGCCAAAGGAGCTTCACCAAAGTATTGAGCAAAGGCTGTGAATACTTATGTACATGGGATTGTTTTCATTTTTTAATTTTTAATAAATTTGAAAGATTTAAAACAAACTTCTTTCACATTATGGGGTATTGTTTGTAGAATTTTGAGGAAAATAATGAATTGAATCCATTTAGGAATAAAGATGTAACATTACAAAATGTGGAAAAAGTAAAGCGCTGTGAATACTTTCCGGATGCACTGTCCAGCGGGTGAAATATTAACAACATGCTCATAGCTGCAGTAGCTTCTGCTCCTTTCATTCAGCCAATTCCCAGCTGTATAGTTGTAGCACTGCCCCCTAGAGGGCTGCTGAGATTGGAGTTACCCTGGGTTACCCGTAGCAACAGCCTATAGAAACTTATCACTTTAACACTTGGCTCAGACAGACAATGAACAGTCCAGGGGATTTTTTTTTTTTTGTGTTTTTATTGGAACTTGGATGGGAGAAGGGATGAGTGGGATTACTCCAACTTCCAGTTGTAGTGTGTGTGGCAAGGCCGCCGCTTCACCTTGCCACTGAAGTGAAGATAGTAAATGTGATCCTGTTGTGTTAAACCTTCAGGGTCCTAACTTGGCACCCCCTTTCTCACGTGCTGTGTGTGCTAGCTCCTGTCCACCGACTCTCACTGGAGTGGTCCCCTTCCTGGGCAGACCCCTGGCAAGCTCCCGGGTAGTCACGGACACGGTTTCTCCTCAGGCTGCTCTGCCGTCAGTATCCACTGGACCTCCTGGCTCAGCACCACACTTCTGGTTCACTAGGCCGACCGCCTGTGACCACCTTCCTCACCAACAGGAGAAGAGACAGCTGTCACCCTCCTCCTGGGACCTGGCTTCCCGCCCAAAGACACCCTGTCACATGTGCCCTTGGCTTTTATGACCAATCCCAGGATGCACCACTGTCTGTGCCAACCCACTGGGACAGCCACAAAAGCCTGTGTGTCACTGGCTGGGTTTCCTCCACTGTCCAACAGGCTCCCCTATTGGACACAGCGGGGACACTCCCTCAGACCAGATGAATCACACCCTGGACACATGCAACAGGCCTGACTAGGAATTCTGCTCCCCTAATAAGCAGACAGAGCAACTAGGTTTTACCTGCCACTCTCCTGTTAAGCAGGCAGAGCCAACTATACTCCCTACCTAGCACCTATCTAGGAGGGTGCTACATAGTAAAAGCGATCCGGGTGGCTCTATAGCTGCACAATCACAATGGAGGAATGATCTCCCCTGCTGTGAATGAAGCCAGAAGAGCACAGCTGTGAGCATTTCCGTCAGCCGCCATTCCCTGGCTGACAAAGCCGGTGACATCACCACGGATCATTACAGGGGTCAGCGACCTCTCAGGCAATCTTTATACCACAAATGATTCTAGAGCATTAATGCATCACTCAACTAATCCGATGACATCATCCCGGGGGACAGACAGACAGACTCACCTCTTCCAGACTCATCGCCTTCAATGATGCCTCTTCCAGGGGAGTCAGCAGGGGGTCATTGATTGGCTGCTTGTTGCTATGAAGGATGTTGAAAATCTCCATCTCCAGAGGTGTGCGCGCCTGGGAAGAAGAAAGGAGAGGGTCAGTCAGAGGTGAGCGGGTCTTCACTCCACCCATAAAACCACAAATTCCAGGATTCATGACCCTTCCACCTTCACAAATGTTATACTAAAAGTGATTGTAAAGTCTTTTTTTTCCCCTTTATTATTAATAAACATGTTCTACGTCTTTTTTTTTTTTTTTTTTTTTTATTAAAAATAACATGTTATACTTACCTCCTCTGTGCAGTTGGTTTGCACAGAGCAGCCTGGATCCTCATCTTTTTAGGTCCCTGGCTGGAGCTCCTGGCCCTTCCCTCCTGTTAAGTGCCCCCACAGCAAGTAGCTTGCTATGGGGGCATCTGAGCTGAGCTGCAGATGCCCCATAGCTTCCGTGTGTCCATTCAGACACACAGCTGCCTTCTGCCCCACCCCCCTCTCACACTGGATTGGCTGAGTTTGATTGATAGCAGCGGAAGCCAATTTTGCTGCTGGTGTATCTCAATCAGGAGAGAGAGAGAGAGAGTCCCGGGTGGCTGAGGCACTCGGGGACATCGCTGGATAGAGAGGGGGCTCGGGTTTAAAAAAAAGACATATGTCCATCTGGCTCAACCAATTAAAACAGCAAAGAAAACCCAACCATACAATCCCATATACACAATCCTATACCCGCTGTTGATCCAGAGGAAGGTGAAAACCCCCAGCAAAGCCTGATCACATTTACTACAGCAGGGGAAAAAATTCCTTCCTGATCCCCGAGAGGCAATCAGATATTCCCTGGATCAACTTTACCTATAAATATTAGTACCCACTTATATTATGTACACCTAGGAAAGAATCCAGGCCTTATTTTTTTTTTAAAAGCAATCTACTGAGCTGGCCAGAACCACCTCTGGAGGGAGTCTATTCCACATTTTCACAGCTCTTATGGTGAAGAAACCTTTCTGTATTTGGAGATGAAATCTCTTTTCCTCTACAAGGAAAGAGCGCCCCCCTTGTCCTCTGTGATGACCTTAAATTGAATAACTCAACATCAAGTTCACTATATGGACCCCTTATGTATTTATACATGGTGATCATATCCCCCCCTTATGTATTTATACACGGAGATCATATCCCCCCCTTATGTATTTATACATGGTGATCATATCCCCCCCCCCCTTATGTATTTATACATGTGATCATATCCCCCCTTATGCATTTATACATGGTGATCATATCCCCCCCCCCTTATGTATTTATACATGGAGATCATATCCCCCCCTTATGTATTTATACATGGAGATCATATCCCCCCCTTATGTATTTATACATGGTGATCATATCCCCCCCCCCCCCTTATGTATTTATACATGGTGATCATATCCCCCCTTATGTATTTATACATGGTGATCATATCCCCCCCTTATGTATTTATACATGGTGATCATATCCACCCTTATGTATTTATACATGGTGATCATATCCCCCCTTATGTATTTATACATGGAGATCATATCCCTCCTTATGTATTTATACATGGTGATCATATCCCCCCCTTATGTATTTATACATGGAGATCATATCCCCCCCTTATGTATTTATACATGGTGATCATATCCACCCTTATGTATTTATACATGGAGATCATATCCCTCCTTATGTATTTATACACGGTGATCATATCCCCCCCTTATGTATTTATACATGGAGATCATATCCCCCCCTTATGTATTTATACATGGAGATCATATCCCCCCCTTATGTATTTATACATGGAGATCATATCCCCCCTTATGTATTTATACATGGAGATCATATCCCTCCTTATGTATTTCTACATGGAGATCATATCCCCCCTTATGTATTTATACATGGAGATCATATCCCTCCTTATGTATTTATACATGGTGATCATATCCCCCCCTTATGTATTTATACATGGTGATCATATCCACCCTTATGTATTTATACATGGAGATCATATTCCCCCTTATGTATTTATACATGGAGATCATATCCCTCCTTATGTATTTCTACATGGAGATCATATCCCCCCCTTATGTATTTATACATGGTGATCATATCCCTCCTTATGTATTTATACATGGAGATCATATCCCCCCCTTATGTATTTATACATGGAGATTATATCCCCCCTTATGTATTTATACATGGAGATCATATCCCCCCTTATGTATTTATACATGGAGATCATATCCCCCCCTTATGTATTTATACATGGAGATTATATCCCCCCTTATGTATTTATACATGGAGATCATATCCCCCCTTATGTATTTATACATGGAGATCATATCCCCCCTTATGTATTTATACATGGAGATCATATCCCCCCTTATGTATTTAGACATGGTGATCATATCCCCCCTTATGTATTTATACATGGTGATCACATCCCCCCTTATGTATTTATACATGGTGATCATATCCCCCCTTATGCATTTATACATGGATATCATATCCCCCCTTATGTATTTATACATGGAGATTATATCCCCCCTTACGTATTTAGACATGGTGATCATATCTGTACATAGCTTCCTGAAATAATTAAAAGCACCCCACCTCAGTACTCCTCTCAAGAGCCCCCACCCTCAGTCCTGATGCAAGCAGTGGTCTTGCTCTTGGGAGGAGTCATGCAAATTCTGAAATATCTTGATGGGTGGGTGTCAGTCTGGAGGAGGGGGGCATTCGTAGTCTCCCCCCCCCCCCCCCCCATTTGGTGACCGCTGGTCTGGCTGAGTGGGTGTTCTAGTGGGGGTATTTGCATGCAGACCTTGTGTGACACCAAGTCACCATGAACTGAAATTCAATAAATTAAAAGGGGGGGGGGGGGGGGGGGGGACGCAGGGACAGTCATGCTAGGCAGGAAAGGGCAAGATGATGCTAAATGTCCTCCAGCCAGGATATGAGACGGGGGTCTGTGACTTGCTGCAGCTTTTAATGCACAGCGAGATGCTGACAGCGTGAAATCCGAGAAAGTCATTTCAGTCCAGAAGAGGGAGGAACTTGGCAAGACTGAAGGGAAGGCCGGGAGGAGGATTTATAAAACAGACAAAATAATATCTAGAACTCTAGGATGGACGTAGCACTGACCTTCCACCCAGAAAACTTGTCCTCGATGGGGGTCGGCTTTAAGGTCTCATCGGCGAGCGGGAAGATCAGTTGTTCCGCCTTACGGTTCTGCTTCACAACGGGATCCCATTTGGCCACCTCTTCCGATGCATTCTGATATGAAATCACTCTCTGGATCTGTTAAAGAAAAAAAAAAATGATAAAGAGTACCGGTCACTTCTACAGAAAATAAGCTGAAAAGGAGAGAGAGTGAAAAGGCACAGGCAGTGTATTTATTATTATTTTTTTTAATCTATGAAGATTTTGGTGTATTTTGGGATTAGTGTTTGCAGAGAACAGCAAAACAGAAAAGCCCAAGATATAAACTTCTCCCTTTTGCCTTCTCTTCCCCTCCACTTCCATGGCAGGCCCAGACCAGTGTAGACTCTACATTCAGCCTGTCTGCAATCTGCACTGTAACAGCACATGAGGAATAAGAACAAGGCAGGCATCTTTCCTATATACCCATCTGCAGGGCTTTTTTTTTTTTTTTTTGAGAAAAAAAGGTGTAAGAATTCAACCATGACAACCCTCCCCAAAAAAATGGTCAAAATTTCACTAACAGTGGCAAGGTTTTAAAGGGGCATCAAATACCAGGAGTACATTATGTACAGTGGGCAGAGTTTCCGGGAGCGCGCTACGGGCAGCGTTCAGGGAGCGCGCTACGGGCAGCGTTCAGGGAGCGCGCTACGGGCAGCGTTCAGGGAGCGCGCTACGGGCAGCGTTCAGGGAGCGCGCTACGGGCAGCGTTCAGGGAGCGCGCTACGGGAAGCGTTCAGGGAGCGCGCTACGGGAAGCGTTCAGGGAGCGCGCTACGGGAAGCGTTCAGGGAGCGCGCTACGGGAAGCGTTCAGGGAGCGCGCTACGGGAAGCGTTCAGGGAGCGCGCTACGCGCAGGGTTCAGAGTTCAGGGGTGGGCTACACACAGAGTGCAGAGTTCATCCTTCCACAGCTGCTTAGTTCTGCATCCACAGCTCACTTTGATCCCTCTTCTTCTCTAGTACCTCTCCTCACACCATAGATGGCGTCACCTCTCCCACTCGCAGGGAGATCATCCAGTGGGGGTGTCAGCATCCACACTGCACCCCAGGCACCGGCATCTCCCTTGTCCTCATACTGCACTTGGAAAACACAGGAAGTCAGACCTCTGTGTTTACAAGTGATGGTGGTGAGCAGGGAGCAGAGGGCCTGAGCCAAAGGTGGTGGAACTGAGTTCTACCAAGTTCCAGCTGAAAAAAAAAACCCTGCCCATCCGATTTACTGTCTTTACTGCCCTCAATGATGTTTCCCAAGCTGCACTGTAATCACTAGAGATCACAAACTGCTGGAAGTGGGAAGTATTTGCATATGGTTTTGCTAAGCCACCTGATCGGCCCCGTGACATGGGATATTTTTTCATAACCAGTTGGCCTCCAGTAGATATACGCCCCTTTGAGGTTTTTACGCTTTGCTCTACAAACTAAAAAGACACACACACACACACACACACACACACACACACATATATATATATATACACACACACACACATACATACATACATACACACACACACATATATATTATGTGTGTGTCTTTTTAATTTGTAGAGCAAACCGTAAAAACAAAATTCAGCATATTCATGTTTACAGGACAGAGCTCAGCACTGTTTACATAGGCAGAGCTCCATCAGCGGGTGCCAGCAAACATCCATTGGCCAGCACCCGCTGATTGGCTTCTGCACAAAGCAGCTGCCTTGTACCAGTAACTCTGCAAGGGAAAGAAAAGAAAAAGGCAGAGGAGAAGGAGAAGAGGAGGCGGAGGAGAAGGAGAAGAGGAGGCAGAGGAGAAGGAGAAGAGGAGGCAGAGGAGAAGGAGAAGAGGAGGCAGAGGAGAAGGAGAAGAGGAGGCAGAGGAGAAGGAGAAGAGGAGGCAGAGGAGAAGGAGAAGAGGAGGCAGAGGAGAAGGAGAAGAGGAGGCAGAGGAGAAGGAGAAGAGGAGGCAGAGGAGAAGGAGAAGAGGAGGCGGAGGAGAAGAGGAGGCGAAGAGGAGGGGGAGAAGAGGAGGCGAAGAGGAGGGGGAGAAGAGGAGGCGAAGAGGAGGGGGAGAAGAGGAGGCGAAGAGGAGGCAGAGGAGAAGAGGAGGCAGAGAAGAGAAGGGAAGAAAAAAAAAAAAAAAAAAAAACGCGAGGGGAAAATAAATAGGAAAAAAAAAAAAAAAAAAAGGGAAAGGAAAAAAGAAAAAAACAAAAAAAAAAAAGGAGGAAGAAAAAATAAGCAAAGTGAAGAGGCTCACCTTCTGGGTCTCCTCGTTGCTCAGGGGAAGCTCCACGCTCTTTTTCTCCTTCAAATTATTTAGTTGCTTCTTCACCTTGGACAGGGAGGTGGTCTGCTTGATGGGTTCAATGAGATCGGACAGAGAGATCTTCTCCCCAGCTCCTGAGAACACAGACAGTGCGATCAGCAGAAAGGACAGACCCAGCTCATCACAAAAAGGATGCCAAAAGACAGGTTAGCTTTTAACCCCTTCATGCCTAAGTCTTTTTCTGACACTTGTTGCTTATAATTTAAAATTAGTATTTTTTGCTAGAAAAAAATTAGTTAGGAACCCCCAAACATTAGTGGGCCACACCGCCACCACCACCAGTGGGCCACACCGCCACCACCACCAGTGGGCCACCACCACCAGTGGGCCACGCCACCAGGGGGCCACACCGCCGCCACCAGGGGGCCACACCGCCGCCACACAGCCACCACCAGCAGCCAGCCACACAGCCACCACCAGCAGCCAGCCACACAGCCACCACCAGCAGCCAGCCACACAGCCACCACCAGCAGCCAGCCACTCCAGGTACCAAAAAATAAAAAAAAAAACGGAATTTTTGTAAAATCTTACCTGTAAAATTCCTTTCTCTGAGTCCTCCGACAGTCGCCGCCTCTTCATATTCGTCACATATGGGGGTATTAGACTTTGCTCCGAAGGAGTAGCTAGGCAACAGAATATGTTAACAATAAAGCTTTTAACATATCCCACCCTCAAGGGGTGGTCCCCTCAGTCAATACCCTCCTACTTCCTGCAACCATATCTCAGTTTTAGTGGAATAGCAGTAGAGTATACAACCAAACCCCAAAAGAGGGGCGGGGGCGGCGACTGTCGGAGGACTCAGAGAAAGGAATTTTACAGGTAAGATTTTACAAAAATTCCGTTTTCTCTTACGTCCTCCGACAGTCGCCGCCTCTTCATATTCGTCACATATGGGGACGTCCCAAAGCAGTGCAAACATGAGGGGTGGGAAACGCATCTGCGCCGAAAAGGCAACGCAGTCTCCGCATCAAAGAAAGGAACCTTACCAAAGGAAGGAAACCAGCTGGGCAACAGTAAAAAAACAAGTGCTCAACAGGAGCAACAACCCAGGAAAAGACAAAAAACCAGGGGATACAAAAAACTATCCCAACAGCCAGGAGTCCCCAACAAGGGACCCTATGGAACAGCCGCACTAAGAACCTTGCGGCCAAAGGAAGCATCCGCCGATGCCTGAACATCTACTTTGTAGAATTTTGTGAAAGTGTGCACGGTCGACCAGGTCGCCGCCTTACACACCTGGGCTACAGAAGCCCCATGACGACAGGCCCAAGACGTACTCAAAGATCTAGTAGAGTGCGCCTTCACAGGGACAGGAGGAGCCTTACCCTGCAAAGCATAGGCCTGTTCAATGGTCTGCCTGATCCATTTGGCGATGGTAGAGGCCGAAGCCGCCATGCCCTTCCGAGGACCCTCTGGAAGAACAAACAAGGAGTCCGTCTTACAAAAAGACTCAGTCGAATTAAGGTAAACCCTTATCGCCCGAACAACATCCAGAGAATGCAATCTCACCTCCTTTGGATGTTTAGGCTTCGCGCACAGCGAAGGCAAGACAATATCCTCATTAAGATGGAATTCCGAAACTCTTTTCGGAAGAAAAGAAGGATTAGGTCGCAAGACCACTTTATCCAAATGAATAACCAGGTACGGAGACTTGCAGGACAAAGCCGCCAGCTCCGACACTCTGCGAGCCGAAGTGATCGCCACCAAAAAGGCGACCTTTTTGGACAACATAGACAACGAGATCTCCCTGATCTGTTCAAAAGGAGCACGTTGTAACACAGATAGAACGAGATTCAAGTCCCAAGGGGGCAAAGGATCCCTCCTAGGAGGAACCAGATGCCGCACACCCTGAATAAAAGTGCCAACCAAGGAGTTGGAAGCCACGGGACGTTGAAACAGAACGGCCAGCGCAGACACCTGACCCTTTATCGTAGCCAGCGCCAAACGCTGATCAACACCCGTCTGAAGAAAAGACAGCACACGGGAAACCGAGTACGTGCGGGGTGAAAACCCCCTGGACTCACACCAGGCAAAATAGGCCTTCCAAGTACGGTAATAAACCTTCCCCGAGGAAGACTTCCTCGCGTTGATCAAAGTATGAACGACCTCTGAAGAGAGACCCTTCTCCTTCAGGACCTCTGTCTCAACAGCCAGGCCGTCAAAGCCAGCGACTGTAAAGCAGGATGGTAAATCGGTCCCTGAGACAGTAGATCGTCTCGAAGAGGTAGACGCCAAGGGGCGTCGACCGCCAGATTCACGAGGTCTGCGTACCAGGACCGGCGAGGCCAGTCCGGTGCCACAAGAATCACCGTGCTGCGTTCCGAGTGTAACCTGCGAAGGAACCTGGACAGCAACTGAATCGGTGGGAACGCGTACATCAGCCTGTATTGATGCCACGGGGCCACTAACGCGTCCGACGCGTCTGCCCGAGGGTCGCGCGTCCTTGCCACGAACCTTGTTGTTGAGACGAGACGCGAACAGGTCCACATCTGGAAGACCCCACTTCGCGCACAACATCTGGAAGACAGCCGGGTGAAGAGACCATTCCCCCTGATCCAGGGTCTGGCGACTCAGATAGTCCGCCTGCCAGTTCTCCACCCCCGGAATGTGAACTGCCGTTATCGCCGGGACATGAGTCTCGGCCCAAGACAGAATGTCGGCCACTTCTCGAGCCGCCCGGGCACTCCTGGTGCCCCCTTGGTGGTTGATGTAGGCCACCGCCGTGGCATTGTCCGTCTGCACCCGAACCGGGCAGCCCTGCAGCCGGTCCGTCCAGCGATGAAGACAGATTTATCGCACGTAATTCCAGAATGTTGATCGGAAGGGAAGACTCTCCCTCCGACCAAGTCCCCTGGGCAGACAGAACGCCCAGAACACCACCCCAGCCCGACAGGCTGGCATCCGTGGTGATCACCGTCCACGAGATAGGACGAAACGACTTGCCCCCGGACACCATCGGGGACTGGAGCCACCAGAGAAGGTCTCTTCTGGTGCGATGACTCAACGAGATCTGAAAATCCAGAGATTGAGGTCGCCCGTCCCACTTGGACAGGATCTCCGCTTGGAGACCCCGCGTGTGAAACTGGGCGAAGGGAATCGCCTCGAAGGCCGAGACCATCAATCCCAGACATCTCATGCACGTCCTTAAAGACGAGTGCGGAACGTCCCTGAGGGACCCGACTTCCTCCTGAAGAGTTCTGAGTTTGTCTTCCGGCAGGAAGACCTTCGCTTGTACCGAGTCCAGAATCATTCCCAGGTAGGGAAGACGAACCGACGGACTCAGCGTCGACTTTGGAAAATTTATCGTCCAACCAAACTCCTGTAGAGTTTGCATCGTGACAGACAGGTCCTCCTCCAGACCCTGGCTGGTCGCAGACCGAACCAGGATGTCGTCTAGATACCCCAGGACAGAAATGCCCTGGGCCCTCAACAATGCCAGAACCGGTGCAAGCACCTTGGTGAAGACCCGCGGAGCCGAGGCGAGACCAAAAGGCAACGCCACGAACTGGTAGTGATCCTCCGCAATGGCGAATCGAAGGTACCTCTGGTGACCTTCGAAAATGGGGATGTGAAGGTACGCATCCTTCAAATCGATGGAGGCCATGAATTCCCCCGGAACCAGGGCAGCCACCACCGACCGCAGGGATTCCATGCGGAACTTGCGAACCCGCACAGAGCGGTTCAGAGCCTTCAAGTCCAGAATTGGACGAACCTTGCCCTCCTTCCTGGGCACGGTGAACAGATTGGAATAAAACCCCCGAAATCTGTCCCGATGAGGCACCGGAACCACCACTCCCTGAGCCCTCAGGTCCCGCACCGCCAGGTGCAGGTCCCGCAAACGCTCTGGAGACAGTTGAAGATTTGAGGGAAAAAATCTGCTCTCCGGCCGAGAGAGAAACTCGATCTTGTAACCAGATCGAACGATTTCCTGAACCCATCTGTCCCGCACACGGGCCAACCAGGGCTGAAGAAAACCGAGCAAGCGTCCCCCCACCCCAAAACTGGGTGAGGGCGCCCCTTCAGGCCGCACTGTTATGGGCTGCAGATCCGGATTGGCCGGACTTCTGTTTACCAGACCAGGGCTTCTTCTGAGAGCCTTGACCTTTGAACGGCTTGCCCTTGTAGTGCGGCCGAAAGGCACGAAAGGACCCCTGAGGGGGCCGAAAATTAGCATGCTTCTTTCCAGAAGCCCCCTTAGCTTTGGGGAAATGGGGCAAGAGAGTGCTCTTACCCCCGGTGATCCCCTTAATCAACACATCCAGGGACTCCCCAAAAAGGCGAGACCCATCATAAGGTAGATTGGCTAAGGTCTTACGCGAAGACTGGTCCACCGACCAACATTTTAACCAAATCAGGCGGCGAGACAACACCGCCACGCTGTGCACACGTGCAGCCAACGGAACCAGGTCCAGGTCCGCATCACACAGATACATGACACCCTGGTGGATTTGATCCACCATATCCAGGGTCGCCGGTGAGGCCGAATCGGCCACTAGGACGCGCCTAAGCATCTGCGTCCAACTTGCGATCGCCTGGGCCGCCATGAGAGAAGCAAACAGAGCCTTAAGCATAGAACCCGTAACAGAATAAGTATGACGGGTAAGAGACTCCAGTCTCCTATCCGTGGCGTCACGGAACACAGGGGAATCCTCTGCAGGAATCGCAGTGGCTTTGTTTAAAACCGCAATTGCGTGATCCACTGGGGGTGGCACACACCACCTTTCATCAGTGGAGGGTGAAAAAGGATAACGCAGCTTGAATCTACTTGGTACAGCAAAAGGTTTGCGTAGATTGCGCCATTGTTCCTTAACAGCGCGCTGAAAATCATCATTGCAGGGAAAAACCTGCGGCGTCCTGCGTTTTCTCTGCGTCCCATAAGCCGCCAAGGCGGCGGGGGGACACACCTCATCCTGCAAACGCAGCGTTTGCTTTATGGAAGCAATCAACTCATCCATGATTGCAAGCTCTTCAGGCGAGCCAGGGGGAGAATTATCAACCCCCTCAACTTCAGCCTCCACCTCAGACCCTATTAGATCAAGAGAGGAGCGGGACCCCGATAAGGAGGCCCCCGCCATAACAGCCCTATCACCTTCACCCTCAGAATCAGAGGAAAGAGCAACTCTGGGCCTTTTAGTAGATTGAGCAGCCACCAGCATCTGCACCTGAGCAGCAAGGCCAGCCACAATAGTGGCCAAATCCCCCCCTGGGGGGGAGACAGCGGTCCCCTGGCTTTCCACCAAGGCTGTAGGAAATTTTCCCTCCTGAGAATCCATTGCCCCTGTAATGCCAGACAACAAAGGGTTAACTGCCCCTTTTAAGCAAGCGCGGCAAGCGCAGCCCACCGCACCACACTCAAGCACAATAAGACCCCCACAGGGAATATGCAAACTGAACACAGGCAATGGATAGCAAGAACAGAAGGGTAAAACCTGAGGAGACCCTCGCCGCTGCTGCTGCCTCGATCGGTGTTCCTGGAAAGAGGAAGTGATGCTGCCAGGGCGCTCTATGTAAGCCTATGGAGGCTACAAGAAAATGGCCGCCATGCATGTAAAACATGCGGCCGGAGCGGGTGTAGGCAAAATGGCGCCTTTTGGCGCCGAAACCGCCGCTCCACAGTGCAGTAAAAAACACATTACATTCCAGTATCAGAATACATGTCAGATCGCCGCAGCGATCGCTGTATAGTGCCCAAACATGCCAAAAAACATGCCCCACAGCACACAGCTTCACACACTGATCAGCCTGACACAGACAGTGTCACACATCTCCCCCCCCCCCCCCCCTTGCAGCCCACAGCATGCAGCCGAGAGATAGGGAGACAAGCAGTGTGATTAAAGGCAGGTTACACAGTCCCAGACTGACACCCCCCCAGACAGACAGGTCCCCACATAAATACACTTACCTCACATGGCGTGGGGAACCCGCACAGGCGAACAAGCCGCTGCACATGAGGCAGGGAGAGTCGCATTCAAGACGCACAAAATGGGGGTTAAGAAACCGCACAGCGTCCAGTGAGGTAGCCACCTCACCAATCATCCCTGCACCGAACAGGGATGGGTCGTTCACTGTGCCAGGAGCGTTACCTGGCTAAACGCTCGATGGCAGACTGGGAAGCCACTGACCCACGACCTGCGATCAGGGGGATCAGCCCGAGACCCAGTCTGCATGATCCTCTTCATCCGAAGAACTAACTAATGCTGACAAAAATAACAGCTAAGTAAAGGTAGAGAGAAAACTCAAACAAAATTTTAAAAAGAAGAAAGTCTGGGGCAGAAAGCCCCAGCACAGAAAAAGCCAGCCACTCCTGACAAGCTAGACATTAAAACTGAGATATGGTTGCAGGAAGTAGGAGGGTATTGACTGAGGGGACCACCCCTTGAGGGTGGGATATGTTAAAAGCTTTATTGTTAACATATTCTGTTGCCTAGCTACTCCTTCGGAGCAAAGTCTAATACCCCCATATGTGATGAATATGAAGAGGCGGCGACTGTTGGAGGACGTAAGAGAAATACTGTTACTCACACAGTCAGGAGGACTCAGACCCCCACAGTGTGCCACACCGCCACCACTATTAAAGATCTTATAGAACGTAATTGCATTATAGAATAGTAAAAAAAAGTCAGTTACTTTGTTAAGTAACTAATTACTTTTTCAATGTGGTAACTGAGTCAGTAACTCAATTACCTTTTGGGAGAAGTGATTTGTAACTGTAACTAATTACTTTTTTAAAGTAAGATGAGCAACACTTGTCAGAACACAATAGCTCAGCAGGAGAGATCGCTGTACTAACATCAGATTGTTGGTAAAGGATCTCCTCCAGAGCTCTTCAGTTTTTTTCCCGTTCAGCCCACTAGCGAATACTAGGCTTTAGGTTCATTAAAGGGGATTGGGGGTCTCCTCTGAACTCACATCTCCATGTACAGCTCTGAGAATTTTAGAATACATCAGCATCATACAACATGTGAAAAATTTGGATAAGAAACCAGAAAAAGGGTTTAACCTTCCGTGCCGATGCCAAACTCGGATACTTGCAAGCTGGCCTCTGTGCGCTCCGCCAACCTCCGCCTGTTTTTGAAAGGGAAAAAAAAAAAAGCTCAATATACATGAATCGATCAGGATTTTATCACATTGTATTACAAAATTTCTTAGCCACGTTCCTGTGGAGCGTCCGCCTACAATCTCTGACTGCGTGGCTAGGCTCTATCCGATGCGTTTCATCACAAAGGACGTGGAGAACGACGAGGGGGGGGGGGGGATGTGGAGAACGACGAGGGGGGGGGGGGGATGTGGAGGACGACGAGGGGGGGGGGGGGATGTGGAGGACGACGAGGGGGGGGGGGATGTGGAGGACGACGAGGGGGGGGGGGGATGTGGAGGACGACGAGGGGGGGGGGGATGTGGAGGACGACGAGGGGGGGGGGGGGATGTGGAGGACGACGAGGGGGGGG
The DNA here is from genome assembly GCF_965119305.1 of Pelophylax lessonae. Classification (NCBI taxonomy): domain Eukaryota; kingdom Metazoa; phylum Chordata; class Amphibia; order Anura; family Ranidae; genus Pelophylax; species Pelophylax lessonae. The sequence goes on from NC_138774.1 coordinate 15,564,998, forward strand.
GGGGGTGATGTGGAGGACGACGAGGGGGGGGGGGGGGATGTGGAGGACGACGAGGGGGGGGGGGATGTGGAGGACGACGAGGGGGGGGGGGGGGATGTGGAGGACGACGAGGGGGGGGGGGAGGACGACGAGGGGGGGGGGGGATGTGGAGGACGACGAGGGGGGGGGGGATGTGGAGGACGACGAGGGGGGGGGGGGATGTGGAGGACGACGAGGGGGGGGGGGGGGGATGTGGAGGACGACGAGGGGGGGGGGGATGTGGAGGACGACGAGGGGGGGGGGGCTGTGGAGGACGAGGACGGGGGGGGGGGGGGCTGTGGAGGAGACGAGGAGGCTGTGGAGGAGGACGAGGAGGCTGTGGTGGAGGACGAGGAGGCTGTGGTGGAGGACGAGGAGGCTGTGGTGGAGGACGAGGAGGCTGTGGTGGAGGACGAGGAGGCTGTGGTGGAGGACGAGGAGGCTGTGGTGGAGGACGAGGAGGCTGTGGTGGAGGACGAGGAGGCTGTGGTGGAGGACGAGGAGGCTGTGGTGGAGGACGAGGAGGCTGTGGTGGAGGACGAGGAGGCTGTGGTGGAGGACGAGGAGGCTGTGGTGGAGGACGAGGAGGCTGTGGTGGAGGACGAGGAGGCTGGTGGTGGAGGACGAGGAGGCTGTGGTGGAGGACGAGGAGGCTGTGGAGGAGGACGAGGAGGCTGTGGTGGAGGGACGAGGAGGCTGTGGAGGAGGACGAGGAGGCTGTGGAGGAGGACGAGGAGGCTGTGGAGGAGGACGAGGAGGCTGTGGGAGGAGGACGAGGAGGCTGTGGAGGAGGACGAGGAGGCTGTGGAGGAGGGGGTACTCCACCAGCATGTAAAATGTTAACAACCAATGTAAGATAGTAAAATTAAATCAATAAGAAGAGGAGGTTATGCCCATTTCTGCAGGCTTTCAGTACAGCCTTTATAAAGCAGTTTAAAAGCCTAAATCTGCCTTTTGAAGACCTGTACAGCAGAGCTCAGCCTGGAGGATGGAGAAGATGTATAAGGTACCAATCAGGTGTACTGTAGTGCTCATGAGTGGACAAAACAT
>NC_138774.1:15566265-15571265 GCF_965119305.1 Pelophylax lessonae
AAAGTGCAAAGGATTTAAACTAGAAATCTACACCTGATTGGATAAATCCCCACATGGGGAGCGGCTTTATCGGACCTTCTGGTGAAAACAGGGGTGAGATAGTAAGGTGAGAGGTTCATCCATAGGGGTGGTGAGGAAGCCCAGAGCACTTTATGGATTTTTGCACTTTATCATCATCACCCACTGAGATTTCATGAACTATTTTTTGCACATTATTGTAATATTTCTTATGGTATTTATTAACCACTTTACCGCTGCTCACTAGAGCTCTACTGCGGCAAAGTGGCTTGATAACGTCTGGCGACGTAGACCTACGTCGCCAGACATTCCCCTCTCTCGGCGGCGCACGCGCGCCGCCGGAGGCTCGCTCCCGTTGTACTCAGTCTTCCCAAGGTAATACTTAACCACTTGCCGACCGCTCACGTTGAGCCTACGGCAAAGTGGCTCGTTATCGTCCAGCAACGTAGACCTACGTCGCTGGACTCCTCCCCTTGTGGGCGGCGCGCGCGCACCGCCGGAGACTCTCTCCCGCTGTATTCAGTCACAGCGGGAGTCGGGTCAGGGGAGGAGAGGCGGTGATCACCGCTGCTCTTCCCCGGTCGTCGGGGAATCGAGTCTGGAGATCCGCCCACTTGTGTAAACAAAGCGGGCGGATCTCCTAAGTGACAGACAGTGACAGATTACAGGATTCAGCATAGCTGAACATGCGATCTGTCCCTGTGTCACTCAGTCACCTCCCCCCCCCCCCCCCCCCACACATGTCAGTAAGCACCAGGCATACATTAACCCCTCCCTCTCCAATAAAATTAACCCCTTCCCTGCCAGTGTCAAAAATGTCAGTCAAGGGTCCGATCTGTCCGCGAAGAAGAAAAAAAAGAAAAAAAAGAAAAAAAAGAAAAAAAAGAAAAAAAAGAAAAAAAAGAAAAAAAAGAAAAAAAAGAAAAAAAGAAAAAAAAGAAAAAAAAGAAAAAAAGAAAAGCAGATCGCCGTCATTACTAGTAAAAAAAAAAAAAACAATAAAAATGACAAATCTTTCCCGTAGTTAGTAAACGTGATAACTTTTGCGCAAACTAATAATACGCTTATTGCGATTTTTTTTACCAAACATAGGTAGCAGAAAACAAATTGGCCTAAAATGTTAAAAAATTTTGATTTTTACATTTTTTTTTGGGGGGGGGGGGATTTTATATAAAAAAAAAAAAAAAAAAAGTGAAAAATATTGTTATTTTTTCAAAATTGACGCTCTTTTTTTTGTTTATAGCACAAAAATTAAAAATCGCACAGGTGATCAAATACCACCAAAAGAAAGCTCTGTAAATTTCGTTTGGATACGGCGTTGCATTACCGCGCAATTGTCAGTTAAAGTCGCACAGCGCCGAATCACAAAAAAGTGGCCTGGACGTAAAACAAAATCCTCCGGTGGTAAAGTGGTTAATATTTGTATTGCTAGCGCCTTACACTTTTTTGCAAATTTATAGACTATTTCTTCACATTATTAATATTATTGCTAGCACTTTGCACCTTATGGACCATTTCTTCACATGATTAATATTTGATTCGATTATTGCTGAATTATTAGCACCTTTTGCCATTTTTTCTGGCACAGCACTGTGTGTTATTTATTTATAAAATTAAGATTCCCTTAGGCCCCCTTCACACATACGGTCCGATCAGATCCGACTGTCAGTTTTTCAGGCGGACCTGATAAAATGCATCCCTATGGGGCAGCGGATGTCAGCAGAGACATCTCCGCTGACATCCGATCCCGTCCGTCAAATCTGGACGGATGGAAACCCTATTTTCCATCCGTCTGGCGGATTGGATGAGAATGGACAGGCGGTCTGTTCTCATCCGATCCCCCCATAGAGGACAGCGGGGATCTGACACCTTCCTCTCCGCACACAGAGCAGAGACGGAGCTGACATCCACCTGCTTAGCAGGGAACGGTGGATCGACCCGCTGCTGAGAAGAACGGACTCAATGGAGCCGTGTGAAAGGGGCCTAATATGTACAACTGACACAAGCAACGGATTGAAGGAGAGCCCCACTACCTACCTGCCCGGTATAGGTGACCATATCAGCGTCCCTTATTTCTGCACCATCCCTAGATTTAAAGCCCTTTTGCAGCTAGGAAAGTCCCGTGCAAATTTCATCCAAATCGTGTGGCTTTCCTTTTACCCTGGGCACCCCACACTATATACCCTAGACAACTACTGTATAGACATTAAAGTGGTAGTATACTCCGCTTTTTAATTCTTCCCTACAGGTAGGCCTATAATGCGGCCAATAATAAGACTTACCTGTAGGTAAAATGAATATCTCCTAAACCTTCCCGGTTTAGGAGATATTAACCCTGCATGCAGCTGCTGACACCAGTGGCGCATGCGCTCTCAATGTCCGGCGTATCTTGCCAGACCTTCAGAGCTTCTTGCAGGAAAGTGAACTCCCGTGCACATGTGCGGGAGTGACGTCATCGTGGCTCCAGCCACTCACAGCGCCGGAGCCACCGAACCCAGAAGAGACGCCGAGGGAAAATGTCAGCTCTCACAGGCAACCACGTGGGGGCTTCATTCTAAAGTAAGTATTTCATAATGTACTAGTATGTGATGCACACTAGCACATTAGGATTTTGTCCTGCAGGGTTTTTTTTTTGTTGTTTTTTTACACAGGGGATACAACCGCTTTAACACCTACCTCCAATATAGATTACCAGTAGCGGATATCTATGGTAAGTCGCTAAATAGCAAATCTTCTGCCAAAGGCAAATAAATAAGATTTCCTATAATTGAACTGCCATTTGCATCACTGCAAGCTCGAAAGCCCCCAGGGGTTTCTGGTATATACAGTATATAGATCAGATTGTGATTACCCAAAGGTTTGCAGGAAAGTCTTACTACCTACCTCCTAAGTGTCGCTGACCATCTCAGTCTCCCTTGCATCTGCTCCATCCCTACAACCCAGATTAGAAGCCCCATAGCAGCTAGGTAGTTGCTTTATGCACTGGTCCAAATCATTTGGTGGAGGGGGGATTATGGTGTGGGGTTGTTTGTCAGGGGTTGGGCTTGGCCCCTTAGTTCCAGTGAAGGGAACTCTTAAGGTGTCAGCATACCAAGACATTTTGGACAATTTCATGCTCCCAACTTTGTGGGAAGAGTTTGGGTACGGCCCCTTCCTGTTCCAACATGACTGCACACCAGTGCACAAAGCAAGGTTCATAAAGACATGGTCCAAATTGTTTTGGTATGCTGAAGCCTTAAGGAGTTCCCTTCACTGTAACTAAGGGGCCAAACCAAACCCCTGAAAAACAGCCCCAGTTAGATCCTAACTCATTACCCAGTCCATACCAGTATAGATCCTAACACATTACCCAGTCCATACCAGTATAGATCCTAACACATTACCCAGTCCATACCAGTATAGATCCTAACACATTACCCAGTCCATACCAGTATAGATCCTAACACATTACCCAGTCCATACCAGTATAGATCCTAACACATTACCCAGTCCATACCAGTATAGATCCTAACACATTACCCAGTCCATACCAGTATAGATCCTAACACATTACCCAGTCCATACCAGTATAGATCCTAACACATTACCCAGTCCATACCAGTATAGATCCTAACACATTACCCAGTCCATACCAGTATAGATGCTAACACATTACCCAGTCCATACCAGTATAGATCCTAACACATTACCCAGTCCTTACCAGTATAGATCTTAACACATTACCCAGTCCATACCAGTATAGATCCTAACACATTAACCTGTCCTTACCAGTATAGATCCTAACACATTACCCAGTCCATACCAGTATAGATCCTAACACATTACCCAGTCCATACCAGTATAGATCCTAACACATTACCCAGTCCATATCAGTATAGATCCTAACACATTACCCAGTGCATACCAGTATAGATCCCAACACATTACCCAGTCCATACCAGTATAGATCCTAACTCATTACCCAGTCCATACCAGTATAGATCCTAACTCATTACCCAGTCCATACCAGTATAGATCCTAACTCATTACCCAGTCCATACCAGTATAGATCCTAACTCATTACCCAGTCCATACCAGTATAGATCCTAACACATTACCCAGTGCATACCAGTATAGATCCTAACACATTACCCAGTGCATACCAGTATAGATCCTAACACATTACCCAGTGCATACCAGTAAAGATCCTAACACATTACCCAGTCCATACCAGTATAGATCCTAACACATTACCCAGTGCATACCAGTATAGATCCTAACACATTACCCAGTGCATACCAGTAAAGATCCTAACACATTACCCAGTCCATACCAGTATAGATCCTAACACATTACCCAGTGCATACCAGTAAAGATCCTAACACATTACCCAGTGCATACCGGTAACGAGGATATCCAGCATGAGATTTTCCCCATTGAGATCTGATGCGTTTTCAAAGTGTTCCTTTTTTTTGAGGTATGTGTATATATATATATATATATATATATTAGAGGTGCACCGAAATTTCGGCCACCGATAATTTCGGCCGAAAATGTGAGTATCCAATTTCGGCCGATAGGGGGTTAAGGATGCCGAAAATGTATGCTGATATCAGTTAAAAGTGAGTCCTTCACTTCCCTGTCATTTGCGGGTATGTGTGCTGCTGACTGCTGCGATCCTATGCTGGTTACACTGGGGCTTCATTGTGAGCTACAGTGGTCGCTAGACGGCTCGGGGGAGAGGGACTTATAATGCAAAGGATCTTATCCTCCTCCGCGCCTAATGCTGATTCGTTGCACCCACCTCCTCCCTTCCATGTGCCGTTCGCTGTAGAAGAAGGTAATGTGGATGTCTGCTGCTGTAGCGTCTAGTTAGAACGGATTATAAATCACAGCCTAGAGTCAGTCTCTCTCTCTCTCTCTCTGAAATGGAATGTTACAAAGTGTTTCTGCAGTCAAAACGTAACATTCTCTCTCTCTCAAACACTTTGTAACAGTCTCTC
>NC_138774.1:15578765-15631265 GCF_965119305.1 Pelophylax lessonae
CCCCCCGCCCTCCCGTGATGCCCCCCCAAACACCCTCCTTCCGTGACGCCCCCCCCCCAAACGCCCTCCTTCCGTGACGCCCCCCCCTCCAAACGCCCTCCTTCCGTGACGTCCCCCCCTTCCCCCTCCTTCCGTGACGCTCCCCCCTTCCCCCTCCTTCCGTGACGCCCCCCCCCTTCCCCCAACGCCCTCCTTAGGTGACACCCCCCCCAAAGCCCTCCTTCCGTGACGCCCCCCAAAACACCCTCCCTCTGTGACGCCCCCCTTCCATGATCCCCCCCCCCGCCCTCCCGTGATACCCCCCCAAACGCCCTCCTTCTATGACGCCCCCCCAAACGCCCTCCTTCCGTGACGCCCCCCCCCCCCCCAACGCCCTCCTTCTGTGACGCCCCCCCCAAAGCCCTCCTTCCGTGACGCCCCCACCCCAAAGCCCTCCTTCTGTGACGCCCCCACCCCAAAGCCCTCCTTCTGTGACGCCCCCCCAAACACCCTCCCTCTGCGACACCCCCCTTCCGTGACGCCCCCCCCTGCCCTCCCATGATGCCCCCCCCAAACGCCCTCCTTCTGTGACGCCCCCCCCAAACGCCCTCCTTCCGTGACACCCCCCTCCCCCCAAACACCCTCCTTCTGTGACGCCCCCCAAACGCCCTCCTTCCGTGACGCCCCCTCTCCAAACGCCCTCCTTCCGTGACACCCCCCCTTCCCCCAACGCCCTCCTTCTGTGACGCCCCCCCCCCAAAGCCCTCCTTCTGTGACGCCCCCCCAAACACCCTCCCTCTGTGACGCCCCCCTTCCGTGACCCCCCCCCCCGCCCTCCCGTGATGCCCCCCCCAAAGCCCTCCTTCTGACGCCCCCCCAAACACCCTCCCTCTGTGACCCCCCCCGCCCTCCCGTGATGCCCCCCCCCCCAAACGCCCTCCCTCTGTAACACCCCCCTTCCGTGACCCCCCCCCCGCCCTCTCGTGATGCCCCCCCCAAACGCCCTCCTTCCGTGACGCCCCCCCCTCCCAACGCCCTCCTTCTGTGACGCCCCCCTCTCCTTCTATGATCACCCCCTTCCCAGGAGTTTACCCCTCATAGGGTGACTCCATCATACAAGCTCCAGACTGGCTGACATCCCCCTTGGGGGGGGGGGGGGGGGGTGACTCTGAGATGAGAGTCAGTCATGGTATCACACACAGTGATGACAGCTTCTCTTCACACACTGTACAGGAAAAATATATAGAGCCACCTTATCCAATACCAGGGGCCACACCGGGCTGAGGATTGGACCCCTACAGCACAACTACAACCCCCAGCCTGCCCTCTGCTAAGACTTGTAGTACCCCAACATCACAATCTCTTCCTCTACTCACCCTCTACACGTGGGAGCCTGGAGCCGTAAAGCGAGCACTTCCGCTCTCCGCCAGGACTGTCGCGCTCTCACCTGTCAGCCCCAGAGAAATCTCGCACAGTTCACAACCGTAAAGCACGTCTGTCTCTGCCAGGACTGTCGTGCGGCATGAAAGTAGCATCTACGGCGTGCCCGACACCATGCGCGTCCTCGCATACTCTGAACAGATCACGTGATATGGTCATTCTAATACCACGCCCACATAGAGGTTGTGCTGTGTGATGTGCTCCTCTATATAAACGTATGTCATGGGATGAAGAGAAGACATCTGTGACGTCATCTGTGGATGTGATAACAATGACATCATATATTATTTTTTATTTATAATAAATATTAACCACTTCATCTCCCCGTTAATGACCAGACCATTTTTTGCGATACGGCGCTGCGTTATTTTAACTGACAATTGCGCGGTCATGTGACGCTGTACCCAAATAAAATTGATGGGGTTTTTTCCCCACAAACAGAGCTTTCTTTTGGTGGTATTTGATCACCTGTGCGGTTTTTATTTTTTGTACTATAAACAAAAATTTTGACAATTCTGAAAAAATATATATATATTTCACATTCTGCTATATAACATTCCCCAAAAAAAATTCAAAAATCAAATTTTTTTAACATTTTAGGCCAATTTGTTTTCTGCTACATATTTTTGGTAAAAAAAAAAAAAAAAAAATTGCAATAAGCATATTTTAATTGGTTTAATGACCAGGCCATTTTTTTGCGATTCGGCACTGTGTTACTTTAACGGACAATTGCGCGGTCGTGCGACGCTCTACCCAAATAAAATTGATGGGTTTTTTTTTCCCACAAATTTTTTTCCCACAAATTGCGCTATAAACAAAAAAAGAGTGACAATTCTGAAAAAAAAAAAACAATATTTTTCACTTTCTGCTATATAACATTCCTAAAAAAAAAAAAAAATTAAAAAATCAAATTTTTTTAACATTTTAGGCTAATTTGTTTTCTGCTACATATTTTTGGTAAAAAATAATCGCAATAAGCGTATTTTGATTGGTTTGCACAAAAGTTATCGCGTCTACAAACTACGGGAAAGATTTATGTCATTTTTATTGTTTTTTTTTTTTTACTGGTAATGTCGGCGATCTGTGATTTTTAGCGGGACTGCGACATTGCGGCGGACAGATCGGACCCCTAACTGCCAATTTTGACACTTTTTGGGGACCAGTGACATTACTACAGTAATCAGTGCTAAAAATATTCCCTGTTACTGTAATAATGACACTGGCAGGGAAGGGGTTATCCACCTTAAGACATTACTTTAACGGACAATTGCGCGGTCGTGCAACGCTGTACCCAAATAAAATTGATGTCCTTTTTTTCCCACAAATAGAGCTTTTTTTTGGTGGTATTTCTTGCGCTAAAAAAAAGTGCGACATTTCTAAAAAAAAAAAAAAAAAACAATATTTTTCACTTTCTGCTAAAAAATGTAAAAGTCAAATTTTTTTTATCATTTTAGGCCAATTTGTTTTCTGCTACATATTTTTGGTAAAAACAAAATTGCAATAAGTGTATTTTGATTGGTTTGCACAAAAGTTATCGCGTTTACTAACTACAGGAAAGATTTGTATCATTTTTATTGATTTTTTTTTTACTAGTAATGACATTTTTTTCCCACAAATAGAGCTTTCTTTTGGTGGTATTTGATCACCTCTGCGATTTTTATTTTTTGCGCTATAAACAAAAAAAGAGTAACAATTTTGAAAAAAAAAAATATTTTTCACATTCTGCTATAAAACATTCCCAATAAAACAATAGAAATCAAATTTTTCCATCAGTTGCTGTTCAGGAACTACAATTCCCAGGAGGCATTGTAAATCCCTGACATTCAGAGACATAGCTAGGCATGATGGGAATTGTAGTTCCTGAACAGCTGGAGGGCCATAGTTTGGACATAGCTGGTTTAGACCAATATGTATTCTACTACATCTTTGGTAAAAAAAAAAAAAAGAAGAAAAATAAATCCGAATTACTCTCCGTTCACACCTATGCACTTTTTGGTGCATTTTGCAGAAACACACTACAGTCCATTTAAATTATACTATAATCCCAAAAGTATTGGGACGCCTGCCTTTACACACACATGAACTTTAATGGCATCCCAGTCTTAGTCTGTAGGGTACAGTAGTAGTGAGTTGGCCCACCCTTTGCAGCTATAACAGCTTCAACTCTTCTAGGAAGGCTGTCCACAAGGTTTAGGAGTGTCTATGGGAATGTGTGACCATTCTTCCAGAAGTGCATTTGTGAGGTCAGGCACCGATGTTGGATGAGAAGACCTGGCTCGCAGTCTCCGCTCTAATTCATCCCAAAGGTGTTCTATCGGGTTGAGGTCAGGACTCTGTGCAGGCCAGTCAAGTTCCTCCACCCCAAACTCGCTCATCCATGTCTTTATGGACCTTGCTTTGTACACTGGTGCGCAGTCATGTTGGAATAGGAAGGGGACATCCCCAAACTGTTCCCACAAAGTTGGGAGCATGAAATTGTCCAGAATGTCTTGGTATGCTGACATCTTATGAGTTCCCTTCACTGGAACTAAGGGGCCAACCCCAACCCCTGAAAAACAACCCCACACCATAATCCCCCCTCCACCAAATAATTTGGCCCACCCTTTGCAGCTATAACAGCTTCAACTCTTCTGGGAAGGCCGTCCACAAGGTATAAATATTCATACAATATACTCACCAACTAATAGAGCAAAGGGGGTAGCAAGTGGCTTTGTGAAGGACGTGATGTTCTCCTTGGAGGAAAGGTTGGTTGACCCAGATGTACAGTGGGTACGGAAAGTATTCAGACCCCCTTAAATTTTTCACTCTTTGTTATATTGCAGCCATTTGCTAAAATCATTTAAGTTCATTCTTCTTCCTCATGAATGTACACATAGCACCCCATACTGACAGAAAAACACAGAATTGTTGACATTGTTGCAGATTTATTAAAAAAGAAAAACTGAAATATCACATGGTCCTAAGTATTCAGACCCTTTGCTCAGTATTTAGTAGAAGCCCCCTTTTGATCTAATACAGCCAGGAGTCTTTTTGGGAAAGATGCAACAAGTCTTTCACACCTGGATTTGGGGATCCTCTGCCATTCCTGCTTGCAGATCCTCTCCAGTTCTGTCAGGTTGGATGGTAAACGCTGGTGGACAGCCATTTTTAGGTCTCTCCAGAGATGCTCAATTGGGTTTAAGTCAGGGCTCTGGCTGGGCCATTCAAGAACAGTCACGGAGTTGTTGTGAAGCCACTCCTTCGTTATTTTAGCTGTGTGCTTAGGGTCATTGTCTTGTTGGAAGGTAAACCTTCGGCCCAGTCTGAGGTCCAGAGCACTCTGGAGAAGGTTTTTGTCCAGGATATCCCTGTACTTGGCCGCATTCATCTTTCCCTCAATTGCAACCAGTCGTCCTGTCCCTGCAGCTGAAAAACACCCCCACAGCATGATGCTGCCACCACCATGCTTCACTGTTGGGACTGTATTGGACAGGTGATGAGCAGTGCCTGGTTTTCTCCACACAAACCGCTTAGAATTGAGGCCAAAAAGTTCTATTTTGGTCTCATCAGACCAGAGAATCTTGTTTCTCACCATCTTGGAGTCCTTCAGGTGTTTTTTAGCAAACTCCATGCGGGCTTTCATGTGTCTTACACTGAGGAGAGGCTTCCGTCGGGCCACTCTGCCATAAAGCCCCGACTGGTGGAGGGCTGCAGTGATGGTTGACTTTCTACAACTTTCTCCCATCTCCTGACAGCATCTCTGGAGCTCAGCCACAGTGATCTTTGGGTTCTTCTCTACCTCTCTCACCAAGGCTCTTCTCCCCCGATAGCTCAGTTTGGCCGGACGGCCAGCTCTAGGAAGGGTTCTGGTCATCCCAAACGTCTTCCATTTGAGGATTATGGAGGCCACTGTGCTCTTAGGAACCTTAAGTGCAGCAGAAATCTTTTTGTAACCTTGGCCAGATCTGTGCCTTGCCACAATTCTGTCTCTGAGCTCTTCAGGCAGTTCCTTTGACCTCATGATTCTCATTTGCTCTGACATGCATTGTGATCTGGAAGGTCTTATATAGACAGGTGTGTGGCTTTCCTAATCAAGTCCAATCAGTATAATCAAACACAGCTGGACTCAAATGAAGGTGTAGAACCATCTCAAGGATGATCAGAAGAAATGGAAAGCACCTGAGTTAAATATATGAGTGTCACAGCAAAGGGTCTGAATACTTAGGACCATGTGATATTTCAGTTTTTCTTTTTTTAATAAATCTGCAACAATGTCAACAATTCTGTGTTTTTCTGTCAGTATGGGGTGCTATGTGTACATTCATGAGGAAGAAGAATGAACCTAAATGATTTTAGCAAACGGCTGCAATATAACAAAGAGTGAAAAATTTAAGGGGGTCTGAATACTTTCCGTACCCACTGTACGTTGTGTAGCGCTGCCCCCTTAAGGGCTGCTGGATTTTTACACTTTCAGGTTCCCCTGGGTTACCTGTATGCAACTGCATGCGGAATCTTAACACTTTACTTTCTTGGCTCAGTCAAGGATTAGTCTAGGGCAGTGATGGCAAATCTTGGCACTCCAGATGTTTTGGAACTACATTTCCCATGATGCTCATGCACTTTTGCAGTATAGTTGACCATCATGGGGAATGCAGTTCCAAAACATCTGGGGGTGCCAAGGTTCTCCATCACTGGCCTAGGGGTTGTTGTTTTTGTTGTTTTATTTAACCACTTTAGGACCGGAGGATTTTCCTGCTTTACGTCCAGGCCACTTTTTGCGATTCGGCACTGTGCGACTTTAACTGACAATTGCGCGGTCATGCAACGCCGTACCCAAACAAAATTTACGTCCTTTTTTTCCCACAAACAGAGCTTTCTTTTGGTGGTATTTGATCACCTCTGCGCTTTTCATTTTTTGCGATATAAATAAAAAAATGCGACAATTTTGAAAAAATAACAATATTTTTCTACTTTGACAGTTAAAAAATATCCAATATATTCAATTTTTGTCATATATTTAGGCCAAAATGTATTTAGCTACATGTCTTTGACAAAAAAATTCTCAATGAGCGTATTTTTAACCGCTTTAAGACCGGAAGATTTTACCCCATTCCTGACCAGGCCATATTTCGCGATTTGGCACTGCGTTAATTTAAGGGACAATTGCGCGGTCATGCGATGCTTTACCCAAATTAAATTTATGTCTTTTTTTCTCCCACAAACAGAGCTTTCTTTTGGTGGTATTTGATCACCTATGCAATTTTTACTTTTTGCGCTATAAACAAAAAAATAGCATCAATTTTGAAAAAATAACAATATTTTTAAATTTTTTTTATATGAAATTCCCCCCCCCAAAAAATGTAAAAATCAAAATTTTTTAACATTTTAGGCCAATTTGTTTTCTGCTACATATTTTTGGTAAAAAAAAAATCGCAATAAGTGTATTTTAAATGGTTTGCGCAAAAGTTATAGCAGCTACTAACTACGGGAAATTTATGTCATTTTTATTGTTTTTTTAACTAGTAATGGCGGCGATCTGCGATTTTTTTTGCGGGACTGCGACATTGCGGCGGACAGATCGGACCCTTGACTGAAATTTTTGACACTTTTGGGGGTACCAGTGACATTACTACAGTAATCAGTGCTATAAATATGCACTGTTACTGTAAAAATGATACTGGCAAGGAAGGGGTTAACTTTATTTGGTGATCAATGGGTTAATGTATGCCTGGTGCTTACTGACGTGTGTGGGGGGAGGGGATTGTGTGACACAGACACAGATCACAGGTTCAGCTATGCTGAATCCTGTAATCTGTCCCTGCCTGTCACATAGGAGATCCGCCCGCTTTGTTTACACAAGCGGGCGGATCTCCACACTCGATTCCCGACGATTGGGGGAGAGCAGCGGCGATCACTGCCGCTCCTCCCCTGGCCTGACTCCCGCTGTGACTTAATACAGCGGTAGTGAGCCTCCGGCGGCGCGCATGCGCCGCCCTCAAGCGGAGGAGTCCAGCGACGTAGACCTACATCGCTGGACGATAACGAGCCACTTTGCCGCAGTACGCTCCATGTGAGCGGTCGGCAAGTGGTTAATATGGGGATGGGAGAAGGGATGAGTGGGATACTCCAACACTTGAACTATTCACAATGCTGAGGACTTCTATCAGAGAATGCAGCCAGGCCGCAGCTTCATCCTGCCACTGGAAGGATCTGAAATAATGTTCTTGAGTACTTATCTTCAGTGCACTCCCCCAGTACCCCCTTTCTATCCACCAGCTGACACCCGTCCACTGACTACTCTATTCCCGGAGTGGCCCCCTTCCTGGCAAAATCCAAACAAGGGAGACCGCTCTAGGTGAGGCTGGGATCAGGTGCTGGTCGGATCCGCAATCCAAGGTAGCTTCAAACAAAAGAAATGACCGCACTTCCGATAACTTCAAAGAAAGGGAGTGTCTTTATTCCACATCAATCGAGTTGGCAAATACAAATACACACTGTGAGTGCAGGACAATCGGTGGACGCGTTTCACGACTGGATATGTCGCTTATTCATCACCAAATTCACTCTGGATGTGCATCGGCCATATATACACCCCATACATACAGCTGGCAACAATTGGAGTCATCAAGCTAGTTGTTCCTCCCTTTGGTCAGCTGTTGGGAATCTACGGCTAGATTGCACAGACAGAGTGATCCCAACAAAATCCAAACTTAAAAACACTTGTGAAAAAACATTTTACATATATATAGATATCAATCAAATGAATATCCTTAGTGGTAAGTGCTAAAGTGAAAAAATAATCAAGAATAAAAACATATATTCAGTGTATATAATACATTAATTATATATATAAAAAAGATATATGCATGTATAAAATATAAATAAAAAGAATATGTGTTGAAAAAACCTTTGTGAGTGACTTGAAAATGATGTTGATATACTATAAAATATTGATTGGTCATGTGCCATGTCACAAAAAATTCTTGATGTCTAAAAGAGCCGTTTAACCGGCCGCAAAAACGATGTATTGTATTCAGAAAAAGAGCAGTTTAAATATCCAATATGCAAAAATGTGGAAAAAGTAAAAAGCTCTAATCTGTAAATTTCTGCCCAACAATCATGTGCAAAATAATGCGGTGGTATATTTTTGAAAAAATAAGAAGAAAAAGTGAAAAAATAAAAAAATGAAAAATGAATAAAAAATTCACAGTGTATATGAATTACCGCATCGATGTCTCAAGGATATGTTTCCATGAAACATTTACAGATGGTGAAACACTAGTAAAATTATATAAGAGATAGTCACATGTGTGTGAATCGTATGTATAAAAAAATTATTATTATTATCTCCATATATTAATGGATATACCCGATTCAACATAATCAAATGTGACTAATCTAAAAATGCAATGCACAGTGACATAGTTTATATTTATCTTATTTTTCTTAAGTTGTATAAACAGCGATGGGTGCTAATCAATGTGGACACATTGTAGCAACCCATTGCTATATTGAAACATGTTACTAATGTCAGTGTGCAACTCCTTTCTCATGGCTGAATTTCTCATATAGTGTTAAAACCACAAAACCTCTTTTTAGAAGAAAAGCCTTACAAAGAAAAGGCCGTCCAAAAAGAGGGGGAGAGGGGATTGTTTGGGAAGAAAAAGAAATACAAAAACAAGGAAGAATCGGGTACAGATCACTATATATTAATAGGGTAAATTTGGCCAAAATTAGCTCACGATTTAAATTAGTTAAACATGCTAATAGGATACCCGATATGTTAAAATCGGCCAGTCTATGGGTATACATGGAAGTTTATCTTATCTAAATCAATCTAAACAATCTAAGATTTGATTATTGTATTGTTTTATTTTATTATAATCTATTTTATCACTATGAATACTGACATCTTCCATGAATCCCAGAGGCAGGGGAGAAAAAATTGGGAATGAACCTCCAATATGTTGTTATAATTATGTATTTTAATATTGAAAATCTATGGTACTACAGATGACTCCAGGACTCTAACTAGAATGCATCCAATATTTTATCACATATATATGTACATCCTATACGAGCATGTGGAGTCCGGAGTCATCTCTATGATTCTCACAGATCTTGAGAAAAACTTAATAGGTGCCATTAAAGTGCTTATATATATACATTCTAGCTAGGATAGAATGGTCTCAGATATTCCTATATGAAAAATTATCACTGGATATCTTGTATGAATTTTATCAAAGCAGGGGAATGTTGGTAATGATCATTATTCTGGACAGATGTTGAACTGGTATGAATACTAGTGTAACTAGTGGACGTTTAGGTATAAAAATGTGTCACGTCCCACTCAAAATTCATACCTTCGGGTATTCTTGTACGGAGTTTGAATATCCAGAAAACTTCACGTTTGCAAAGTATCTGAAAAATATCTCCTCCTCTTTTAGGTTTTGAGATTTTTTCAATGACCTGAACCATGACCAGGGAAATATCACCTTCATGTAGGCCGTTGAAATGACGAGCGACATTAGTTGATTTGAAACAACGAATGTCGCTTAGGTGTTCTCCAACCTGTCCACATATGTAAATACCAATGCAGACAATTTGTCCATAAATGAAAGGAAATCGTTGAAATTATTACAGGAAGATGACTCCATCATCATCAAAAATGCGGACAAGGGGGGAGCCGTGGTTGTCCTCGATAAAATACATTATAAAGCTGAAGCTTTGAGACAACTGACTGACACAAATACATACCAACCGTTAAAAAGTGATCCGACCAACAAGTTCAAAAATGTCCTAAAGCAGCTCGTTAAGAAAGGGGCAGCCATAGGTGCCTTTTCCATCAAGGAATCTGAAAATATGATCCCAGAGTTCCCAATAACACCAATTTTTCACCACCTGCCAAAGATACACAAGGGATTGGATCCAGTACATGGACGCCCAATTGTAGCAGGCATTGGCTCCCTGAACGAACGACTAGGAGAATGGTTGGATGGACAACTCCAATATATAGTGCAAGTTCTTCCAGGCTATTTGAAAGATTCAAACCATCTGTTAAAAATTATGGATTCGTTTGTGTGGTCCGAGGAGTACAGCTGGATCACGTGTGACGTGTCCAGTCTGTACTCCTCCATTCCACACACATTAGCTTTGGAAGCGGTTGGTTACAGCTTAGAAACATATACAGAGATGTCATCTACCTTACAGGCTTTTTTGATAGAAATTCTTGATTATTTATTAACACATAACTATTTTGCTTTTGATGGTGTGTTCTACCTCCAAAGATGCGGGGCAGTGATGGGAGCCAAGTTCTCACCTTCCCTAGCCAACCTTTACATGGGTTGGTGGGAGAGGTCCCGCATCTTTGGAGGTGGAAACCCATATAGGGATAACATTTTTTTGTACCGTCGCTATATTGACGATTTACTATTTATCTGTCACAAATCTGTCGATCTTGAATTATTTACTTTGTTTTTGAACAATAACGACTTAAACCTCTCCTTTACTGGCGTTTCCAGTCCGGATAAAATTGCATTTCTGGACATAACCTTGAGTCATGTAGGAGATAGAGTTGTTTCCTCCCTATATAGAAAGCCCCAGGCAGGCAATAGCCTATTGCATGCAAAGTCGGGACACCCTCTCCACACAATAAAAGGGATCCCTGTGGGGCAGTTTTTGAGGCTCAGAAGGATTTGCAGTAACAGTGATACTTTTAAAGAGGAATCATATTCCCTATACCAACGCTTTCTCCAGAGAGGCTATCCCAAGTGGATGTTGGACAGAGCCTATCGATTAGCCCTTGAGAGAAATCGCACTGATCTTCTGCAACTCACTGCATCCAATCAAACTGCATCCACAAACCAGGAATTTGACCCCAATGTTATACAAAGGACAAAGGGTCCCTCCAGTGACAAGAATATAAGTAGAAAAAAAAGAAAATTTAAAAAAGATAAATCTACACCTTCGGTCACGTTGGCATTACCATATAGTCTAGAATTTAACCATATAAAATCTATAATAAATAAACATCTACCTATTTTATATCTAGACCATGCATGTAATGAAATTCTGGGAAAGGGACTAAATATTGTGGCAAAAAGGGCGGTTACTTTGGGAAATATATTGTCCCCTAGTATGTATCAAACTAAGAAGGTTCCCCCATCGTTAACATGGCTACACTGTAGAGGAAACTACAGATGTGGGGCACAAGACTGTGTCACTTGTCCCCATATTTTAAAAAGTCCTCATTTTCAATCCACTATTAGTGGCAGGACCTACAAAATAGACAAGTTTTTTAACTGCAACTCTGATTATATCGTATATTTGATCACCTGCAAAAAGTGTTCAACCCAATATGTGGGCAGAACAACGAGGAGACTCAAGGATAGATTTAGAGAACACCTAAGCGACATTCGTTGTTTCAAATCAACTAATGTCGCTCGTCATTTCAACGGCCTACATGAAGGTGATATTTCCCTGGTCATGGTTCAGGTCATTGAAAAAATCTCAAAACCTAAAAGAGGAGGAGATATTTTTCAGATACTTTGCAAACGTGAAGTTTTCTGGATATTCAAACTCTGTACAAAAATACCCGAAGGTATGGATTTTGAGTGGGACGTGACACATTTTTATACCTAAACGTCCACTAGTTACACTAGTATTCATACCAGTTCAACATCTGTCCAGAATAATGATCATTACCAACATTCCCCTGCTTTGATAAAATTCATACAAGATATCCAGTGATAATTTTTCATATAGGAATATCTGAGACCATTTTATCCTAGCTAGAATGTATATATATATAAGCACTTTAATGGCACCTATTAAGTTTTTCTCAAGATCTGTGAGAATCATAGAGATGACTCCGGACTCCACATGCTCGTATAGGATGTACATATATATGTGATAAAATATTGGATGCATTCTAGTTAGAGTCCTGGAGTCATCTGTAGTACCATAGATTTTCAATATTAAAATACATAATTATAACAACATATTGGAGGTTCATTCCCAATTTTTTCTCCCCTGCCTCTGGGATTCATGGAAGATGTCAGTATTCATAGTGATAAAATAGATTATAATAAAATAAAACAATACAATAATCAAATCTTAGATTGTTTAGATTGATTTAGATAAGATAAACTTCCATGTATACCCATAGACTGGCCGATTTTAACATATCGGGTATCCTATTAGCATGTTTAACTAATTTAAATCGTGAGCTAATTTTGGCCAAATTTACCCTATTAATATATAGTGATCTGTACCCGATTCTTCCTTGTTTTTGTATTTCTTTTTCTTCCCAAACAATCCCCTCTCCCCCTCTTTTTGGACGGCCTTTTCTTTGTAAGGCTTTTCTTCTAAAAAGAGGTTTTGTGGTTTTAACACTATATGAGAAATTCAGCCATGAGAAAGGAGTTGCACACTGACATTAGTAACATGTTTCAATATAGCAATGGGTTGCTACAATGTGTCCACATTGATTAGCACCCATCGCTGTTTATACAACTTAAGAAAAATAAGATAAATATAAACTATGTCACTGTGCATTGCATTTTTAGATTAGTCACATTTGATTATGTTGAATCGGGTATATCCATTAATATATGGAGATAATAATAATAATTTTTTTATACATACGATTCACACACATGTGACTATCTCTTATATAATTTTACTAGTGTTTCACCATCTGTAAATGTTTCATGGAAACATATCCTTGAGACATCGATGCGGTAATTCATATACACTGTGAATTTTTTATTCATTTTTCATTTTTTTATTTTTTCACTTTTTCTTCTTATTTTTTCAAAAATATACCACCGCATTATTTTGCACATGATTGTTGGGCAGAAATTTACAGATTAGAGCTTTTTACTTTTTCCACATTTTTGCATATTGGATATTTAAACTGCTCTTTTTCTGAATACAATACATCGTTTTTGCGGCCGGTTAAACGGCTCTTTTAGACATCAAGAATTTTTTGTGACATGGCACATGACCAATCAATATTTTATAGTATATCAACATCATTTTCAAGTCACTCACAAAGGTTTTTTCAACACATATTCTTTTTATTTATATTTTATACATGCATATATCTTTTTTATATATATAATTAATGTATTATATACACTGAATATATGTTTTTATTCTTGATTATTTTTTCACTTTAGCACTTACCACTAAGGATATTCATTTGATTGATATCTATATATATGTAAAATGTTTTTTCACAAGTGTTTTTAAGTTTGGATTTTGTTGGGATCACTCTGTCTGTGCAATCTAGCCGTAGATTCCCAACAGCTGACCAAAGGGAGGAACAACTAGCTTGATGACTCCAATTGTTGCCAGCTGTATGTATGGGGTGTATATATGGCCGATGCACATCCAGAGTGAATTTGGTGATGAATAAGCGACATATCCAGTCGTGAAACGCGTCCACCGATTGTCCTGCACTCACAGTGTGTATTTGTATTTGCCAACTCGATTGATGTGGAATAAAGACACTCCCTTTCTTTGAAGTTATCGGAAGTGCGGTCATTTCTTTTGTTTGAAATGGCCCCCTTCCTGGCCAGGCCCTTAGGCACGATCCTCTGTACTCACGATACTGCTTTCCAGGTTCTCCAGTGCCTCAACTCCTTCGGTCAGCTCTCCTGGACCTCTGGGTTCAGCTCTACACCTCTGGCTCCCCAGGCCGACTGCCCATGACCATCACCAACCACTGCAGAAGAGGAGGAGGCAGCCGCCACACTCCTTCCGGGTCTCTGCTCACCAGCCAAAGAATCTGAGCACATGTGCCCCTGGATTTTATACTACACCCCACAATGCACCAAGACAGCAGTCTGTGCCAATCCCTGGGGCTGTATCAAAGCCTGTGTGCCTATTGGTCAGGTTTCCTCCACTGTGCAATGTGCCTCCCCATTGGACCAGTGGGGATACTCCTTCAGACCACATGAATCACACACTGAGCACATTGAGCAGACCTAACTCACAGATCCTGAACCCTGTTAAGCAGAGAGAATGCAGAATTTACCTGCTGCTCCTCTGATAGGCAGACAGAGCCAAAAACTATACTCTCTCTCTAGCACCTACCTAGAAGGGTGCTACACTCACTACCCACCAAACCGAGCCATGTCCTCACTAGCACCTACCTAGGAGGGTGCTACCCTCACTACCCACCAAACCGAGCCATGTCCTCACTAGCACCTACCTAGGAGGGTGCTACACTCACCCCCCACCAAACCGAGCCATGTCCTCACTAGCACCTACCTAGGAGGGTGCTACATACGATACATTTTCCTGAAGGGACAACTGCAGGGAATGGACTTTACTCTGGCAAACGTAAACTGCCCAAATGAAAATCCAAGAGGATATTTGAAAAAAATACTAGAGACGCTGACGCATTTTCAAAAAAGGTAATTTGGTCCTAGCAGGCGACTTCAACTTCTGTATGGACCGGCCTTTAGACAGTACATCGAGTGCACAGGTGACGGGAGGACATCAACTCAGGACAGACAGTAAGGAAAAAGCGATGTCATTGTCAACTGGTGGACTCTTGGAGAGTCCAACATCCTGGGGAGAGGGAATATTCCTTCCACTCCCCTGTGCACTCTATGTACGTAACCGCTTCCTGACCACCCGCCGCCATTTTACTGTGGCAGGGTGGCTCTCCTGCGCGATCCGACGTAGACCTACATCAGTCACGAGCCTGTAGCTAGGGGGCGAGCGCGCGCCGCCAGCTGCGCGCTCCTGCCCCCACTCGGCAGCGGGTAAGCCGATGCACGGGGCAGGCAGCTCCGATTGCCACCCACGATCGCTCCCTGCTGATAGAGAAGAACTGTCGGTTGTTGTAAACATAGCTGACCGTTCTTCTCCCTGGAATGATCACAGAGCGCCTGTGATCCTTCTATATAGGATCACAGGTCTCTGTGATCATTTCAGAAGCCACGCCCCCCCACAGTTAGAATCACTCCCCTAGGCTCACATTTAACCCCTTTATCACCCACATTGTTAACCCCTTCCCTGCCAGTGTCATTATTACGGTAACAGTGCATATTTTTAGCACTGATTACTGTAGTGATGTCACTGGTCCCCCCAAAAGCGTCAAAAATGTCAGTTAGGGGTCCACCGCAATGTCGCAGTCCCCCAAAAAATCGCAGATCGCCGGCATTACTAGTATATAAAAAAAAAAAACAATAAAAATGACATAAATCTTTCCCGTAGTTAGTAGACGCGATAACTTTTGTGCAAACCAATCAAAATACGCCTTTTTTTTACCAAAAATATGTAGCAGAAAAAAAAGTTGGCCTAAAATGTTAAAAAAATATAGCAGAATGTGAAAAATATTGTTTTTTTTTTTTGTTTTTTTCAGAATTATCGCTCTTTTTTTGTTTATAGCGCAAAAAATAAAAACCGCACAGGTGATCAAATACCACCAAAAGAAAGCTCTGTTTTTGGGAAAAAAAGGACATCAATTTCATTTGGGTACAGCATCGCACGACCGCGCAATTGTCTGTTAAAATAACGCAGTGCCGAATCGCAAAATAGGGCCTGGTCATTAAAGGGGGAAAATCTTCCGGTCCAGAAGTTAAGATTAAGACTTCAGGTTAAGAGTTCCGGCTAAGATTAGACTATATTATAATAGAACATAGGCTGAAAGAAGCAGTCGTAAATACATCAATAGGGATAAGGACCTTATCCGATCATGCCTCAGTCACTAAGAAAATAAAACTTTCAGGATCCCAGAGAAGCAGGGCCGGCGCTACCACTAGGCAAGTTAGGCAGCCGCCTAGGGCGCCTGGCTACTGGTTTGCCTACTCAGTCTCAGCCTCCCTCTCCGAGTCCCGCCGCCGCCTGTGCTGTGTAGCCGCTCTGATCACTGAGTGAAGGGGCGCCGCGGCAGCACTGAAGGACCGAACTGACATCCGAGTCCTGTCCTGACACTTACAGTGAAAGAACAGAGGCTGCCCGTGCCTCTATGATCAGGTAAGTGATGGGGGAGGGTGCTCTGACAGTGGAAGTTTCCCTGTAGATGGGACAGGTCCTCCCTAGTCCTGGGCTCTCATGGAAGGAGAAGGTTGGGGGAGGGGGGGTGGGGTTAGGTGTCCGCATTCTCCGGCCATACAAAGAATCGGGGGGCGGGCCGCTCGTGCAGGGGGTGTCACATACAGGAGAAGGTCAGAAGGTGGAGAGAGAGAACCGGGACAGCTCGGCCACATCTATGGCACAGCCTGCTATGGGGGCTCCGTGATCCCGGCACACCGGCCATGGAGAAGAAGAGTGTGGATGATGACTGCGAGGACTCGGGAGCGGAGACCGGGGGGTGAGCAGGGGCGGACTGACCATTCAGGCCCAGAGCCAGTAGGGGGCCCCGTGGGAGGTTCTGTATCTGCCCTTCAACTTGTTGCAGAGCGGTCTCAGTACATGCTACTCCCCCCCAGCAGTCCAGTTTCCTGTCTGTCCCGGTAGATCAATGACATGCGATCGGTCCCCCCATCCACCCCACGCACACAGACTCCTTTTCCTGAGGAGAGGACAGAGACAGTGGACAGCATTAGCATACAGAGCGGAGAGCTCAGTGTTCGGGCAGAGAACAGGGAACATCCCTGGAAGGGAGCCGTGCATAGCAAGCCCTGATCTCCCATACGTTCTGTTTGTGACCCCAGCTGGGAGAATCTGGGGATGATCTTGTGTGTGGATGGATCTTGCATTTTGAGTGCAAATCATATGGGTAAAAGAATATTCCCAGACTCCCATACATTACACACACTGCTATGAAAGGGACTGGGAGGCAGCAGATTGAAATATAGAGCATACAGCAGCTCTACATCTCAGCTGCCTGAGCCCAGAGGAGAGCAGTCTGGGGTCATAATTGTGAGTAGCAGACATATTTACCCCCCTCTCTCTCACCCTAACCCCCTCTTTCTGTCTCCTCTCTCTCACCTCATCCCTCTCTCTCTCCCTTTCTCCCCCCTCTCTCTCTCCGCCCCTCTCTCTCTCTCCCCCCCTCTCTCTCCCTTTCTCCCCCCTCTCTCTCTCCCCCCTCTCTCTCGCTCTCTCCCTCCCTCTCTCTCTCCCTTTCTCCCCCCTCTCTCTCCTCCTTCTCTCTCTCACCCCCTCCCTCTCTCCCATCCCACTCTCTCACCCCCCTCTCTCTAATCCCCTCCCTCTCTTATCCCCCTCCTCACTTGCCCCCCTCTCTCTCTGTCTCCTCTCTCTCTCTCTGATCTCCTCTCTCTCATCTCCATCTCTTATCCCCTCTCTCTCTTTCCCCCTCCCTCATCCCCCCCTCTCTCCCATCCCTTCTATCACCCCCTCCCCCTCTCTCCCATCCCCCCTATCATCCCCTCCCTCTCTCTTATCCCCTTCTCTCTCCCTCTCACACCCCCTCTCTCTCTCGCCCCCCCTCTCTCTGTCTCACCCCCCCTCTCTCTGTCTCACCCCCCTCTCTCTCTTTCGCTCTCATCTCCCTCTCTCATCCCCTCCCTCTCTCTCTCTCTCATCCCCTCCCTCCCTCTCTCTCGCTCCCCCCTCTCTCACTCTCTCTTAACCCCCCTCTCTCACCCCCACTCTCTATGTCACATCCCCCTTCCCTCTCTCTCTCTCCCCTCTCTCATCCCCTCTATCTCTCCCATCCCCCTCTCATCCCCCCTCCCTCCCTCTCACCTCTCTCTCTCACCTCTCTCTCTCTCACATCCCTCTCTCTCGTCCCCCTCTCTGTCACCCCCCCTCTCTCATCTCCCTCTCTCATTCCACTCTTTCATCCCCTCTCTCTCTCATTCCCTATCTCTCATCCCCTCTCTCTTTCATATCCCCCCTCTCTCTCATCTCCTCTCTCCTTCACCCCCTCTTTCATCCCCTCCCTCTCTTTCTCATCCCCTCTTTCTCATCCCCTCTCTCTTTCATATCCCTCCTCTCTCACCCCCTCTCTCTCATCCCCTCTCTCTTTCATATCCCCTCTCTCCCCCCTCTCTCTCCATCCATCCCTCTCTCTCTCTCTCTCTCTCTCTCTCTCTCATCCCACTCTCTCTCCATCCCTCTCTCTCTCACCCCCTCTCTCTCCATCCCTCTCTCTCTCTCCCTCTCATCCCACTCTCTCATCTCCCCCCCTCCTCTCCCCCCTCCTCTTCCTCTCCCCCCTCCCCCTCCTCCTCCCCCTCCTCCTCCCCCTCCTCCTCCTCCTCTTCCCTCCTCCTCCTCCTCCTCTTCCCCCCCTCCTCCTCCTCCTCCTCCTCTCCCCCCTCCTCCTCCTCCTCCTCTCACCCCTCCTCCTCCTCTTCCCCCTCCTCTTCCCTCCCTCCTCCTCCTCCTCCTCCTCCTCTTCCCCGCCCCCTCCTCCTCTTGTCCCCTCCTCCTCCTCTTGCCCACTCCTCCTCCTCTTCCCCGCCCCCTCCTTCTCTTGCCCCCTCCTCCTCCTCTTGCCCACTCCTCCTCCTCCTCCTCTTGCCCCCTCATCCTCTTGCCCCCTCCTCCTCCTCTTGCCCCCTCATCCTCCTCCTCTTGCCCCCTCCTCCTCTTGCCCACTCCTCCTCTTGCCCACTCCTCCTCCTCCTCTTGCCCCCTCATCCTCCTCCTCTTGCCCCCTCATCCTTTTTCCTCCTCATCCTCTGCCTCCTTTTCCTCTTCCCCCCCTCCCCCCCCCTCTGCCACCCAAAGCTCCATCCCCACCACCTCTATCATATTCATGGGCAAGGTGAAGGGGGTGGAGTCAGGGGCGGAGCCAAGGGGGGCAGTAAAAATAAGGTTTCGCCTAGGGTGTCAAAAATCCTTGCACCGGCCCTGCAGAGAAGGATAAACATTTGGAGGATTATTGAAGAACTGATAAAGGAGGTAGAAGTAGGGAAAAGGATAGAGAAAGAACTGGAACAATATTTCTTAGAGATGAAATCCCAGATACTTCTGACGCTGCAATAAGGTAGGCCATAAAGTCTATATTAGAGGAGTACTCATTCATCTCAATAAAAGGAAATAAAAGGAAAGAAACTATCAAGATAAATAAATTATTAACATAGATACATGAGATAGAACAGAAACATAAAAAGAGCCTGGAGGGTGAGATACAACAAGCTCTGGTACTAAAAAAAAGACATATTAAAAGAATTATTGGAAGAAGAGACTAGATGTACCTTTCATAGAGTTGTCAGAGAAAGATATAAATGGGGAAACAAACCAGGAAAATGCTTAGCAAGAATATTAAAGAGCAAAAAGTCCAACTACATAGCAAAAAATAAAAAATAATAAAGAAGAAATTGTCCATTCAACACAGAAATAGCTGAAGCATTTCAAAGTTTCTATGACCCTTTATATACTGTGCGGCAAAAGGCATCATATGAAATAGAACATAATGGAAAACAAAGGATACACAAATACATAAGGGAATCAAAACTACCTAAATTATCAACTGAAGAACTATTAGCTCTATACCAACCTTTCTCAACCTTTTCATCACAGAGGAACCCTTGAAATAATTTCTGATTTCGGGGAACCCCTGCTAAAAATTAAAATCTACAACTCATGACACATTAGTGTGACAGTCAGTGGGAAGAATTCTCCTTACTCTTGTCATCTTTGGGAAGAATTACCCCCCTTACAGATAGCTAAAAGGAACAATGGTGTCATTGGGAACTTATCTGAGAGGCAGAAATTGCCCATTGCTCAAGGAACCCCCAGCAACCTCAGGAGGAACCCTGGTTGAGAAACTCTGCTCTAGAGGCACCAATCTCTCACAAGAAGGAGATAATGGAGGCATTAAAAAACTCACCAATGGGAAAAAGCCCAAGACCGGACAGGTATACTACCCGTCAGAGGCGTAACTAGAACCTTCAGGGCCCCCGGTGCAAGAAACCATGAAGGGCCCCCCGGACTCCTGGCCGGGGCCCTTCCCTTCAAGCCTGGGGCTCTTCCCACTGATCTTGGGGCCCTTTACTCTTGTTGAAGGACCCTTTCACAAGTTCTGCAGTGGGCCCCCTTCCTGCCATCCTGGGGCCTCCCCACGGTGGTGGAATGCCAGGGCCCGATTGCAAGTGTGACCTTTGTGATCCTTGAAGATCACCCACTGGTGTCAGTAGTTTTTATTTTTTGGTACTTCAATTGTATTATTTTTTATCATTTTATTTTATTTTTTTACAATGTCACTGACTATGACTCTGTCCATTCAGAAAAGGAAGGAGCTGGTAAATTACATATTTACCGACCCCTTCCTGGTTCTCTATTGTGACACATCACCTGCAGCAGCCGGCAGGAGAGGGAAGGGAGCACAGTTGGGGGGACCAGGGGAACACATTAACTGGATAGGAGGAGTGGTGGGGGCAGCATACAGAGGAACCAATCTCCTCCATTTTCCTCCTGCAGCTACAGAAGGAAAAAAGGAGGACAGTGATTTCTCTACATGCTGCCCCCGCCGCCCCTCCTATTCAGGTTTACAAGGGAGCCGCACAGGCCCCCTGGAGCATGGGGCCCGGTTGAAATTGCAACCCCTGCAACCCCCGTAGTTACGCCCCTGCTACCCGTTATTATAGAAGGTTTAAGGAAATACTAGTACCAAAACTTTGCACATATATGAACAGGTTAGGAGAAAGGGGGATGATTAGAGTAGAATCATTACAGGCTTCCATAATGGTAATACCTAAAGAAGGAAAAGATGCTACACTGTGTTCTAGTTACAGACCAATAGCACTGCTAAACGCCGACACAAAACTATATGCAAAAGTTCTAGCAACTCGATTAAAAGACTTAACGACAGAGTGGATCCATGCAGACCAGACAGGATTTGTCCCAGGCAGAGAGGGGAAAGACAACGGGATTAGAACATTATTCTTACTACAAGCCCGATTCCAAAAAGCTGGGACACTGTACAAATTGTGAGTAAAAAAGGAATGGACTAATTTAGTGGAGAAATATCAGAAAGGAGTTTCTCAGAGAAATATTGCAAAGAGTTTGAAGTTCTCATCATCTACAGTGCATAATATCATCCAAAGATTCAGAGAATCTGGAACAATCTCTGTGCGTAAGGGCCAAGGCTGGAAAACCATACTGGATGGCGGTGATCTTCGGGCCCTTAGACGGCACTGCATCACATACAGGAATGCTACTGTAATGGAAATCACAACATGGGCTCAGGAATACTTCCAGAAAACATTGTCGGTGAACACAATCCACCGTGCCATTTGCCGTTGCCGGCTAAAAGTCTATAGGCCAAAAAAGAAGCCATATCTAAACCTGATCCAGAAGCGCAGGCGTTTTCTCTGGGTCAAGGCTCATTTATAATGGTCTGTGGCAAAGTGGAAAACTGTTCTGTGGTCAGACGAGTCAAAATTTGAAGTTCTTTTTGGAAAACTGGGACGCCATGTCCTCCGGACTAAAGAGGACAAGGACAACCCAAGTTGTTATCAGCGCTCAGTTCAGAAGCCGGCATCTCTGATGGTATGGGGTTGCATGAGTACGTGTGGCATGGGCAGCTTACACATCTGGAAAGGCGCCATCAATGCTGAAAGGTATATCCAAGTTCTAGAACAACATATAATCCCATCCAGACGTCGTCTCTTTCAGGGAAGACCTTGCATTTTCCAACATGACAATGCCAGACCCCATACTGCATCAATTACAACATCATGGCTGCGTAGAAGAAGGATCCGGGTACTGAAATGGCCAGCCTGCAGTCCAGATCTTTCACCCATAGAAAACATTTGGCGCATCATAAAGAGGAAGATGTGACAAAGAAGACCTAAGACAGTTGAGCAACTAGAAGCCTGTATTAGACAAGAATGGGACAATATTCCTATTCCTAAACTTGAGCAACTTCTCTCCTCATGCCCCGTACACACGTATCGATTGTCGGCCGTAAATATTCGGCCGACGACCCATCGGCTGATTGTAGGCTTGTTAGTATGATGCTTCCGACAGCCGACAGCGCACTTTCGGCCGAATAGAATCTGATATGCATGCTTTAAAATTTTTGTAGGCAGACACCAGAATGGCCGATTGTTCGCCAGTCAGTACAGAATTCGGCCGACAATCAGCAGATTTGAAAGACTGGGCATGCTCAGAAAAGGAATAACACACGGAAAGTTAACCATCACATGACATCACTTCTGCAGTCGGCTGTTGTTGGCCGACAAAATTCGTGTGCAGTCTTTTGCAGTTTTCAACAGACACGACAGCCCTGGACAAAAGACGGCCGATCGTTCGGCCGACGATCGGTACGTGTGTACGGGGCATCAGTCCCCAGACGTTTGCAGACTGTTATAAAAAGAAGAGGGGAGGCCACACAGTGGTAAACATGGCCTTGTCCCAACTTTTTTGAGATGTGTTGATGCCAACTTATCTTTCAACTTATTTTTCACTTAAAATGATACATTTTCTCAGTTTAAACATTTGATATGTTATCTATGTTGTATTCTGAATAAAATATTGAAATTTGAAACTTCCACATCATTGCATTCTGTTTTTATTCACAATTTGTACAGTGTCCCAACTTTTTTGGAATCAGGTTTGTACATGAAACAAGAGGTTTTAATACCCCAAGCCTATTGCTGTCAATAGATGCAGAAAAAGCATTTGACGGGGTGGATTGGGACTGGGAGTTCATGCTGAAAACAATAGAGGACCTAGGTATGGGCTCGAGGATGACCTAATGGATAAGAACACTGTAATGGAGTCCAACAGCATTGGTAAAGGTTAATGGAAATTTATCTCCACAGTTTGAAATGTGCAACAGGACAAGTCAGGGGTGCCCTCTCTCGCCCCTGTTGTTTGTCCTGTTGCTAGAACCACTACTAGCGATTATAAGGAATAATGTACACTTAACAAAATTATAAATGCAACACTTTTGTTTTTGCCCCCATTTTTCTTGAGCGGAACTCAAAGATCTAAGACTTTTTCTATGTACACAAAAGGTCGATTTCTCTCAAATATTGTTAACAAATCTGTCTAAATCTGTGTTAGTGAGCACTTCTCCTTTGCCGAGATAATCCATCCACCTCACAGGTGTGGCATATCAAGATGCTGGTTAGACAGCATGATTATTGCACAGGTGTGCCTAAAGCCCCGTACACACGTACCGATTGTCGGCCGTAAATATTCGGCCGACGACCGATCGGCCGATTGTAGGCTTGTTAGTACGATGCTTCCGACAGCGCATTTTTGGCTGAACAGAATCTGTCGTGCAGGCATTAAAATTTTTGTTGGCCAACACCAGAACGTCCGATTGTTCGCCAGTTAGTACCAATTTCGGCCGACAGACAGCAGATTTGCAAGACTGGGCATGCTCAGAAAAGAAAAAAGACAGGGAAAGTTAACCATCACATGACATCACTTCTGCAGTCGGCTGTTGTTGGCCGACAAAATTCGTGTGCAGTCTTCTGCAGTTTTCAACAGACACGACAGCCCTGGACAAAAGACGGCCGATCGTTCGGCCGACGATTGGTACGTGTGTACGGGGCTTTAGGCTGGCCACAATAAAAGGCCACTCTAAAATGTGCAGTTTTATCACACAGCACAATGCCACAGATGTCACAAGTTTTGAGGGAGCGTGCAATTGGCATGCTGACTGCAGGAATGTTCACCAGAGCTGTTGCCCATGAATTGATTGTTAATGTCTCTACCATAAGCCGTCTCTAAAGGCGTTTCAGAGAATTTGGCAGTACATCCAACCGGCCTCACAACCGCAGACCACGTGTAACCACACCAGCCCAGGACCTCCACATCCAGCATCTTTACACCACATCCATGTACTCTTTAACCACTTGCCGACTGCCACAAGTACATTTACTGCGGCAGTCAGCCCCTCCTGGGCCAAGTGACGTAGCACTACGCCGATCGCCCAGGAGCCTTTAGGGGGCGAGCGCGCGCCGCCGGAGGCACGCTCCTACCCTTGCCTGTTCCCTGACATCCCCGCGCGAGTGACCGGCGGTTCCGATGTCCCCCGGCCACTCGCAATCTCCCGCTGGAGAGGGAGAAAGGCAGGCGGCTGATGTAAACAAAGCCGTCCGGCATTCTCCCTGGTGTAACTGCAGAGATCATACCATCCTGCTATGTAGGATCGTATGTCTCTGTGGTTACATCACAAGCCACGCCCCCTAACAGTTAGAATCACGCCCCTAGGGACACACTTAACCCATTGATCACCAATAAAGTTAACCCCTTCCCTGCCAGTGTCATTTTTACAGTAACAGTGCATATTTTTAGCACTGATTACTGTAGTAATGTCACTGGTACCCCCAAAAGTGTAAAAAATGTCAATCAAGGGTCCGATCTATCCGCCGCAATGTCGCAGTCCCGCAAAAAAACAAAATAGCAGATCGCCGCCATTACTAGTTAAAAAAACAATAAAAATTACATAAATCTTTCCCGTAGTTAGTAAACGCAATACATTTTTGCGCAAACCAATCAAAATATGCTTATTGCGATATTTTTTTACCAAAAATATGTAGCAGAAAATAAATCAGACTAAAATTTTAATAAATTTTGATTTTTACCCTTTTTTTTTTTTTTGAGAATTTCATATAAAAAAATGTGAAAAATATTGTTATTTTTTTAAAATTGTCGCTCTTTTTTTTGTTTATAGCGCAAAAAATAAAAACTGCACAGGTGATCAAATACCACCAAAAGAAATCTCTGTTTGTGGGAAAAAAAAGGGCATCAATTTAGTTTAGGTACAGTGTCGCACGACCGCGCAATTGTCCGTTAAACTCACGCAGTGTCAAATCGCAAAATAGGCCCTGGTCTTTGAGCA
The DNA here is from genome assembly GCF_965119305.1 of Pelophylax lessonae. Classification (NCBI taxonomy): domain Eukaryota; kingdom Metazoa; phylum Chordata; class Amphibia; order Anura; family Ranidae; genus Pelophylax; species Pelophylax lessonae. The sequence goes on from NC_138774.1 coordinate 15,603,904, forward strand.
GCCAATCCTCTGGGGCTTAAGTGGTTAAAGATGATCACAGGGGAGACACACAGTAGCAAGTATGCAGGCAGGGAAGGCCCGCATACCATCTTTTCTGCTGCAGCTGCAGAGATGATCACTTTGAATATACAAGCGCAGCTAGTTGTATCCTCATCTGACCACACGGGGGCGCTTGGACATCATACAACAAACACAGAATAATTTATAAGCCATAGTGCTATTAAAGCGGTAGTATGCTTTAGTAGTGTACTTTTACCTACAGGTAAGCCTATAATGCGGCCTATAATAAGGCTTACCTGTAGGTACAATTAATATCTCCTAAACCTGCACGGTTTAGGAGATATTCAATCTGCATGCAGCCGCTGACGTCAGCGGCGCATGCGCTCTGAAGATCCGGCGGACCTTCAGAGCTCCTTGCCGGCTCCTTGCCGGAAAGCGAAACTCCCGCACGCATGCGCGGGAGTGACGTCATTGCGGCTCCGGCCACTCACAGCGCCAGAGCCACCGAAACCGGAAGAGACGCAGAGGGAAGATGTCAGCTCCCTCAGCGTTGTCCAGACGACCATGTTGGGGCTTCGTTCTAAGGTAAGTATTTCATAATGAGCTAGTATGCAATGCATACTAGCTCATTATGCCTTTGTCCTGCAGGGCTTGTCTTTTTTGTTTTTTCATGAGGATACAACCGCTTTAATGTACATTAGCTATGTTGCATTTTATAGTACAATAGTTTTTTTCTGTCTACACACAAATGACAAATGTAGAATTGTTAGTATTAAATATTAATTTTGTTACGTTTTGTATCTTTAGTTTCTTTTCCATCAGCATACAGCATTGCCCAGATGGATGTCCCAATGCTTTTTCAGCTCCAGCTAACTAAACCAACATTATATTATTATTATTATTATTATTATTATTATTATTATTATTATTATTATTATTATATTATTATTTTTATTATTATTATTATTAATAATAATAATTATTGTATTATAATATTATTATTATTATTATTTTTATTATTATTATTATGATCATCATCATCATATGAATTTTGGGCAGGTGCTTTTTCTTTTATTTCTGTGAAAATGTTAACCCCTTCGCGCCGAAGGGTAAAACAAATCTAAATGCCTAAGCACAATTTTGAAACTTTGACATGTGTTAGTAAAACTGTACATATCATCACAACTACTTTGTGTATCCTGGTGAATTATACCTTATACCAGGACAATTTGGGCTTTCGTTTGGTGGTAAATGGTAATTGATATCTCCTGATTTTTATTTTTTAATCAAAGGAAAACTGGCCCAAAAAAAAAAAAAACTTTTTTAAATGTATATATATAAATATTATATTATAATATTATTTTTATTATTATTTTTATTATTATTAGAGCCCATTCACACTAGCGAGACTTGTGTGCCCAATCAGTGCCATCTTAATTGGCACTACTGAAGTCGCTCCGACTTCAGAAAAGGGTCCTGTACTACTTTGAGGCGACCTGTGATCCGACTGTCCCATATACTTCAATGGGAGTTGCCTCCTTATCTTAATTGAAGCCACTTGTTATCAGACTTTCCAGGAAGAAGAAAGAGATTAGCCAGGCATTCCCCACATTGCAGCCATGCCTATATGGTATATATATTCCATTATCTCTGCTTGGTCTGTGTGAGTGGCAGTGGTGGACACTGATTCGTGGCACCGATACGTGGCACTGGTGGACACTGATTCGTGGCACTGATACTTGGCACTGATACGTGGCACTGGTGGACACTGATTCGTGGCACTGATATGGGGCACTGGTGGACACTGATTTGTGGCACTGATATGTGGCACTGGTGGACACTGATACGTGGCACTGATACGTGACTTGTGTCGCTCCTATCAGAACGGGTCCGCAGCTTCCCAGTCGCCCCAGTGTGAACGGGGGCTCAGTGTTGTCACATGAAAAGATAGAATTAAATATTTACAAAAATGTGAGGGGTGTACTACTGTGAGATACTGGATATATATATATATATATATAAAATGTTTGGGGGTCCTAAGTCATTTTCTTGCAAAAAATACTGATTTTAACTTGTAAATAACAAATGTCAGAAATGGGCTTGGTCTTCAAGGGGTTAATAAAAACATAAAGCATAGGAAATACATATGTCTTTGTAACAAGGGATGCAATGTAACAATTTCAGGGAATGCTAGAGGGAATTAGCAAATTTGCGTAACCATTGAGTGTGGCACAACAACGATCGTCCGATTTTCCTTGTTGTTTCACAGCAAATCGTAACCGGCGAATGAAAAATCATAAGAAAATTCTCGTATGACAAATTTTTTTTTTTTTTGTTTATTGTTTCTGATCATGCACAGTCTTTCATTTCTGATTTTTATCGTACGAATATCATACGAAAACAGTACACATTCGATGAAAATCATTCGTCCTGTTCCCGTATGAAAAAAAGCTTGGAGCTTATCCCTTCGGAAAGTTTTGTTCAGAAGGTCGGAATCGGCTTGTAGAAAGTTCTGTACACACCATACGAAAATCGTACGAACAGACGAAAATGTTTGCCTAATTTTCTTATAGTGTGTATGAGCCTTAGTCTTACTTTATTTGCATTCATTTCCTAATATCGCCGGCGTTCTCTAGAATAGTTACATTGTATCTCTCATTACAAAGATGTATTTCCTATGCTGTTCAGCTCCATCTAGTGGCCATAATTCAGTCCTTTACTACTGCCCATAAGAAAAAGAACATTTGTTAAAGCGGAGCGCCACCCAAAAGGGAAAGCTCTGCTTGTTCACACCCTCCCCCCATTCACTGCCACATTTTGCAGTTTTTAGGGGGGGACTGTACCTGGTCTTGACAGGTGCCCACTTCCGGGTAAGATCACTAATTGGCGATTTACAACATTTCCGGCCCTTCCTCCTTTCCTCTGCTGCTTTCCTCTGCTGCAGGTCCCAGAAGATGGCGGGACAGTTCAGAAAGCGCAGGAAGACTCGCGCATGTGCAGTAAGAAGCAGGCTTTACTTCCTGTTTCCCTTACTACCGATGCCGGCGCCTGCACCCAAAATATTTGTAGCTGCTAATTTTTTATTATTTTTTTGTACAGGCTGAAAACGGAACGTTAACCACTTGCCGACCGCCGCAAGTACATATACTGCGGCGGTCAGCCCCTCACAGGCAAAGTGACGTATATATACGTCACTAGCCTGTGAGGCTCCGGGGAGCAAGCGCGCGCTGCCGGCAGCACGCTCCCGCGCGGTCACGGACCCCCCCGCGCGTGTGACCGGCGGACCCGATGTCCGCCGGTCACTCACGATCGTCGGTGGAGAGGGAGAAAGGCAGGTGGCTAGTGTAAACAAGCCGCCTGTCATTCTCCCCTGTGTAGGAATAGTGATCATACGGTTCTACTATGTAAGACCGTTGATCATTGTTCCTACAGCTCAAGCCACAGCCAATCACAGTTAGAATCACGCCCCTAGGGACACACATAACCCCTCCCTCTCAAATAAAGTTAACCCCTTCACTGCCAGTGTAATATTACAGTAACAGTGCATATGTATAGCACTGATTACTGCAGTAATGTCACTGGTAACCCCAAAAGTGTCAAAAATGTCAGTCAAGGATCCGATCTGTCCGCCGCAATGTAGCAGTACCGCAAAAAAATCGCAGATTGCCGCCATTACGCGTTAAAAAAAACAACAAAAATCTTTCCCTTTGTTAGTAAACGCGATAACTTTTGCGCAAACCAATCAAAATACGCTTTTTACCAAACATATGTAGCATAAAACAAATTGGCTGAAAATGGTAAAACATTTTGATTTTTACATTTTTTTGGGGAATTTCATATAAAAAAATGTGAAAAATATTGTTATTTTTGCAAAATTGACGCTCTTTTTTTGTTTATAGCGCATGATCAAAAAATCGCACAGGTGATCAAATACCACCAAAAGAAAGCTCTGTTTGTGGGAAAAAAAGGACGTCAAATTCGTTTAGGTACAGTGTCGCACGACCGCGCAATTGTCCGTTAAAGTTACGCAGTGCCGAATCGCAAAATACCCCCTGGTCAGGAAGGGGGTGAAATCTTCCGGGGCTTAAGTGGTTAAGAAGGTAAAATATGCAAAGTCTATGATAACGCCCAGTGGGTGGGTGAAACGCGTCGACGCACTTCTGGTACGGCACTGTTGGAATCGCCACTTCCAGTTAACTTCCTGGATTGGTCGTGGAACGCACGCCAGCAGCGGTGTTCGCGGCAGCTTGTACAGATTTTACTGCCATTGTTCTCTATTTTGTTTGTGAGTATGTTTCTTTGGCCTTAATAATAAATTATCAAAAATGTACTTCACTATCTATGGTCTCTTGTCTCTGGTATTGGGTTACGGAGGAATCTCGGACCACTTTTGACTAAGAATCATCTTGAATAACCTGGCATTATATAGGAGATACCATCTTTTTTAATATAGTGTTTTATATTAATTGAAATCTGTGCAGCATTTGTACCGGTGCATTTGTGGACCGGGAGTGTCTCAATTCCGTGTTATGAACGCTCCAAGTATCGGTCTATATTATGCCCTTCTTTGCTATGTATAGCTACCCGGAAGTAGGGAGTTTTCCCTCATCAAAGATGGAGATTGGCGATATGTCATTTCCGCTTTGTGAATTAGCGTCCGGTTGCTAGGCATTTATATAAGGCGTGCGGGTGCCGCCCGCTCCGTACCCCTGCTGAAGAAGTCAACGCCCACTGACGCAACGCGTACGGGGGAGGAGCTGTGACGTCACCCGCGACGCTCTGAGAGGACCGCACGCTCGAGCACATCGTTAGATGTTTGACATGTTTGACATGCTGTTCCCGATGCACTAGGAATAGTGCTATGTTTGTGAGTAACCTTTTTATTTTGAATAAATGTACCCAATTTTAAACGGAGAGCACTAGATGTCCTTTGTTATCCTTCCATGTGGAATCTTTATGCTGCCCTGCTGAGGTGCTGTGGCTTCCATGATCTTAAGACTGGGATAGGAGAAGTTCACCAGAGTCTATGTCAAAGCGCAATGGCCCTTGTGGTCAGTGTATGGAGGTGAGAGGCTGGCATTAACTGTGGTGGTGGAATCACGCATGTTTGGTGTTTTGTCTACTTCTATACACGGGTCACCTTTACCTCAAGCTTGGCTTTGGACTTATGAACATTCCCAGATCATTATGGACATTGCTGCTGTTTTATTGGTTTTAACATTTTAGCGCTGCACCATTGTTTACATTTATTGCCTGTTTTTGGATTTGTTAGTATTGACCAATACCGGTGTCCAGCTGCTTATTTCTCTCTATATATTTTTTTGGATTTTAGCGCTGAATAAGCCTCTGTCTTTATATTCTGCTATCAATTCTATATTTATTTAGCTGCTTATCCTTTTAAAAAATGGATGTTTTTCTTTATATTGAAGAGCGTGAGGTTATACTTGATAACATATTCACACGTAATGCTTCATCTAAAGAACCAAGTGACCTTTCCCACCATTTCAAAAAGTTAGGTCACTTATTTGAAAAGAAAATTAAAACGTGGTGGGATATAGTATCATTCCAACAGTATATATCATCTAAGATCATCCCACGGCGATTACGCTGGGATGTCCCTCCTAATGATGGACTATTAGGTGACGAATCAAATACTGAATGGAGTGAGTTCTTTACGAAAAAAGGTTTGGAGCTTCTTACTTTTCTGTTAGCACGCAAACAGAGAAGAATGAAAACTCTAGAGACCCAAATAGAGGTTATCAAAACTGCTATAGAAAAAGAAAAAGATAAGCCAGAATTCTTGAAATTGTCTGAAGAGCTCAAAAACAAACTTATCAAATGGGATAAGGAAGCTCAAGACAAGAAAAAGAAAAAATTTCTAAGAGACTCAGAGGATTTTGGCAATAATATTATTTATAGGTGGCAAGTTTCTCTTGTCCCCACAGTTACCCCTGAAGTAATCCCAGACTCTATAGATATAGAGGATGACTCTCCATCTAGTTATGGAACACCTCAACCGAGATTCCCCTTAGGGGATGGCCCCCCACCGAGAGGAAGAGGTCGTGGGGGTAAAAGAGGGAGAGGAAGGGGAAAAGGAAGGGGTCAGAAACCAAACCACCAATCTGCCTCTAGAGATAATTGGAATGAGATTAATTACCAACAGTCCGGTTATCAATGGCAGACTGTACCCTATCAAAATAGGGGTTATCCAACGGGCCCAAGAGGTAATAGAGGTCAAAGAAGTGGTGTCCCATCAGGAAACCGACCTATACAGATCGAAAATAGGTTTCAACCACTCCAAAATCAGGGTGAGGACCCTCATTTTTTAGGGTCTCAGAGGACCCCTTGGAGGGATCCTCAACCGGGCCCATCAACTCCATTAGGAGGAAGACCCTATTACCCTCCTCAGCACCAGCCGAACCCAGTAGGAAGGGGGACGGAAAAAAAAAAGAAAAGAAAAAAAGAGGAAGTAGAGGAGGCCGAAGGATACAAAAAGCCAAAAATCCCGATAGGCACTGGGATTTTTAATCTCAGCGGTGTCTCTCTCACAGTTGATGAAATTCGAGTACTCGACAAAGGGCTCAAATTTGCACCAACGAAAAATCTCAATAAATTCGACACCTACATAAATCTCCAGAAATTTACCAGAACTTTAAGTATTAAGAAACACTTTTTGGCAAATCCACAACCAGTAAGGGAGGGGGTAGAAGTTTCACACCATTCTAAACTAAGAAATAAATCGGTGTTCAACCCTCCCAATGTGGATAATAAAAACATTGAGGTGTTTAGAAGTATGGTAAGCAGGGATCTTGACTCACTTAAGGTGAGAAAAGCCAGTGATCCACAGCAAATTAAAAAAGGCATTCGGCTATTGGAAGGGAGAAAAGATCTTGTAATTTGCCCAGCGGACAAGGGAGGAGGGCTGGTTGTGATGAGTGGCAATTACTATCGCCAAGAGATGCAGAGATTGTTGAGCGATAGGGACACTTATTCCCCTCTTCCTGGAAATCCGATGATCAAGTTCAAGAAAGAACTTGGGGGTTTGATTGACAGAGGGGAGAAAGGAGGGATTTTAAGCTCAAAGGAGGCCCAGTACCTTAACCCTTTGTTTTGTAGGACCCCTATAATTTATTTTCTCCCCAAAATCCATAAGCATCAGACTTGCCCCCCAGGTCGACCGATCGTAAATGGCATTGAGTCAGTAACAGCAAGGCTCGGTCAATACATCGACCATTACTTGCAGCCCTTGGTGTGTGAGACATACGCATACCTTAGGGATACAAAACATGCCATAACCCTTCTGGACGACTTAACAGAGATTTCAGATTGCATCCTGGTGACCGCTGATGTGGGGTCGCTTTACACGATCATCAACCACGAAGATGCTCTGAACTCAGTAAAATGGGCATTAAATAAGTCAGACTTGCCATTGAAACATCTGAGATTTTTGGTAGAGTGTTTAGATTTCTGTCTGCTAAAGAACTATTTTTGGTACGACAAGAAATATTTCCTACAAGTAAAAGGAGTGGCGATGGGGGGACGGTTTGCCCCCAGTGTGGCTAACTTGTTTATGTCACACTGGGAGGAAGAGGTCATCTTTACAAACCGTCCTCCCCAGTTGAGCTGCTACCGTCGTTTTATCGATGACCTTCTGCTGATATGGAAAGGGGACATGACCAGTTTACAGCATTTCATGGATCGACTCGATTCCAATACTCGGAATATTGAGTTGACATGGAATATAAATACTGAGAGTATTGTTTTCCTTGACTTGGAGATTTTTAAAAAAGATGGTTGCTTGAAAACTCGAACATACTTCAAGCCGACTGACAGAAATTTTTATATACCCACAGGCAGTTGCCACCATAACCTGTGGTTGTATAATATTCCAAGAGGGCAGTTCCTAAGGATGAAAAGGAACTGCTCCTTGGAAGAGGATTTCCAGTCCCAATCTAAAAAATTGGCATCAAGATTTCTGGAAAAAGGGTATGACCCTGAACATATTGAGAGAGAACTGTCTAGAGTCAGTACCACCGCAAGAGAAACTACATTAGTGCCTTCTAAAAAAACTACCTCCAGTAATGAATTTTGCTTTGTACTGGATTATAATATACAGTACAGAAAGTTTGAAAAAATTGTGGCCAAGTATTGGCCTATTCTACAGCATGACAGGATATTGGGCCCTGCACTCCCGGCTAGACCGAGGTTTGTGTACCGGAGGGCACCCACACTTAGAGACCGGCTAGCCCCTGGAGTGGTTGACCCACCTGTCAAAACTGGTAATGCGCTCTTTCCCTCCCTAAAGGGATTCTATGCCTGCGGCAAGTGTGCGGCCTGTAGGACCTCTAAAGGTAATATGAAGCGAAGGAAAGAATTCGTGGCCACAGCTACACAAGAGGTGCACATCCCAGGGGCGTAACTACAGGGGTTGCAGGGGTTGCAGTCGCAACCGGGCCCCATGCTCCAGGGGGCCCTGTGCGGCTCCCCTGTACACCTGGATAGGAGGGGCAGCAGGGGCCGCATGTAGAGAAATCACTGTCCTCCTTTTTCCTCCTGTAGCTGCAGGGGGAAAATGGAGGAGATTGGTTCCTCTGTATGCTGCCCCCGCCCCTCCTCCTATCCATCCAGTTCACTTGTGTTCTGCTGTCTCTGGGCCCCTGTGTGCTCCCCTGGTCCCCCCCCCCCTACTGTGCTTCCCCCCCTACTGAGCTTCCCCCCCCCCACTGTGCTGCCCCCCCCCCTACTGTGCTCCCTACCCTCTCCTGCCGGCTGCTGCAGGGGATGTGTCACAATAGAGAACCAGGAAGGGGTCGGTAAATAGGTAATTTACCAGCCAGCTCCTTCCTTTTCTCAATGGACAGAGTCATAGTCAGTGACATTGTAAAAAAATAAAATAAAATGATAAAAAATAATACAATTAAAATACCAAAAAAATAAAAACAACTGACACCAGTGGGTGAACTTCCAGGATCGTAAAGGTCACACTTGCAACCGGGCCCTGGCATTCCGCCACTGTGGGGAGGCCCCAACATCGCAGGAAGGTGGCCCACTGCAGAACTTGTGAAAGGGTCCCGCAACGAGAGTAAAGGGCCCCAGGATCAGTGGGAAGAGTCCCAGGCTTGAAGGGAAGGGCCCCGGCCAGGGGTCCAGGGGGCCCTTCATGGTTTCCTGCACCGGGGCCCTGAAGGTTCTAGTTACGCCTCTGGCACATCCTCAAAGATTTCATCACATGTGAAACAAAAGGGGTTGTGTACATGCTTGAATGTAAGTGTGGTTACCAGTATGTGGGCAGGACCACAAGGGCCTTACATGTAAGAGTAGGAGAGCACATGAATAGAATCCGGAAAGGTAAAGATAAGCATAATGTCCCCAAACACTTCAAAAAATACCATCAGTGTGACCCTACGGGTTTGAAGTTTTGGGGCATTGAAAAAACCACACGTCACTGGAGAGGAGGCAACTTTGTGAGGCAATTAAGCTGCAGGGAATCATTCTGGATTTTTCAGACTAAAGTTTTAGTACCTGGCGGGCTTAATATTGATTTTGATTTAAATTGTTTTATTTCTAATAGATAATGGATGTGGTTTATTTTTGATTCTGTTTGTGTTTTTTAACATATATATGTTATAATTTTTGATGTATATAATGGTGCTCTTTTTATGTATGTGGACCTCTCGGAGCCTCGTGGGTATACGCCACTATTGATTTAAGGCAGATTGATTTTTCTGCTTTTTATAATAAGTTTTAGGTCATATGCCATCTTTTTTAATATAGTGTTTTATATTAATTTAAATCTGTGCAGCATTTGTACCGGTGCATTTGTGCGGGAGTGTCTCAATTCCGTGTTATGAACGCTCCAAGTATCGGTCTATATTATGCCATTCTTTGCTATGTATAGCTACCCGGAAGTAGGGAGTTTTCCCTCATCAAAGATGGAGATTGGCGATATGTCATTTCCGCTTTGTGAATTAGCGTCCGGTTGCTAGGCATTTATATAAGGCGTGCGGGTGCCGCCCACTCCGTACCCCTGCTGAAGAAGTCAACGCCCACTGACGCAACACGTACGGGGGGAGGAGCTGTGACGTCACCCGCGACGCTCTGAGAGGACCGCACGCTCGAGCACATCGTTAGATGTTTGACATGTTTGACATGGTAGGTATAGTGCTATGTTTGTGAGTAACCTTTTTATTTTGAATAAATGTACCCAATTTTAAACGGAGAGCACTAGATGTCCTTTGTTATCCTTCCATGTGGAATCTTTATGCTGCCCTGCTGAGGTGCTGTGGCTTCCATGATCTTAAGACTGGGATAGGAGAAGTTCACCAGAGTCTATGTCAAAGCGCAATGGCCCTTGTGGTCAGTGTATGGAGGTGAGAGGCTGGCATTAACTGTGGTGGTGGAATCACGCATGTTTGGTGTTTTGTCTACTTCTATACACGGGTCACCTTTACCTCAAGCTTGGCTTTGGACTTATGAACATTCCCAGATCATTATGGACATTGCTGCTGTTTTATTGGTTTTAACATTTTAGCGCTGCACCATTGTTTACATTTATTGCCTGTTTTTGGATTTGTTAGTATTGACCAATACCGGTGTCCAGCTGCTTATTTCTCTCTATATATTTTTTTGGATTTTAGCGCTGAATAAGCCTCTGTCTTTATATTATATAGGAGAAGTCCTGGTGCATTACCCTATCCCAGTGTTTCCAGGCTTTCTTGATCCTTTGTTCTGGTGAGTGGGGTACCTGGAGGGGTCACAGTCACCTGGAGCACCTTCATCTTTTTTTCGTTTGCACTGGAGCACCTTGCACTTTATGGGTTAATTTTATATATTGGACTTTTTTTTCATCACATTAATTAATATTTATTTAAAATTCATGTGGTTATATGAATATTCACATTGTGCACATTTTGTTACTCAATTTTATATAACTATTTTGAAGACACTTTGTATTTTGTTTTGTGTTAAATTGTAACTCTACTGTCTGCCCTCATGTTGTAGAGTGCTGTGCAAACTGCTGGCACTATATAAATCCTGTATAACAATAATAATAATAAAATGATAATAAATTATTGTTATTATTACAGTTATTATTATTATACTGTATTTGTACAGCCGCAACAGTTTGCACAGCACCAAGGCAGATTGTACAGAAACAATACAACGGGGTTAGGAGGGCCCTGCTCATGGGAGCTTACAATCTAATAGACAGTGAAATGTTAGACATTAAAAAGGTGATTTGGGGTTTTCTTACATTGTAAGATGATCCTCGGAATTCTGTGTGCGAATAATGCAGAGTGCAATCTTTCTGATGAGTATCGGTCTGCATTCCTACCCGCGGTTTATTCCCAGACTAAAAGCTTTCCTATTGGCTTGCTAAATGGAAAGCGCATTATTGGAAATCAATACTTATAATCAAAACTACACGTATTCGTCTAATGAAATAAATGCCCAGAGATCAATTATAGCAGATATTGTAAAATAATTCAGAACCATAGGAGGACGTTAGAGATGCTTTTAGTCAGATCCAATTTGGCTGTGACCAGCATTATGGGTATGTACTACGACACGTTTACATAGGATTATTAGCAGTCCACGTCTTTATTAATACATATCAAGTGCCGCGTGTTTTTGCGGCTGATTAACCCCTGCATGATGGAGGGTAAAACAAATCTTAACCACTTGCCGACCAGCTGCCGTAGTTTTACGGCGGCAGGTCAACTCTATTTTGCGAAACGACGTACCTGTAAGTTGCTTCATGTAGCAGATAGTGGGGGCGCACTTGCGCAGATTGGTCAGAGGGGGAGCCAATCAGCGGGTCCGGCAGATGCTATATCCGCCGGCCACCCACGATCGCTCCCCATGGAGAAAGAACGGTGGTCTGCCGATGTAAACAAGGCAGACCGCTGTTCTGTCAGTGATGAACACAGGGATCCTGTGTTCCTCCTATTTAGGAACACAGATCTCTGTGTTCATCCAGTGAGTAAATCCCCCACACAGTTAGAAAGCACCCCCTAGGAGCACACTTAACCCTTTGATCGCCCCTGGTGTTAAGCCCTTCCCTGCCAGCATCATTAGTGCAGTAACAGTGCATATTTTTAGCACTGATTACTGTAGTAATGTCACTGGTCCCCCCAAAAGTGTCAAAAATATCAGTTAGGGGTCCGATCTGTCTACTGCAATGTTGCAGTCCTCTTAAAAATCACTGATCGCCACCATTACTAGTTAAAAAATAAATAAATAGAAATGACAAATCTATCCCTGAGTTTGAAGACGCGATAACGTTTGCGCAAACCAATCAATATACGCTTATTGCGATTTTTTTTTTTACCAAAAATATGGAGCAGAATACAAATTGGCCTAAAATGTTAAAAAATGTGGTTTTTAAATTTTTTTTGGGAATGTTATATAGCAGAATCTGAAAAATATTGTTTTTTTTTGTTGTTGTTTTTTCCAGAATTGTCGTTCTTTTTTTGCTTATAGCGTAAAAAATAAAAATCGCACAGGTGATCAAATACCGCCAAAAGAAAGCTCTATTTGTGGGAAGAAAAGTACATCAATTTTATTTGGGTACAGTGTCGCACGACTGCGCAATTATCCGTTAAAATAACGCAGTGCCAAATCGCAAAAAAAGGCCTGGTCATTAAGGGAGGAAAACCTTCCGGTCCCGAAGTGGCTAAACAATTGGTCTTAAAGGATTTGGAGGATGGCTTCCACTATCATTTCTATGCTGATGACACCCAAATCTACCTCTCTACCCCCCAGCTCACCCCATCAGTCTCCTCCCGCATCACTGATCTACTAACAGACATATCAGCCTGGATGTCACACCACTTCCCCAAACTGAATCTATCTAAAACCGAACTCATAATATTTCCTCCCCCATGTGCCCCTTCCCCTGAATTCTCTGTCAAGATCAATGGTACAACTATCAGTCCTTCCACACATGCCAGGGTGCTATAGGGGGTAACCCTGGACTCTGAACTATCCTTTCAAGACCACATCCAATCACTATCCAAATCATGCCGCCCGAACCTCCGCCACATCTCTAGAATACGCCCCTTTATAACCAAGGACACCACCAAGCTTCTAATTCACTCCCTGGTAGTGATGGGCTGAACACCCCCCGGTTCAGTTCGCACCAGAACATCTCGAACAGGGGAAAAGTTTCTAGCAAACATGCAAACTCTATTAAAGTCTATGGGACACGAACAGGAAAAATCAAAAGTCCTCATTTTAAAGGCTTAAATGCAAGTTATTGCCATAAAAAGTGTATGGGGGACCCGGGTACTTTTAATGATGCTTACAGTGAAACAAAATGAAAAATTCCTTTAAATATCGTGCCTGGGGGGCCCCCTTAATGTGCCTGTAATAGTGGCGCATCTGTACGATGTATAGAGTCTGCTGCAGCAATACTGACAAATGTCATTTAAACTTGCTTGCGGCTGTAATGTATTGTCAGCTGCAAGAAAGATAAAAAACGGCGTAGGTAAGTTTGACTTGAACATAAAGCCCATTCCTACTCCCTGGTCATCTCTCCCCTCGACTACTACAACTCCCTCCTCATTGGATTACCTTTACACAGACTATTCCCCCTTTAATCCATCATTAATGCTATTGCCAGTCTCATCCACCTTACCATCTGTTCAGTGTCCTCCACCCCTCTCTGCCAATCCCTCCACTGGCTTCCACTCACCCAACAAATAAAATATATAATAAATCCTGTATATATACAATGTATTATATAATGGATCCTGTATTTATACAACTGTAGCACCCTCCTAGGTAGGTGCTAGTGAGAGAGTATAGTTTTGAGCTCTGTCTGCTTACCAGAGGGGCTGCAGGTAAATCTATATTGTTCTCTACCTATCAGAGAGCAGGATCTGTTAGTGAGGTCTGCTCATTGTGCTCAGTATGCGCTTCATTCAGTCTGGAGAGTGTTTCACGCTTGTCCAATAGGGAGGCATGTTGGATGTGGGTGGGAGGAAACCAGACAAATGGGTGTATAGGTTTTTTATACAGTCCTGATGATTGGCAGAGGGAAGGTCGCCTGGTGCATTCTGGGATACTGTATAAAAGCCAGGAGCACATGTGTTGCGGTGTCTTTGGCTGGAGAGTGGAGTCCAGGAGGGAGGGGGTGGCTGCCTCCTACTCTTTAGAAGTGGCATGTGGTCGAAGGAGATCATCCTAAAGCGCCCGAGGAGCGGTTGAGAGGAGCTGAACCCAGGGGTCCAGGGAAGCTGTAAACATAAACAAAAAATGAGGGCGCACTGGCCTAGCGCATTATCCTCAGTAGGCTTTTATTAATAAATAATTAAAAAGTGTCTACTCACAAACAAGTGATGTAAACCAGCATATTAAATCCGACAGACAACGTCCATAGTGTTGGAGTCCACTGTCTAAGTCCAGGAGACCGGCTGACACGTTTCGAGGTGGACTCCAACACTATGGACGTTGTCTGTCGGATTTAATATGCTGGTTTACATCACTTGTTTGTGAGTAGACACTTTTTAATTATTTATTAATAAAAGCCTACTGAGGATAATGCGCTAGGCTGGTGCGCCCTCTTTTTTTGTTTATGTTTACAGTGTCAAGTCGACCACCCCGGTCGTAGAGGGCAGCAAGGTCTAACCATTTGGGGATGCCAAGTGAAAAGTCCCATGATAGAGAGTGTTCGGGAACCAGGTTCTGAGCGCAGGAGCAAGGTGCCAAGCATCGTATTTTTCTTTTGTCCGGGGAAGCTGACTGAGAGGGGAGACACTGGAGACGCTGGGACTGCAGTATCGTGAGTACAGGGACTCGTGTCAAGGGTATAAACAAAATGTTTCTGTATAGATCACAGAAAAAAAGGGAGGTTAATTAGTCAGCAATGACATGACAGGCTCTTAATGTGGTGAACATAGACATTTTATTAATAGAAATCTTGGGGTATAATAACAACCGTGCAAGGTAAAAAGGTTGGTAAATACAATCAGTGCAGTGACAAGAAACAAGACAAACAAGGCATAAACATAAAGTGACAAAAAAACGGCCGGCATGAATTAAATTACTTCAAGTAGTATTAATATACAATCAAGTGCTTTTTCCAGCGTAAATGTTCTTGAAGGGACTCCTTTATGGGCAATCGGTCGCCAATTAAAGTTGGTAACTGTGTATGGGTAATTAGTGTTATCTGGTTGCTCCAGAAAAGCCACTTAAAGTGGTGTTGTTGATATATTCATAGTGAAGGAAGGGATGGGGGGTATTCCGCCCGAAATGTTCTTAGGTGGGACAGAAAGATTGTTTATAATGTTGCCGTATGGTAATGTGACATTCATAGGATAGTGTGGCTTAGAGGGGACTTATGCAGTGATCATGTATCAGTGCCTTGATCACTGACGGTGTGTTACCGTTGTTTCACCCCTAGGTGGTCGGATGTTGCTTTACAGATATGTAATGAATGTCATTTGAATGTAGGGGTACAAGCACATGCTACCTTATTCATCGGTGGAGCAAACACACACCTACCTATCCGGGGACTATGCAATGATTTGACTACGGTGTCTAACTCATTGACGGCATGATGCCGTTTCTTCACCCCTATTTGGTAAGATGCTGCTCAAAATTATGCGTGGTGTGGAGGATACAAGGTAGTGCTGGGGACTTGTGCAGAGCTGTCTCTATGTTTCCCGCTGACCGCACTTGAGGTATGTCGGTTCAGTACGGTTAAATGAGAAGTTTTTCGCTCTGACGGCTTAAAGCCGTTTCTTCACCCCTGTAAGACAAGTGCTCGTTTACCTTTTCGATGATCTGTAGAGCAGTGCATCTGCCTCCGCCGTCTGTCTCCGCCGTCTGTTTCGTTTCCCCTTCTGGTCTCCACTTTCCCTGGCAGTTCTGGGCGTTCTGGGCGTCCGGTGCTTGATTGGAGTGGTGGAGGAATGTGCCGCCGGGCTGTGACGTCGACGCGTTTCGCTTCTCTTGCGTAGCTTCGTCTGGACGTGGTTTGAGTCAGTCAGCTGATCCCTTTTTATCTGGGTCTTCTCAGCTGTTCTGTCTCCGGGTTGATTTGTGGTGAGGGAGTTTCTTGATGTTCAATCTTCACATCTGTTGCTGCGGGCGTGACTGGGGAATGTAATTACCGCCGATTTTGACATTGCCCAATTTTCATTGGTCATGTATTGTACTCTGTGGAACATCGATATTGTTTTTGGGGTGCATTGATCTGAGGTTTCGTGTCAAGGGGCCTGACCTGAGAGGGACAACCTCTGCCAGTAGGATAGTCAGTGGATGGGTGTCAGCAGAGGAAGAGAGGCAGAGGATACTAGGGAGAGTATCCTGAAGAGACCTAGTGTTCACCAAGTCGTCTTGAGAAGAAGAGATTTGATCTACATTTATCCAAGTGGAAGGATGAATCAACAGCCTGGCTGTTTCACATCTATAGAGAAGCAGAGACGATAAGAGTCCTCAATCACTGTGAATAGTTAAAATTGGAGTATCCCACTATTTCCTTCTTCTATCCCTATTCTAAAATAAACAACCAAATACCCCTGGATTGATTATTGGAGCGTGAGCCAAGGAAAATCAAGGACTGGTCTTTACTTATGGTGGGGTGTTGGTAACCAGGGCAGGAGTGAATATCCAACAGTTCCTACGGGGCAGTGCTACATTTAGGGGTGTCGTCCGGGATGTACCCCTGGGTTACAGCAACAGTTGCTAATGGCAACGCCCGAGCAGTGCTGGAGTGTCAGTGAAGAAAGTAATGTCTGCTCTACAGTGATCAGTGAAAGTGTGTTGATAAATCATGATTGCAGCAGTGGTTGCTATGGGCAATAAATGGACATTTACCAAAGAAACAGCATGTTTTCCCAAGTAAATTGTTGGAGAGTGTACTTTCAAGTGTTGATGGAGAAAGCAGTGACCCAAGACGCAGGGATCGGTGCGTCGGGGGTCATGTCTGTACATGTACTGTGGAGGAAAGTGTTGGCCGTGCAGTTAATGACAGCGGCAGTATGGGAGATCAGTTGGCTTGTGAAGGACAAAGTGCAACTGAGGCCCAAGTAGAGATGGAAGAGGCAGATATGTGTGTGTCGGTGAACACCATCTGCAACGCAGCGCCATTCCTGCTGGCTGAGCAGAGTTGTAGCAGCAGCCAAGGGGTTACTGCGCCGAGCAGGAAAGCGCGCACTAAAGAGATCGGCCTTACAGGAGGAGCCACCGCCAGATGGCCAGCTATTCTGGAGTCGTGGGCGGAGTCGCCGCCCGCGAGCTGCCAATCTGAGTGGAGGAAGAGAGCTGAGACATCACTTCGGACATCGAGTGTAGCTGAGGAACAGACACATGTGTGGAGGAGGAAAATGGCGGATGCCGGAGTGAGCCGGAGCGCAGGGGCTATCCCACATGTTGACGGAGTACCTTGAGAGCGAGTGGAATCACCAGATTCAATCCAGTCTGCCATTGTGCAGCGGAGGGGACAAGGAGCATCTGGGGGCTGGTATGTAGCCTATGCTTTAACGTGTTTATGCAGCTGCGGGATGGAGTCAGTGTGGGCATTGAGGTGACATGCTGATGCAGGCAGTGTGGAGTGATTGTCAGCCCAGAAGATTAAGTGTGAGCTGGGAGACAGGAGTCACTCAAGATTTGCTGGCGCCTACGATGGGGATCCCTGTGGGCAGATGAAGAGGAGTTTTGAGAGCACTGCTGGGACTGGGACCAGCGGTGCAGACCTACACCACCGTATGCCAGGCCAAGGAGACCCGCATCTCGGAGGTTAGATGCACCCAGATTGTGCAGGCCAAGTCGCAGCCACAAGAAGGGCAAGCAATCCCCGCAAAGGCAGAATTTGTTGCTCTAAAAGTGGCAGAGGGGGGTCAATGGGCTCCTGAGAGGAAGGCCTCTAGTGTGTCCAGTGAGGAAAAAGCTGGAGCCATTGATATAGGGTCACCCCATTTCCAATGTCGATTTGGATCCCTGAAAGAGGGTATCGATGTGTGCAAATCCGAAGAGGAGACTGAGTGGGACTGGGGAACAGAGAAGAGGAGCAGCTCTGCAAGTCCCAATTCACTCGATGATGAGACTGAGGGGGCTGTTGTGCATATGCAATGTGCCAGGAACTTGGGGTTCTGTGAGGCCTATGGCATGAGGGTACCAGACCTATCCCCGTCTCGCACCTACACCAGGCTCAGGATCAGAATGAGGCCTACGCCTGTCTCATCAAAAGGGAGGAGGCCCTGTACACCCCACCTGGGAGATGAGATAGACAAAAGCTTCCCAGGTTCTCTAGATGTCAACGCAATATACAGGAAAAGGTGGCCCTGGAATATGAGTATGACTACCCCTACACTCCTCGGGACATTATGGAGGAGATCGAGGCCAAGAGAGAGGGATGGTGCGATGAGGCGGTTTGGGACTTCCTGTACGTTCCCAAGCTGTATCGCAAGAGGCCTGAGTTGTGGGACAATTTCTTATCTGTGAAGGCTAATTGGAACCTAGGGCAGACCATTCAAATTGACCGGGTGGAAGTTCATCGCCCAAATGGAACAGGCCAGGCTTGCACTGTTCGAGTTCCCAGACTTAGCAGTTCTGCAGCAGCAGACTGTTCGTATACCTCATCCTGGCTACTACTATTAAGGATGCAGAGTTCCCATCCTGTTGGAGAGTTGTTGTGTTACAGGGGGCTAGAGAGCCCGAAGAAAGTTAACCAGAGAAAAGTTGTTGCTAGGGCCAGAAGCCCTTTTTCCAAATCCCCTTCCCCTTCTACCCTTGCAATAAGGATTGAGAATCAGCAGAACAACTACTACTGTGCAGTTTCTTATGTGGAAGAGAGCCGACTCTCTAACCCACGAAGACTTCCTGTTCAAAGGACTTCAGTAGGCACGTAGCTTTGTGCTCCAGTTACTACAAAGAAAAAAAAAACATATCCATGGGATATTCAGCCAAGATCCTTTGGGCCAATGGGCCAGGATAACTAGTTGCTCAAAGAACACTTTTGAGAAGAGTTTGGGCCAACGGGCCAGGATAGTTGGAATACAGAGAAAGAGGATGCTTTACAAAGGTGCTTTGCTTAAAGGACACTTTGTAAAGATCCTGTTAGGCCAGTGGGCCGGTTGAAAGAACTCTGTGTGAGTTGCTACTTTGGGAAAAGGAGGTAGAGGCTCCTTGTCTCTTCAGAGAAGGGGATGTCAGAGTGAAGGGCCCTTTTAGAGATTTACAAAACTCACAAGTTGGACAAGTTTGCTCAGGCTCCAGCAAAATAGCTTGTGGTTGAAGAAGATATGTTGCCTCGGTGTTACAGAAGGAGAGGACACTGTGAACACCAGTTGGGATGGACTCCGTATTTCTTCTTTCTGAACTTCTGGGTCTGACTATAATAGGAGAGAGAGTCAGTGCCCTGATGTTTGAGAGGGACTGTGCCTATTATTTAGTCAACAATATGATTCTTGGTAGGAATCAATGGTGAAGTGTTAGATAGTCAGCTTGGCAGGATCTGTTTGTTGTCTATTGCAGGTGTACAGCAGAACGTCAAGTCAAGCGTACCCTTAGGGGGCCTGGAGTGATGAAGATCTCTACAAGAATGTCATGATTAGAGAAACATTTTGGTGAGAAGGTTGCCTCTGAGGAGAGGACAGTCTCACCGTGAATATGTAACAATGTACTACTTGTGCTTAACTTTTATTTCCTTTGATGACTTGCTTAGGATTTCCGGGTCTAGAGAGGCCCTTCATTGCTCAATGTAAATTCTTATACAATGTAGATATTGTATATAGTTAGCCAGATAGGGTAATGTCTTTAATCCAAAAAAAGACTAGGCGCCGGGAAGTCTAGGAACAGTTCTCGTGATGATCATATGCCCGTAGCTGCCAGAGAGGATCATCCTTGGGAACAAGGATGCCAGGGAAAAACACACAACAAAGAAACTCTCAACAAGAAGCGCTTGGGGCTGTAATAAAAAATACTAGTGCCACTGCAAAAAATTGTCAAATGGAATATACAGTTTATTAACATGAACAGGGGGAAAAAAACTGTTGAAATAAATGAATGGTCATGTGCAGACTGCTAACCCTGAAAACAAGGATAGAATTACGAGTGTCACCATAGGATGGCACTATGGACACTGAGGTAAATCCGTGCCTCGTACATATATATATATATATATATATATATATATATATATATATATATAGGAAATTAGAATAGCATTCTCAGAGTGGACTTTACTGGCACAACATCATGACACAAAGTCGTAAAAAAATGTAATTTTTATTATAAAAAATCCTCTTAGACTCTTTGACTAATATACCTAACGATACTCTCCAGAAGAAGCGCGATGGCACGAAACATGTGGAGAACGTTATTGTTTACAAGTGAATCCACCGCCACCATTGGAAACCTACCATCAAACCTTTCACCATGGGGAACCTCCAGCGGTCTGCTTCTAGACTCACAAGAGGCTCTGTCCAGGCTAGGAGGTAGGGGGAAGACTGACGGCGGTGGAGCCGAATGCTGCAACTGGAGGATGACGTCACTGCTGTGAGCAAACAGACACTGCAATGGTATGGGGCAGGCCGCATGGTATGGAGGCACTGTGAGGCGGTGCTTGGGCAAGGTCAAACGAGCCGCTGTCAGCTGCTGTGGGCACTATGTGCCGATGATCTTGACAGGAGTGTGAGAGAAAACCTCCGGGCAGCCGCAGAGGTGCCGTGTGCCTGTTAGATCCATTAATGATGTGGGGGAATCTGGTGGGCCAGAACACCCAGCTTGTTTTCAGGGTTGGTGAAGCGGTCTGCACATGACATTACATTTATTTAAACTGTTATTTTCCCCCTGTTCATGTTAATAAACTTCATATTCCTTTTGACAATTGTTTGCAATGGCACTAGTATTTTTATTACAGCCCCAAGCGCTTCTTGGTCAGAGTTTATTTTTTGTAGGGTAATGTCTTTACCTGTCAAGCAGATTTTTGCTAAGCGGGGGGTGCATTGGTTTAAATGCACCTTGTGTATGTACATAAATGTGTGAATATTTGTACAGCATATATTTTTCCACGTAATTTATTGTATTCACTGACACATATGGGGTATGCCCCATGGCCCTGTACATATGTTATTTCCCTTTTCCCATTTTCCAAGTTTGCAGGATACTCCGTGAAATTTTTGGTGCAAAGAAATTTTGTAGGGGTGGCTGTCCAGAGCCAGTGAGGACATGGCTCATTTTGGCGGGGGGTGAGTGTAGCAACCTCCTAGGTAGGTGCTAGTGAGAGAGTATAGTTTTGAGCTCTGTCTGCTTACCATAGGGGCTGCAGGTGAAATCTATATTGCTTTCTGCCTACCAGGGAGCAGGGGAAACACACAGAAGCACTGGGAATCGGTAGTAGTGCACAGAGACAAACAAAAATCACTAGGGGGAGGCTAAGTACCCGGAGACACAGAGCAGGAAATGGACTAGGAATATACAGGGCGACACTGAAGCTGACTGCATACTCAGGATGGCTGAAAGCTGGCAGAGGTAAACAAAGGAAACAGAGACACAAGTACACTGGGATGCTCAGAGGATACAGTAGGTTCAAGGATACAGGTTGCAGGCAGGAACACACGGAAAGTCACTGGGGATAGGCTAGATGACACTGGAAACACTGAAGGTATGGAGGTCACATTGGAAGGCACTGGAAGACCACACAGAGAGAACGCTGGAAGTATAGAGATCACACTGGAAGGCTCTGGATGACACTTGCAAACCCAATGGAAACAAGTATAGGAACAGAACGAATGTTGGGGTCATTTAAAATCTCTTGAAAAGTCAGGGACACTGGTAATCTTGGGGTTATTTGGGATCCCTTGAAAAGTCAGGGTCCGGGACACTAGGTAACACTGGGGGTCACTCTGAATCGACACTAGGAATCTTGTGGTCACTTTGAATCTCTCAGATAGTCAGGGACACTGGGAATTGGGGGTTCATTTAGAATCTCTCAGAAAGTAAGGGACACTAAAAATCTTGGGGTTACTCTGAATTTCTCGAGAAGTCAGGAACATATGGAATCTTGGGATCAATTGGAATCTTTTCAGGAAGTCAGGGACTCTAAAGTAATTGTGGGATTACTCATAATCTCTTGGATAGTCAGGGACACTAGGAGTATTGAGGTCACTCTGAAACCTTTGGATAGTCAGGGACACTAGGAATCTTGGGATCAGTCAAAATCTCTCTCTAATGGCATTCTCTGAGACTCATTTGCACCTCCATGTCCTTCATAACATTACCCCTGTGTAGGGGGTACCACTGGTCCTCATGTACGGGGCCTGGGCAAGCAGGGGGGCCAAGGGAACAGAGGGAAGCAGATGTGGGCAGGGATGATGATCAGTCTGGTGGGAGGTAAATTACTGGAACCGATCCCCTGTATGGCTCTCTCTGTAGTGGTTGAAAGACGGCTTCTCCTCCTCTCTCTCAAGCCAGTTGCTGTATTTTTAGTGAAAATATTGTTATGATATTTGGGGGGGCCCTGTCAGTGAGGCTGTACGGGGCCCTGGGATTTCTAACAGCAGCCCTGCTCCTGTGCTCATGTAAGCATCCAAATGCTGTATAATTCCCCTGTACTCTTGTTTACCTGTGAACCTAGCACCCCAGTGCTGTGTCTTTTACTAGTATTGCTGTCTGCCTATAAGACCAGCACCCCAATGTGGACAGTCTAGAGGGGATTTCCTTCACTTTGTGGAGATCTCCTCCTCTTTCCTGTTGTGTCTATGGGACAAGAAGTGACGTAAAATATCCCCAGAAGGAGACAGCAAACAATAACTGGCAGAGATTTTAACCCTTCCCTTCTTTTTCAAAAACTGAAAAATATTAGTTTTGCTGTAAATACACTTTAGGTTTAGATGACGGAGCGACAGTCTGAGTGATAATCTTTGAGAACTGACTTTTACATAATCTTTTTATGGTAATATAAGATTAAAGACTGCATGCACTGTTTTAATTGATAATTTCCCCAGGGCAGTGCCCCACAAAGTCATTTGCTTGACAATCACTTGCCTATTAGCCTACAATGGTCTCCAAACTGCAGCCGATGAGCCATATGAGGCCCTTTGCTTGCCTTTATCTATCCCTTGAAACACTATTCCTGACTCTCTGACACCAATTATGGGGCACTATTCCTTCCACTGACACCAATAATGGGGAACCATTTCTCCCACTGATACCAATGATGGGGCACCATTCCTCCCACCGATACCAATGATGGGGCACTATTCCTTCCACTGACACCAATAATGGGGCACCATTCCTCCCACTGATACCAATAATGGGGCACTATTCCTTCCACTGACACCAATAATGGGGCACCATTCCTCCCACTGATACCAATGATGGGGCACCATTCCTCCCACTGATACCAATGATGGGGCACCATTCCTCCCACTGACACCAATGATGGGGCACTATTCCTCCCACTGACACCAATAATGGGGCACCATTCCTCCCACTGACACCAATGATGGGACACTATTCTTCCAACTGACGCCAATGATGGGGCACTATTATTTCCACTGACACTAATAATGGGGCACCATTCCTCCCATTGATACCAATGATGGAGCACTATTCCTTCCACTGATACCAATAATGGGACACTATTCCTCCCACTGATACCAATGATGGGGCACCATTCTTTCCACTGATACCAATGATGGGCCACTATTCTTTCCACTGACACCAATGATGGGGCACTATTCCTCCCTCCCACTGATACCAATGATGGGGCACTATTCTTTCCACTGATACCAATGATGAGGCACTATTCCTCCCACTGACACCAGTGATGGGGCGCTATTCCTCCTACTGACACCAATGATGGGGCACTGATCCTCCGACTGGTACCAATGATGGGGCACTATTCCTTACACTGATACTGTCAGAAACCATGAATCAGACTGAGACAGAAAATGCAGTAAAAATCACACCTTTAATGCAATGGTAAAAATAGTACAGATCAGGAACGTAGTCAAAACTTAAGCCAGGGTTTGGAATAAAAAATAAGAAATCAGACAAGCCAGTGATCAGGGAGCCAGAAATCAGCATAGTCAGAAGCAGAAGGTCAGGATCAGGAATCAGAAGGGACGTTAGCTGGGCAAAAACAGGCAAAGTCTTTAACAGGAACACAGCAGAGACACTCAGGATATCATGACCAGGCAAAGGCAGGTAAGGAATGAACAAAGCAGCTTAAATAGCCAAAAGGGGCTGGCTGTAGGTGGAACTGACAAGCAGATAATGATAACCAGGTGAGCCACTGAGGAATCATGTGCTGACAATTATCCGACAGCTGAGCAGCCTGAGCACAGAGAACAGAGCTGCTGCGAAACCCAGCCCTGACAGATACCAATGATGGGGCACTATTCTTTCCACTGTCACCAATGATGGGGCACTATTCCTCCCACTGACGCCAATGATGGGGCACTATTCCTGCCACTGTCACCAATGATGGGGCACTATTCCTCCCACTGACACCAATGATGGGACACTATTCCTTCCACTGTCACCAATGATGGGGCACTATCCCTCCCACTGATACCAATGATGGGGCACTATTCCTCCCACTGACACCAATGATGGGGCACTATTCCTCCCAATGTCAGCAATGATGAGACACTATTCCCCCCACTGATACCAATGATGGGGCACTATTCCTCCCACTGATACCAATGATGGAGCACTATTCTTTCCACTGTCACCAATGATGGGGCACTATTCCTCCCACTGATACCAATGATGGGGCACTATTCTTCCCACTGTCACCAATGATGAGGCACTATTCCCCCCCAGTGGCGGCTGGTGAAGTTTTAAGATGGTGGGGCGCAAGACCCCGCCCTTCCATTTTGACCCCTCCCATTTCCCAGAAGCCCCACCCCTTATAGACTCCACCCATTTTGTCCCCTGTATTTTGCTTGCGTGAACAAATTCTCCCAATATATCACATATTAAGGGGTCCATCAGTACTAGTATATCCCATAATAGGGAGCAGGGGCCCTATTATTGGATATACTGTGAGAGACACCCTATTATGGGATACACTGACTGAGAGTGGCACAAACCCCACAGTACAGACCCCCTAGCACAAACCCCACAGTACAGGCCCCCTAGCACAAACCCAACAGTACAGACCCCCTAGCACAAACCCTTACAGTACAGACCCCCTAGCACAAACCCCACAGTACAGACCCCCTAGCACAAACCCCACTGTACAGGCCCCCTAGTACAAACCCCACAGTACAGGCCCCTTAGCACGAATCCAACAATGCAGGCCCCCTAGCACAAACCCCACAGTACATGCCCCCTTTCAATGCAGTGACCAGCGTACATGGCCCCTTCAATGTAGTGACCAGTATACATGACCCCCTTTCAATGTAGTGACCAGTATACATGCCCCCTTTCAATGCAGTGACCAGTATACGTGCCCCCTTTCAATGCAGTGACCAGTATACATGCCCCCTTTCAATGTAGTGACCAGTATACATGCCCCCCTTTCAATGTAGTGACCAGCGTACATGCCCCCCTTTCAATGTAGTGAACAGTATACATGCCCCCTTTCAATGTAGTGACCAGCATACATGCCCCTCAATGTAGTGACCAGCGTACATGCCTCTCAATGTAGTGACCAGCGTACATGCCTCTCAATGTGGGGACCAGCGTACATGCCTCTCAATGTAGTGACCAGCGTACATGCCTCTCAATGTAGTGACCAGCGTACATGCCTCTCAGTGTAGTGACCAGCGTACATGCCTCTAAATGTAGTGACCAGCGTACATGCCTCTCAATGTAGTGACCAGCGTACATGCCTCTCAGTGTAGTGACCAGCGTACATGCCTCTCCATGTAGTGACCAGCGTACATGCCTCTCAATGTAGTGACCAGCGTACATGCCTCTCAGTGTAGTGACCAGCGTACATGCCTCTCAGGGTAGTGACCAGCGTACATGCCTCTCAATGTAGTGACCAGCGTATATTCCTCTCAGTGTAGTGACCAGCCTACATGCCTCTCAGTGTAGTAACCAGCGTACATGCCTCTCAATGCAGTGACCAGCGTACATGCCTCTCAGTGTACTGACCAGCGTACATGCCTCTCAGTGTAGTGACCAGCGTACATGCCTCTTAATGTAGAGACCAGCGTACATGCCTCTCAGTGTAGTGACCAGCGTACATGCCTCTCAGTGTAGTGACCAGCGTACATGCCTCTCAGTGTAGTGACCAGCGTACATGCCTCTCAATGTAGTGACCAGCGTACATGCCTCTCAATGTAGTGACCAGCGTACATGCCTCTCAGTGTAGTGACCAGCGTACATGCCTCTCAATGTAGTGACCAGCGTACATGCCTCTCAAAGCAGTGACCAGCGTACATGCCTCTCAATGCAGTGACCAGCATACATGCCTCTCAGTGTAGTGACCAGCGTACATGCCTCTCAGAGTAATGACCGGCGTACATGCCTCTCAGTGTAGTGACCAGCATACATGTCCCCTTTCAATGAGGAGACCAGCGTCTGCTGGGCCTGCCTGCAGTGCGGACTGGAGTTTGCGGACTGAAGAAGTGTTGTCTGGCCTGGCTGGGACTTACTCGATCCCTCGGAGGCTCGAGCCGCTCGAATGTTCTCTCACAGGCTCACTCGTCTGCTTCTTCAAACTCCCAGTCCCGATCTCACACCGCGCGGGTCTCCTCTCTGTGCGCCGGTGGGCGGGAACCGGGAAGGTGATCATGTGACGCCGGGGCGGTGCACCGCCCCCACGCGTCACACCAGGACTCGGGATGTCCTCCTGTGATTGGTCCAGGCTGGAGTCTGGACCAATCACAGCCTGGACATCAGAAAAGTGGGGGGTGTCGGGGCGCATTGCTCTGCGCCCCAATGACCCCCAGAAGGCCGTCAATCGGCACCTCTGCTCCCCGCACATGGGGTGAAACCCCCCATAGGCACCACAGGTCCGGCGCCCCTAGTGGGCTGAAAATTAAATTTTTTTTTTCTTTTTTTTTTTTGGGGGGGGGGGGGGCGGCCGCCACTGTTCCCCCCCACTGACACCAATGATGGGGCACTATTCCTCCCAATGTCAACAATGATGAGACACTATTCCCCCTACTGGATACCAATGATGGGGCACTATTCCTCCCACTGATACCAATGATGGGGCACTATTCCTCCCACTGATACCAATGATGGGACACTATTCCTCCCACTGACACCAATAATGGGGCACCATTCCTCCCACTGATACCAATGATGGGACACTATTCTTTTCACTGATACCAATAATGGGACACTATTCCTCCCACTGATACCAATTATGGGACACTATTCCTCCCATTGATACCAATGATGGGGCACTATTCCTCCCACTGATACCAATGATGGGGCACTATTCC